>NC_044306.2:72032405-72336989 GCF_007474595.2 Lynx canadensis
TTCCTGGACAAGTAGTTTGACCAGCAAGATAAACAGGATTTATTTAGATGAAAAGTATCAGTAACAGTGCTCCAGACAAAGGGAAGAGCAGGTGCAAAAACTCAGAGGATAGAGACAGAAAGATAAAAACAAAGATTCTAAAGGAAATTCTGTTTGGCTAGGCTGGGGGAGAGGAAGAGGAAGGATGGATAGGGGATGTAAGTAGTTTGAATTGCTTTAAGTACTTTCTACATTTTCCAGTGAGTAACTGAAAAGCATTGAAGGGTTTAAGCAAGAAAATAATATAATGAGATATATTTGCATTTCAGAAAAACCAGTAGAGTGGAAAAGAGATTGGAAGAGTCTTGAAGGGAGGCCGGGTAACCATCCAATCTCTAGAGAATGATAGCTCCCACGGAAGGGTAGAGGAAATGAAAAAAAGTGGTAGAATTCTCAAAATACAGTATGTAAGAAACAGACTCTAAGGATTTGATTACTGATTAAAATCAGGGGGTGAAAAAGACAGAAGAGTTTTTAAACTCCATTTATTTTTTAATGTTTATTTATTATTTTGAGAGACAGAAAACATGCAAGCAAGAGAGAGAATCCCAAGCAGGCCCCTTGCTATCAGCCTGATATGGAGCTCGATCCCATGAACTGTGAAATCATGACCCAAGCCAAAAGCAAGATTCGGACACTCAACCAAATGAGCCACCCAGGTGCCCCTAAACTCTCTTTAAAATGAGACCCAGTTTATCTTTCTCTTTGGTGAAGGATTAAAGTCTACAAAAACTAATGTTTTGTTGATTTATGTAACAAAAAATGTAAATTTTTTATATGTGAATGAAGATCTGAAGACAATTTATGAAAATCAGTGGCTTTATTTCATAGGATCTTAAAAAAATTATTGAAATCAGTTGCTTTATTTTATAATCACTTACACAGAATAAAAATATTCATTTAAAATTTCTATAGAAATAGGCTAATCATAAGATAAATACCTACTTTTAAGAAAAGGAGTATTTTAGTACATTCAATTTGCTGTTAAGATATGCAATTTGAAAAAGAGGAAAAAAAAGAATTAGATAAAAAATATATAATATTGGTGAAACCTTCACAATATTCTAACTCTCTAGTTTCTTCATTTTCACACATTGGGAGACAAAATCATGTGCAATTTAAAGACATGTTAACTAAAGCTGCCTACTGATTTGAGGAAAAGGGACCTAGGCTTCTTTGAAATAATACTGTCCAGTGGAAACAAAAGGCAATTATAGCCACTAAAGCAAGCCACAAATACTAGTCACACGTGTAGTGTTCAATTTTCTAGTCTTCATGTTTAAAAAAGAAAAAAGAAACAGGCAAAATTAATGTCCGTGATATATTTTATATAACTTTATATATCCAAAATATTATCATTCTAACATGTAATTTATATGAAATATTTATCAGCTATTTTGTGTTCTTTTAGTAATTCTTTTTGCCTTTGAAATCTCCTGTGTATTCTGCACATAGCACATCACATTTCAAATATAGTAGTAGGGGCGCCTGGATGGCCCAGTGGGTTAAGCGTCTGACTTTGACTCAGGTCATGACCTCATGGTTCATGGGTTGAGGTCATGGTATCACTGTTCATGGGTTTGAGCCCTGCCTTGGGCTCTGCGCTGACAGCTCATAGCCTGGAGCCTGCTTCTGATTCTGTGTCTCCTTCTCTGTCTGCCTCTCCCCAGCTCACACCTGTGTGTGTGTCTCTCTCAAAAATGAACATTAAAAAAAAACTTCAAATGCATATTAGGCACATGTGGCTAGCGGCTATCCTATTGGATGGTGCAGTTCTAGAACCTGGAGAAACGCACCAATAGGCTGCTTGCTCCCTTCCTGGGCCATTACAAATTTAGCAAAAGGTCAATGAATAAAGGTTAAAAAAAAAATTGTTAAGATCCTTTGGAGAGTTGTTTCCTTATGCAGATGTGGCCACTGAGAACAAAAGTTAAAAGTAAGACAGAGGAATCACAAATTGAAACTTTGCTAGTAAGGTGCCAAAAGGCAACAAAAGTATTAAAAAATGGAATTATGTATTCAAAAATCCAAAATCCCAATAAACTTTAAATATCAAACTTTAATCCATTTAAAATAACTCATTTACATACAGCCTTTTAAAGTTTAATTTAAAAATCTCCTGGCAGCAACTTCATTTGGAAGTGGCAGGTTTTTTTTTTTGTTTTTTTTTTTTTTGACACCAGTAGTTCTGTAAATCCATGGCAGGGGATTGCAAACCAGTTTCCATCTTGATTTAATGCTGTTTTAAGTTTGTAAGAAAAATGTCACTATGTAAACAGCAGACATTTTGATTAAACACGAAAGTTCTTATTTTGGCTGTTAAATCAATAATGCAGCTGGATTGAAAGTAGTTTACATTCCCTCAAAACTGGGCTTTGGTTCAGCTAGTATTGCACTGACATCATTTTCCAGCAAGATCTGGCTGCCTTCAGCAGCTGGTGTAGAAATATCCTTTACAAACAACCACATAATTTTCAACCTTAACACATTTCAAGAAGAGGGTCTTACAAATTCCTGTGCTTAAAATAGGGCGGTCAATCCAAAAATAGTCTCTCATCTAATGTGTAATTTACTGGTAAAAAATTTTAAGGTAATTTAAACAAGAATAGAAGACAAAGGCCTCTGGGGACATTAGTTCTTTCATTTCACCTGAAACCAACTTTGGAAGAGCGTTCCTACTTTCCTTTCTACAGTAGGCTAATTAATATGTAACTGGGAGCAATGCTTCTCACACTTGTTTTGAAAGCTCCTGAAAGTCACGGTGCTGTCTCCTCAACATTGAGCCCAGGTCGAACTTCACAGATACTGATGTACTATTTAATTATGCTATACAAACTAGGAATGCCTTAAAAGAGAAAATAAGACCACATTATATACATTTAAAACATAAAACCAGGGGCGCCTGGGTGGCTCAGTCGGTTGAGCGGCCAACTTCGGCTCAGGTCATGATCTCACGGTCCGTGAGTTCGAGCCCCGCGTCGGGCTCTGTGCTGACAGCTCAGAGCCTGGAGCCTGTTTCAGATTCTGTGTCTCCCTCTCTCTGACCCTCCCCCATTCATGAGCTGTCTCTTCCTGTCTCAAAAATAAATAAATGTTAAAAAAAAAAAAATTAAAACATAAAACCACAATTACCAGTACATACAAACCATTAAAAAGGAGGCAGTGAAACAGATCACAACAGACCATGTTGAGATTTTCAGAGATCATTAATTTACAACTTGAATATTCAAGATCAGCAATCAAAAGTTAAAGAACAAATATGAAACAAAAATGCTAAAATGTATTCAAGACTACCCAATAACCATAATTTTATATGAATTAGAAAAAGTCACTATGATTCCATTTTGGTAGGAAGACAACTCTCATCTAGTTGGCTGAGCAAAAGTATTCTAAAGCCTCTGCTTAAGAATCCCTAACTCAGAACTTTTAACTACAGGACCTCAAATCGCTTACCTGTAGAAATTCTCTGACATTAGATCCCAGGACACGCAAGATTGTATCATAACCAGATTCTTGACAAAAGACAAAAAACATCTTCCCAAACATTTGGAGGATTTCTCCAGCATTGAGATCTATTTTATAGATTTGAGAGAACAACAATAAAATATATTATAGCTAGAATATTGTTAGTGGGAAGAATGAAAATAGGTGCGTAATGTAAAGTCAAAACATCCTCAATTTTTGTGCAAGTAGACATAGATTACAAGAGAAAATAATGGCCTGAACAATACAATGAAATCTTTGAAGACAACACATTGACATGTAAGCAGTGTCAATTTGTACTTATATGTAAAATAATCAGTTTCTCAGCTTTCACGAGAAACTACTAAATTAATTTCTAGCTTTTTAAAACAGATATTTAATGTATTAACTTATTTTTTCTGCAAAGTACAGAAGGAAGATCATCAAGAATGCACATGACTTAATACTGTGGTGAAAAATGGTTTTCTTCAGGTAAATACACATACTTAATAAGTTGGTTGCATATAGTGTCCCCCAATATTCTCTTCTTTCTTAATGCTCAATTATTAATATTTCCTAAAATCTTCAATTTTTTTTCTATAACATCAATTTTAATTGCTATCTCATTAACACAGGAACACAACAATTTATTTAATCAATCTACTCTTATGGAAAACGTAGACTTTTCCAATTTTGTTAATACAAGTAATCCTGAAGTGAAAACATACATAAATCTTAATGCAAATAAACAAAATAATTATGAAAAATTCCCAAAGGGTTTGTAGATTTATTTAAGAGACTTTGACCAATGATGCAAAATTATTCTCTACAATGTGTTAATTTACCATCAGATGAAAAATGTGTGCAATTTCCCCTTTATCTCTACTTTTGACTACACTAAACATTTAATTTTTTAAAACTTGCCAAATTTGTATGAAAAACTTATTTCAGATTTTTTTCAGTTTTGATTACTAATGGGGCTGAATATTTTTATTGTTAACAATTTACTGTACTTTCTTTGTAATTCTTGTATTCTGCAATAGACATTTGCTCTTCTACTCACAGTTGGCAAAGCTAAAAAGCATCTTTTTATTCTACCCAAACTGTAGCCTGGCTGTAAATTAAGCACTGTGTCAATAACTTTGAGAACAACTTTTTTTCTTCCGTGAAGCTCTTTTTAAATTTTGTCTACTTTGTATGAGCTTTCCCTGACATAGACCTCAGTTTCTTGTTTCTTTTACCAATAGTTAACAGAATCCATGATCGCAAGAGAGATTTGAGGACAGTTTCCGCATACTACCCTTTTGTAATTACTATGTTGTTGACACCAAAACTAAAGTTATTATTACATTAAGTATAATAATGTTTTTCCTCCCCCAACAGATGGCTTTCTGTGAGGGGGTGCAGAGAGCTTCTCCATTCTCCAAAGAGCTTGTAAAGGAAAACTAGGACTCAGTGTAGCCTGGGCCTTCCCTCCACCATTGTGCAGTGTACAACCTGCATAACTATACAATGGGATGTTGGTTCGTGTATTCCTCTGGGCTTCTACGTGTAACTTAGACAAAGAAGGAACGTCACATCCAACTTACTGAGGACTTTGCTTGCAGCAGCAACCAAATCGTAAGTTTTAGAATCATCATATATTATTCTGACAAGAAACTGTCCTTCTTCATCTAACTGTGCCTCTTTTCTGGAAAACAAAAACAAGAGACGGGAAAAATGTTGAAATAAAAGAGTAGCTACCACAGTTACAATGATTGCATAAACCATGGTTTTATACCTGAACTAGGATATTTTTGGCAAGTTTGTTGAAATCAATGTCATTTGCCTAAAAGTCTAGTGCTCAAGAAGGGATTATTTCACATTCCCCTCCTCAAATTAAAATGATACATTTAAGCATATTTTAGCAAGACTTACATGTATATAGTAATGCCCAATGCAACACCTGATAGTAAACAGAATCAAGAAATAAGTTTTGGTTTAACAAATGGTTGGCAAATATTTGTTGAGTCCCTATATGTACCAGGCATTGTTCCAGGGATTAGGGATAGAACCTTTAGCAAGTCAAACAAAAATACAGGACCTCTTGCAACATATGCATTCTAGGAGGGGAGACAGACAGGAATAAAACTAGTACGTAACATATAATGGCAAGTAGTGTGAAGAAAAATAAAGACAGGTAGAGGGGGAGGGAGCTTGAGTACAAAAGCCAGGAAGCCTCACTGAGAGGCAATTGAGCGGAGTCTGAAGAAGCTTTGGGACTGAGCCACGAGCAAGGTGGGGTGGGCTAGGCAGGAGCAGTCTGGGTGTCTGAGGACCAGCAGAGCCCAGAGTGCCTGGAACAGAGGTGGGGGGCAGAGTAGCTGTAAGAGAATGAGTCAGAGTGGTAACAAGGAGGCCGGGTGGACATTTACTTGAAAGAGATGGATAATTCTGGCCCTTGTGATACGAGCAGTGAGACAAACTGACGTAGGTTAAAGGACTTAATCGTGCTGCTGCATTGAGACCAGACCAGAAGGGTCTAGGACAAAGTGAGGAGACCAGCTAGGAGGCAACTGTCAAAACCCAGGCGAGAAAGGCTGGTAACTTGATTCAGAGTGGAAGCAGTGAATAGAGGAAGTGGTCGAGATGAATATATTCTGCAGGCAAATCCTGCATGATCTACGGATGGATTGGATCCAGGGTGTGAGAGAAGGGCAGGGCACACAGATGACACCGAGGTTGTAGCCTGAGAAACTGGAAGGGTGTTGTCACCAACAGGAAACTGGGAAAGGCCAGGCCGTTGGAGGCAGACTGGAGGGGTGTGGGTGAGGGGAGGTAAGATCAAGAGTTACGTTTTAAACACGTCTGAGGTGCCAAGTGGACTGATAAAATCTGCTAACAGATCCTTAGCTTATTACATGCAGTAGCTCAAAATATATAGAGTATTCATTCATTTTTAATAGTTGTCATATATAAATACATTTATTTTGATAGGATTTGGATTATTTTCTCAAACACATGTCCAAAGGAGAAATCTATTATTCACAACATTGCCAGCTGTAGAAGAGAGCTGACAAGTTTGCAGATATCTTTTCCAATGCTAAATTCACAAAAATACGTGGAGCTTGGGTATCAATCTGACTCCCGATCCAATTCCTCTAAATCCCTGTGTGCTGCCAGAAGAATGCAAGACCAACTAGCCACTGTCATCAGGGGAACGTGAAACACTGTAGCTCAAATAGCTCCTTTTGAAATGCTGCCAAGGCAGGCCACGGTGCCTTCTCTCTCTCTCTGGAAGCTGCTGTAATCTGTATCACAGCTGCTGTTCATGGTTGGAATACCAGTGTCTGCTCAGGGGAAAAGCTCCAAATGGTGGCATGTCTTAGGTCCAGGTGGGATGTAGCTATTCTTAAAAAGTACCCTGTGTTCTTCATAGTATACTACCTGTTTCCTTGCAGTTATGCATAACAGTGCATGTAAAAGACAAAACGAAACAAGAGAGCCTGATTTCGGTAGGTATGAAAATCTGACTTTCAGAGCCTGGAATTCACCAGCTGAATAAACGTGGACAAATCACACAAAGCACATGAGTATTAAACCCTCACTTTTTAAAAACAAGAGCAATAATATAACCCAACACCTACACTGTAAGAGAGACAGTATGCAGAAGTATGTTCTAAGTTGTTGAGGAGTCTGTGTGTATACATATACACACACATTATAATATTATATATATATACATACACACATATATATATACACATTATTATATATATACACACATACATATATACACACATTATTATACATACATATTATATATATATATAATTAATGACAATAGGGCTTCTTGTATCTACATATTCAAAAAATTACACAGCTGTACATAAGATGTGGAAATCTTCCTTTTATTGAACATGCACAGCTATTAAATAAAAGAAACACATGTTCCAAACCGTAAGTGTTTTTAATACCAGAAGTCAGTGAAATATCCCCAAATTATGAAGATATAATGTACCAACACTGACTTACCTTTTGATAAATGCTATTATGTGTCTTGCACATTATAATTTTTAATTGTGTAAAAATATAAAATAAGGAAAGGAAAAACTTTTTAAAAATCCTTCATTATTCCGAGAGAACTACTGCTAACATTATATTAGAGTTGTTCATGTTTCAATACACTTGTATGTATAACACGGACCAGATTAAACTGCTTTAAAATCTCCTTTTTAGACTTAGTATTTGATGGATATCTCTTCATGTCAAAAAATATATTTCTATACTTTGCATAAAATTGCATGTGTAGGCACACTGAAGTTTTAGTATGTATTTAGATTGCTTCTATTTTTTGCAAGTATAAACAATGTTTTGATGCATACCTTTGTAGCTAATTGATTATATTTCTATGTAAAAATAGAATACATTCCTAGAAACGGAATTGCTGATTTGAAGGATACGGATAACCTAATTTTTCTCATTTTGCCACTGACATTTTATTACAAAATAGCATTGCTCAACAGATTAGAATTCTGAAGCCTCTGAGGTGACTGGGTGGCTCAGTTGGTTGAGCATCCTACCGGCTCAGGTCATGATCTCACGGTTCATGGGTTCCCGCCCCACACTGGGCTCTGTGCTAACAGCTCGGAGCCTGGAGCCTGGAGCCTGGAGCCTGCTTCCGATTCTGTGTGTCTCTCTCTGCCCCTTCCCCACTGCTGCTCTGTCTCTCTCTGTCTCTCAAAAAAAAATAAAAATGTAGAGGTGCCTGGGTGGCTCAGTCGGTTAAGCGTCCCACTTCGGCTCAGGTCATGATCTTGCAGTCCCGTGAGTTCGAGCCCCGCTTTGGTCTCTGTGCTGACAGCTCAGAGTCTGGAGCCTACTTCTGCTTTGGTTTCTGTGTCTCCCTCTCTCTCTCTGCCCCTCCCCAGCTGGCACTCTGTCTCTCTCTCAAAAATAAACATTAAAAAATCTAAAAAAAAAAAAATGTTTAAAAAAAGAATTTTGAAGCCTCTAACTTAGGGCATTCTAATAAAATATAGATATGTTTTAATTAAATATAATATAATAAAATATAAATTAATTTATGTTTTCACTGTGCCCTCTTCCAATGGGGTAAATCAAATGACATAAATTTCTGTAATAAACTCACTTTCTCGGAAACACTCACCAATCTATAACAAGAGTTAAATGAATGAAGTATAAGCAGTATACTCAATCCCTCTTCATAAAATAGAAGAATGGCCATTTCCCTAGAAATCCCCTAACCATGAGTCAATGCATTCCTTCTTTCCTTTCTCTTGTTTTAATAAAACAAGCTCCCTTATCTTTTAAGTTTTACTTCCTGAAGTGATCAGACCCACATGCTCCCTGGAGGGAGGCTGAACTATAAATTAAACAGTAGTACCTGGAAGGAAATCATCATCTTCTTTGAAAAATGTTACACTAAATTCTAATTAATTATTTAAAATACTTAGAATTCCTTATTTACATTTATTTTAGAAATCTTTTGGGATTTTGGGTGGCCCTTTAATTACTCTCCCCACCCCCAGCCCCAGGAGGAGGTATTTTGCCACAAATATTTGAGCACCTATTACTCCCCAGGCATTTTCTTAGGTACTTTTGATACATCAGTGAAGGAAATAAAGATCCCTGCCCTCACAGAGCTTACATTTTAACTGGCAGAAACAATGAGCAATAAACATATCCTCAAATTTTATTATCTATCATGCGGTGATAAATGCTACAAAAGAAAGTAGATTAGGATAAAAGGATAAGAGTAAGGATGTAGGAAGAAGAGGAAGGATGCACTGTTAAATATAGTGATTATGAGGAGTTTCCTTGGAGAAGTTAATTTGCAAGCAAAATTTTAGCAGGTAAAATTGATCTCCATGACCTAATCTTTCCGGACCCATTTTCCTTCTTTCTGGAGCTCATTCTTCATTTTTTTCCTTCTTTAGGGGAAAAGTGAATTGGGGATATCACAGACACTTTAGTGCAAAATGGTTTAATACATTAGACTGAGCAGGAGAATTTACAGTGCAAAAGGAATAATATGCAAAGGAATTAATTTCAGGCAATAGGGTCACTGAAGCTACTAGAAATGCTTGCTCAGTGTGTCTCCATTCTCAATACTATTTTTCTTCTAACTTCTGGACAAATTTATATTTGTTCAGACTTCATACCCGTCAAATGATTTAGCCTCCAGAAGATGCAGAGATGTGACAATAATATATCTCAGAAACATCTTCAAGATATTTCTGCCACTATTTTTTTGAAGGAAGCTTCAATGGGCTTCCTTCTGACCTTATCTCCTTGGTTTTGGAGATGTTTTTTCACTAGCTACCTACAACCACAGAGGGTAACCAGCAAACATGAGAAAAGCTGGGAAGTAAGAGGATATTCAGATTACATAAACGATTTATACAATTCAAGTAATATGACCTCACCTCATAAATCTCCATAAGTTTTTAGCTTTTTTCATAAAAGCAAAAGTAAAGGATGCATCAAGTATATAGATATGACATTTAACAATATTTAAGGTTTATTTTCTGGATAGAGTTTCTTTTGTGCCTACATTATCCAAATTCAGCCAAGGACACTAAACAAATTTTCAAGACTCACTTATCTTTCAGAATATATTTTCTGAGCCTTAATTTTGTTTAAACTGCTGCATACACAAAGCAATTATGTAGTTCTCTGTTATTTAAATTATATTTAGTTGAAAAATTATATTTAGTTTACATGTGAAAAAAACACAGGCTTTTCCGGGAAACATAATTTAAAATTTTCTCAAAAATTAAGTATTTTTTTCCCAATAACTTTTAGATCACAGCAACTATCATATAAAACCAGAAGTAAATTGAATTAAAATTTATTCGGTAGTGCTCATCTATCAAATGGCAACCAACAGAACTATTATCATCATATATCCTAGTTTGTATTATTACATCCTCCTGCTTCCTATTATTTTAAATATTGCTTGGATGACCCCAAAAGAATATAGTCTTCCCCTATTTCCAAATAGTATACCTTGCAGGCATTCGTGTTATCTTTACTTGTATACGCAAGAACTGTGTTTGGATTAAGCATTAAATTTTTCTACTTAGTAGTGTATTACTCAATAAAAGAAGTCAGCTGATAGTAAGACATAGTTAGAGGCTCATTTTTTAAATGGCTTAAATGAGGTTTGATGAAGTTAAAAAAAAAAAAAAAGGTATTTTCTTTGGTTAACAAGTAAACCTAGATAGAGAGAAGCCCATTTGGTTCCATCTGTATGGTAAGTCACGGCGTTTTCTCACATGGTGTGCAAAAGCACCAGCTAAGCTACTCCCACATGCAATTGCACTAACCTGGGCCAAGTTCACCTCTGGGGTTTTGGTTTCTTCATCTGGGAAACAGAGGAACAGCAGTACTTACATGGAGTTGTGTTGGTTGGCAAAGTTAACCTATGTACTGAGCTTAGAATAGTGTTTCCCACCGACTTAATGCACAATACACCCAGCTAACAGAGGTCTAGTTGTTGAAGATGATGAGGGAGGAGGGCTGAAGGAGGGAGACAAAATGGCAGGTGGAAGAAGAGAAGGAAAGAAATGACAACCAAATGTTGGGAATTTTGATTTAGCATCAAAAGAGTCAAACTAAAGGTACACTTAATTTGTTGTTGATTCGATGGTAAGTTTTCTTTCTTTTTTTATTTTTTGTAAAATTTTTAAATGTTTATTTATTTTTGAGAGAGAGGCAGACTTCAAGCAGGGCAGGAGCAGAGAGAGATGTAGAGAAGGAATTTGAAGCAGGCTCCAGGCTCTGATCTGTCAGCACAGAGCCTGACGCGGGTCTTGAACCCACAAACCGTGAGATCATGACCTGAGCCAAAGTTGTGGGCTTAACCGACTGAGCCACCCAGGCACCCCTAGATGGTAAGTTTTCTTAATTCAAATAGCTGAAAACAAATAAGTCCTATCTCTTCTCACCTGGAGATGAAATGAGAAATCATCATATTCTATGTATCTGTAGCCACAATAATTATTTAAAAATTAAGTAGGTGTACATGAAAAATTTTCCCAGTAGTAATTTCCCACTTAATTTTAAAAATGGCTATTTGTTGGAATTTAAATTGATCATTTATTTACACTAATTGCCTTTCCCCAAAAGAATAGTAGGTATTTTTATTATGGTGTTTTGTGGTTTTGTGGTTTTGGTTTTCACCTTTTGCTTTTTTAATCACTGGGGCTTAACCCACGTGCCTGGAATAGACCATTGTGCTCAATAAATTTGTACATGTTTTAAAAGAGGTGAGGGGCGCCTAGGTGGCTTGGTCGGTTGAGCGTCCGACTTCGGCTCAGGTCACGATCTCGCGGTCCGTGAGTTTGAGCCCCGCGTCGGGCTCTGTGCTGACCGCTCAGGGCCTGGAGCCTGTTTCAGATTCTGTGTCTCCCTCTCTCTCTGCCCCTCCCCTGTTCATGCTCTGTCTCTCTCTGTCTCAAAAATAAATAAACGTTAAAAAAAATATTTTTTTCAATAAATAAAATAAAAGAGGTGAATGGAGTAATTAAACACATTTCCCTCTCATGTTACTAAACTGCGTACTAAAAATCAAACAATCAAACATTACTGGCAAAAGTAACCAGTTTGTTTTCAAACTACTATTTAATTTTTAAAGAGTAGGCGCACAATTTGTCAGAAATATCCAGGCAGCATTTTTCATAGCTCCATACTTAAAGAGATATTCCTTTAAAAAAAAAAATGTTTATTTATTTTTGAGAGAGAGAGAGAGCATGTGCGAGCAGGGGAGGGGCAGAGAGACAGCATGTGCGAGCAGGGGAGGGGCAGAGAGAGAGGGAGACAGAGGATCCGAGCGGGCTCTGCTCTGACAGCAGAGTTGAGGAGATATTCCTTAACTGTAAAATGGGAACATACAAAACCTGAATCCGTATTTGGTCACCGAATTCCTGCTGTTAGACACTTTTCAGATAAGTTTAGTATGCCAGAGGGACCTGGCTTTCAGGTAAAGAAGTTTCCCAGAGAGGTATGGAAACGGGTATTCTGTGATGGTAGACCCTGAATACAGGCATTTTGAAAATAAAGCCTCAAAATCGGGTCTGGTCTCAGAAGGAAAAGGCCAGCATACATGATACAAGCAAACTGACCAGTGGCAGTTTAAAGGGGTACTGAACCTTTAAAAACCATCATGACAGAACATGCTTAATTAAAAGACAGACCGTAGATGTTGTCTTGACAATGAACCCCAAGGTGGTCTATTTTAGTGCACTGTAAGGACATCATAAATGCTGAATGGTGTCCAACCATTACTAAAATTGAAATCTCCCACTATAACACACAGATAACTATATATAATATCTAAACAGTTAAAAATTCACATTGTTTTTTTCTGAGTGGCTGTGAAGTATTAATGACCTCTCAATTTTCAATAGTTGATTCCCACTAAGTCTGAATCTCCAGAGAAACTGGTTTGAGGCAGCTACCGCAGGGAGAGACAGACCCTTTAAATGCAGTGACAGCTCTCTGCTTGGAGTCTCTTGCAGTTAGTAAAGGTTCCTCCTGAAGTCAAGGTGTTTGCTCATCCGAGTACTGTAAACAGTAACAGTAAATGTAGTCAAGAGTGACACAGATGGCGGCAAAGTGACATCATTCTTAATATATAATTGCAACTTTTTTCCTTTGTACAAGTTGCCATGAGAGTCTAATGAGAGTCTCATTAGTAACTGCCTGAATTCTGAAGACACATCCACAAACGTCTCACATGAACCCTTTTCAGTAGCTTCATCAGACACAGGAATTCACTTAGATCCCTCTGTGTGCCCTTCAACATTAACTCACCTTGTAAGCAGAGTCACAGCTCTTTTAAGATAAATAGGTTGCTCAAAATTTCTGAGGCTCTGACTTTCTGCAATAGATGTGCGAATTGGTGAATAAAACCACCTTTAAGAAAGTCATAGCTTAAATCACCTGTGAAAGTGCTTGAAAAGTCCAGGAAAACAAAACAAAAAATGAGTAGTACTAATACACATGCATCTTGCCAATGACGATGCTAAACTGGCTTCCTTTGGAAAGAAGGTCATAGGTCCTTCTCTTTAGGGAAAAGCACGTAATGTGATTCTTGGAAGCCTACCTGCATTCACGTCCCTGCTCTGATGATTAACAGCTGAGGGATTTGAGACAGCGTTTTAAAGTCTTGAAGACTCATTTATTTCCCTTGTTTATAAAATCAGGACAATGAACAAATCTATTGTCTACAGTGGCTGTAAGGATTAGGGGAAACAATGAGTATAAAGCACTTAGGACTGTGACTGAGGAACCAATGGTAAGTATGCAATATATATGAGCTGTTACATTCACAACTGAACGACCTGATGAGCATTCTCATCTGGTTTTTACATTTAATTTTGGCATTACAAACATTTATCTACAGTTTATAGCACTGACTTTAAACAGCGCCACATCTACCCGACTTTTAGACACTTGCGAAAGGATTCAATCTTGTCCTGAATCCAATCCAGTAACTGTTTTCTGGTATATGAAACTGGTAACCCAACAGCAGTGTTTTTAATTCTTTCATTATATCCATGTACACAGGGAAATGACATAAAAGAACTCTGACTCTTCCAAAAGGAGATGCTATAATATACTGCTCTATCTTCTGCCTTTGCTGATATGTAAAAAAAAAAGTCCATTTCAGCAGAGCTTATATTGTGTTAAATGGTGACATAAAAAATAGTGACATAATAAATTCTGGTTACATAAATTCTGACATAATAAATACTGGTTACAGAAAAAAAGTCTGTGAATGTGTATGTGTTCTACTCTTTAGAAATTAAAAATGTGAAGGATTATAAATATACATATATATACATACACGTACACACATACACAGGGGGAAAGAGAGAGAGAGAGAAGAAGAAAAGGACAACAATCTACCAGGCTCTTCCCTAGGAAATTTTTACAAAGGCTAGAATCTACTAAGACAAAACGAACATTAACCAATAGTAGAAATACATGATCAAAAACCCTGGTATGTACTATGAAGAAAAACCAGCTTTGGAGGTGAGAGAAGCTTTCCTTTAAGAAGTAACTCTTGTTCCGGGGTGCCTGGGTGGCTCAGTTGGTTGGTCGTCTGACTTCGGCTCAGGTCATGATCTTGCAGTTCATGAGTTTGAGCCCCATATCAGGCTCTGTGCTGACGGCTCAGAGCGTGGAGCCCGCTGTGGGTTCTGTGTCTCCCTCTCTCCGCCCCTCCCCACTCATCCTCTTGTCTCTCTCTCAAAAATAAACATTAAAAAAATTTAAAAAAGAAATAAAAAAGAGGTAACATTTGTTTTGCCATCTCAAGGCTGAAAGATGTTTCCTTTTATGGGTAGGGGATAGGGAGAGGGAAGATGAGAACTGCTAAGCACAGGTGTTATTCTCACACATAAAATTCAAGGTTTTCAGGAACTGAAAACTGGCCCATTGAGGCTGAGAGCTGAGAGAAAGCGGGAGCTGTGGACCGAAAGGTCCCTATGTTTGAGTGATTTGAAAATTGATCACAAAGAATTCCAAGAAGGCAACAATTTAATATTTCAGGATTCAACAATGAATGGCAAGCAGATCAGAACAGGCAATGGACCCATAGCCACAGCGATAAAGAGATACAAAAAACACTGCAGAATATTTGCCTGTGCCTGGAATAGAAAGATCTTGCAGGCGGACATAGATGTCGGTGTGTAAACCCCTTCACATACCTACCAGTGAGCTCTTTTCGTAGGGCTCTCCCAGAACCTGGATCATGTCTGCTGAGCAGACCTCAGTATCTTTTGACATAAAAAAGGTGCTCCGTTTTACTAGACACGAAAACACCATTTTCCCACCACTTCCTCTTTAATGAACAGGGAGGAAAAGAAGCAGATGGAGAAGCTGCAAGTACTCATGTCTTCTGAGTTGTCACCCTCTGAACTGGGCCAGTTGTACAGATTTCCTAAAGTGTGTTTTCCTGTTGATGTGCACACACTATCAGTTCATACCTACTGCTTTCCAACACACTGAAGAGAAGCATGTGTTCAAGTCCCTTATCCTGTGGACAGGAGAGAGAGCCAAAAGGACATCGCTCCTTGCGAACAGCAGCAATGTCTAGCTAACATCTGCCACAACTAGGCCTGGGTGTGCTAAAAGGGAGAATACAGATTTTCTAATGTCGCCTCTGGCTCTGATTTTACCGTGCGAAGCTCCTTCTCTGAGACACCCCATTAAATAATATGTCTCTATGCTTCGTTTTCATTCTCGAAAATTACAGAAAGTATTTGCAAGTATCTCAAGTAAAACAAAAACCTGGCTTGATTTCAGGGGGATACTTCAAATCAACAAAGAAAAACCCCAAGATAAGGCTAGGACCTGGCCTATCACCTGGCTGCTCAGCAGACATGGTCCAGGTTCTGGGAGAGGCCTATGGAAAGAGCTCACTGGCAGGTATGCGAAGGGGTTCACACACGGACATCTACTGCCACCTGCAAGAATAACTTCAAATGCTAGTGAGCTTATCCGCTCATGCACTATGCCTACCTCTATCTTTTGGGGTGACTGGCAGGTCTTTCTACAGAAGAAGGTCTCAATCCTAACAATGATCAAATTTACCCATTTTTATCTGCATATTAATTTGTTTATTTGTACTGAAGAAGTTTCTAGGTACGACAATATGGTTTCCTTTTTATACGCATATTATATTTGCCCCTATTTCTATCTTAAGAGAAACAGTAAACTGACACCAGAAGAGCAGGATTGGAGTCCTGACCTTTTAGCTTCCTACATATAATCCCCCAGGACAGTCATTTCACCTCTGGAAACTCAGCTCGATCATTAAAAACAAGCCTCAAACAACATTGAGCTCACTTATATGTGGGGTCTACAAAGGGCAAACTCAGAGAAACAGAGCAGAGTGGTGGTTCCCAGGATGTGAGGGTGGGGGAAATGGGGAGCTATTGTGCAAAGGGTAAAACAGTCAGTTGTAAGATTAACAAGTTGATTATAACTAATAACACTGGGTCATATACTTGAAGATCTAAGAGAGTAGATCTTAAATGTTCTTACCAGAACAAAGAAAGGGTAACTGTGTGATAGGACAGAAGTGGTAGCTAATGCTATGGTGGCAATCATTTCACACTTGATCAATGTGTCTAATCAACACACTGGCACACCTTAAACTTACACAGTGTTATGTATCAATTATATCTCAATAAAGCAGGAAAAAAATGAGCTGGAAAGGACTTTTCCTATCTCAGCTAGCACTCAACTGAAAGTGCATAGAGGAAAGGACTTTGGAAGTTTTAAACAATTTTTATAATATAGAGTACCATTAATAGATAAAAACCTACTTGAACAAGGGTCAGAATGATATAGAAATTTAGTTATATGGCCTCAATGAATATGAAAACCTATTAAAACATGGCAAAACATGGTGCATTCTTTTGTTTGTTCTCATTTATTTTCATAAAATAGATAAGGAGAAACTGCTGCTACTCTTTCAAACAATGCATAGGGATGAGGGGAGAGGGAACCAGAAAAGTATAATGTAAGTTTGATTCCAAAGTGGGACGTGAGCAGAAAACCAGCATAATGAAAGTAACAGTCTTCCCTTGATCTGCAAAATAGAGAGACTGGGACAAGCCTGACACACAGAACCCAACCAGGGTGCTGTTCGAGCGGCACAAAAGAAAGTTCTAAGAACCAGAATGCAAGAAGAAGAGAGTCTAAGAGGCACTTCAAATTTAAAGAACTGGTCTCAGTTGCACAGAATGACAAAAGAGAAAAACAAGTGACAGTGACAGTGAAGTGACTCATCTACACCAATGAGGGAACATTTAGTCTATGTAGACTTCAATGACCTACTATTACTCAAAAGAGAACTTCATTATCTTTCAGGTGAGTTGGGGAAGAGAAGAGTCAAAAAACTCTGGCTCTAGAGTAAAATTAATAATAGCTACCATTTATTATTAAGCAGTTACTTTTCAAAATCTGTGTTAAACATTTTCAGACAGTTTTCAGCATATTATAACAACAACTGTATACAGTAGGTATAATGTTTTCTTATGCAGGGAGGCTTGGATAGTTGAGACAATGTGGGAAAAGCCACATAAGTAGCTGATAGCAAAAACTTGCTAATATGAACAATAATGACTGATTTGTGACTAGCAAATTCAACTAGATACATTAATTTCAAAACTGGAAGGTCCAAATGTTTCTATGTTTGAGTTACAGGCAGAAAATATCCTGATAACTCTGATAAGAGTTAGTAGTATGATAAGACTTTATTTGAAGCAAAGGAGCACATCTTACTTTTCCACCCTCAGTGCCTGACGGACTACACTATGTTCATTAGAAATAAGCTTAACTAGAGAATGAAAAAAGGAATAAATCAATGAATGAAAAAGTATGCTGCCCTGCTGTAGGTACATCAAATAAAACCATACTAAACATACACAAATTCTTTACTCAAGATGATCAACAGCTTTCTAGAGGAATTTGCTCCAACATGTTATCAACTAACAACGCGATTACATTATTTTCAAATCTCATACCAAAATTTTGATCCAAATATTTATCTCATACCTTTTAGTGAAACAGAGAAAGGATAAGACATGTACCATATAGCACTTGCGAATTTCAAATCTATTTTTAATTCGTTCCTTGGACCACTCAACTCTAGGCAAAATAATTAGTTGTTAGGTATTTTTTTGGTTTGTTTTTTTTATAAACTTTCAACCATCTTAGATTTTCCAGTGTTTTGAATCCATCCTTATGCTTCAGTGAAGTTAGGCCAATCTAAATTTGCACCCATTAATTTGATGCAATTATCTGTTTTGCCAGGGATGATGGAAGGATAACAGAGATAATTAAATCCAGTGCTTAGGTGCTCTTCTATTATGTATATCCTGACTTTGTTTTCTCTGAAATCATGATTATTTTTTTTTCATCACTTTGGAACCATGGCTTCTAGAAAAGACCATCTGAAAATTGAAAAACCAACAAAACAAGATTTGAGGTAGATTCAGAGGTCTCTTTTGCTTTTTCATATATATTTATGGTCTAGATCAGAGGTTAGTAAATGGATTAAATCCAGCCCACTGCCCCTTGGATTGTCTGGTCTGAGAGCAAGGAATAATTTTTACATTTTAGATGGTTACATTTTAACAGTTATATAGGTACCTACATAATATCCTCATTATTGACTCTTGGCCTACAGCACCTGAATTATTTACTATCTGGCCCTTTAAGAGAACATTTGCTGATCCTTAGTCTAGATGATTTTTTTTTCTTAAAAAGAGGAACTTAAAGCTTGTGTGAAATGGTTATATGATTGGTAAGAGTGTAAGTGTATATGGAGTTTACAGTGAAGCATTTTTGGCTCCTACCGCTTAAAATTTTCTGTCTGGAATCTGTTACTTAGAGTTTTATTTGTCATTAAATGTTTGGTATTCCTTCTCATGGAGGATATATGGCCATTTCCTACTAAACAAAAAAAAAGTGTTATATATAACTTCTATAAACATCAATTTATGTAGTTTCTCAAAAAGACCAAAGAGGAAGATAGAGATGTTTGGTACTTACTGAGACACACACACACAACAAATCACAGATTTAGTTTTTCATAAAAAGTTAAAACAGAAAGTATCTTGTACCATTGGTTGCAGTGATCCTCCCTGGACTAGAGGATGAAGTTGAGAGGAGGCATCAGAATCTCCCAAGGAACATTTTAAAGTTAAGCTCCTCCAAATTTTCCTCTCCAGCCCCCAGGAAGTGAGATCTCTTTGCTGTGCTAAGCAAATACTCTTCCAGGGAGAGCATAGTAACCCCTCAGAGGTGCCGACTGGGTTGGAAACCAATGAGCTGCTTTAATCCCTCTCAACACAGAAAACTGAACAATGTTCTCTATTCCAGATACTAAATGGTACCCAAGACAATATGGTCTCCAACAAAAGGGATGCTCAGACAAAAAAAAGAATCAAAGTTAACACCTGCACTACAACACTAGTTTAATAGTATTCCTCTTGCAGAGGTACATAATTCTTGATGTAAACATATATATGTATATATATACACACACACCCATATGGTTTGTTTCATGTTACCAGGAAAAAAACATTTTGAATGATTTAAGTTATTAACACTTGAATGGGTTAAGAATACTGTTCAGAAATAAAGATAAATTAGTGAGTCAAAGGATACTGATGTGTAATTAAAAATGCATTGTTTTGTAAAGTAGAATGTAACAATATTCTTAGCCTACTTTGACAAAGTTCTCACACCAGTGGAGTTTGAATATTTTTAGATAGTTTGACCTTCTCTGGGGAAAATATGGCCAATCCAAACAAATCACTTGATAATTTAATTTTTGAAAACTGCTGATACATTCCTCTTAAAGTGTAATTTTTCATCTTTGTATTTAGCAGTGATTTAAATTGATAATGGCTAGGACATACACTCTAAATCTGGTTAAAACACATAATGAGTATTTAGCCATAATAGATTTTACTGTGCTCTCAAAATTTTAAACATATTGTCGTAGGATTTTCATCCAGAAATTTGGGGGTTTCTATATTATGGATGGGAAAACCTGTGGGAACATGCATGATGCTTTCATAAATTCACAAAGAAAGGGGCTTAAAAATAACCCTATACTAAGTTACACTGTTTAAAATCTTGCTTTTGATGACTGCCTTCTGTGTAACTCTACCAGGCAAAATAAAAATTACGAAGGTATTAATAAGGCAGACAGATTCAAATCCCAAAGTAAGCTTTAGTGCCTAAATACTCATTTGATTTAAGCCATAATTTCCAAATCTCCACTTCTCTTAATATGTAAATGAGCCCTGTGAGTAACAGAAATGGCTCATGGAACATGAAACCATGCTCAACCATACAAACCCAAGGAAGGGAAAAGTTGCATTCTAGTGCTTAATATTTAACCCTGACCATTTCCATGGAAAGAGGTATTTAAAAGAAATCATTATCATGTGACTGCATAAGACGACCTGTCAGCATTGATTGCTAATGATTGGAATATATTTGGGGGGGGGGGGAGAGCATGAAAGCATCACCCACTTGATATAACAAAATGAAATCAGTGAGGTTAGGAAATGAAAGTAGAGAATAACTATGTGTTTGTTCTCTTCTGCCCACCCAGGTAATCACTCCCTGTATCTCCATTTCGATGTGACAGATTGGTGTTCCAGTATGAAAACCCATATACAGTATATGGCTTTGCTTTATCTAGTTGGTTGTGCCCATCCATACAAGTTAAATGCAAATTTCACCAGAATAAGAGAGAAGAAAAAGAGAGAGAATTTTGTTAGATCAAAATGCTCAACATGCCTGCAGAGATGACCCATCGTTCCAACAGGTTTAAAGTCTCAGGTGGCTGTGGTATTTCGGTCCACAGCCAAAGTACTGGGCTCCCCGCGCTAGGATGCTCTCCTGCGAGGCAGCCTTCGCCATAGTAGACACCAAAATTTTGAGAAAATGAAAGAAAAAAAAAAAAAACATTCCAATTTTACTGCATTTCAAATGAATAAATGCACTTGATTCAATTGCTCAAGAAATTGTCTCAAGAGAAGTTGAGTTTTTGCACACTAAAAAGGCTCAGCTGTTTTATGGGTCTGCGAGGTGTGTCAATCATAAAGGAGTCCAGGTTTGCCGTCAGTTCCTAAGGCCTCCGGCTCTTTGAACGTCGCGGAAGCCTTAGTGGTCCCCCGGGCCCCACTCCGCGTGGGAGTCGCCCAGCCTGCAGAGCTCCGGAACCGCCCCGGCGCTGGCAGAGCATTCCCACGCTCAGGCCGGGTCTGGAGGCCGCGGTGACCCCAGGGGCTCCTCCGCCCGGCTTTCGCCCTCGCAGCCCCGCCCCGGCCGCCCCTCCTCTCCGGGTCCCAGCTCCGGAGCGTGGGAGCGCAGCTGCAGCCGGGAGCGGCGGCCGGAGGCATCTCCGAGGATGCGCGCCCACGACCCAGGCAGGAAGCGGAGGACGCAGCGAGGCGCGCGGTGCAGCGCCAGGGCCGCCCCGGGACCCCCGCCGACCCTGCTCCCACCCCCCCGCCCCCGCCGCCCCACACACGCGAGCGAGCGCGCGCGCAGAGCCCGTGCTAGGGGAGCCAGTCACTTACTTGATGTCTTCCCACACCTCCGGGCCGTAATTGCGGATCACCAGCAGCTCCAGCGCGTGATTCACAAATCCGTACTGCAGGGACAGGGGAAACCTGAGCGTCAGGGACGCGCAGTAGGTGGGCAGGGGCTTGTGGGCGAGGCTGCAGCCTCAGCTGCCACGGCTCTGGTTTAACCTTGTGCCCTACCCCGTGGCTCCGCTCGGTTCGGAGTACTCGGTGTTAAAGAGGGGCATCCGAGGCGCGCCACCTCCGCCCCAATAAAGGGCAGATTCTCTCCGTCCCCGGCCGCCCCACCGCCTGGACACCTTCTTACCCCTCCACTCACCTGTCACCAGTCCGAGGCAAGTCGGGCATCCGGGAAAATGTGGCGAAGGGGACGCGAACCCGTCACCTCCCCGCCACTGGCCCTCAGCCACTCACACTGATGGGGTCAGCCTGAGCCGAGAAGCCCTCGCGCCTCAGCCGCACGTCCCCTTCCCGAGTCTGGGGAGTCGCTGCGCGATGCAGAGTGGCGGACCCTCCCCTAAGAAGCAAAGGCACTCACCGCCCCTGTCGCGACCCCCAGCGTTCCCACTACCCCCCCCCCACCCCCCGCCCTGGACAGAGGCAAAAAGGCGAGACGGCTCCTGCGACCCACGGTGCGCTTCCCCGGCCCCCGCCCGAGCTCCGGTGGCGCGGCCGGCTCCCTCGGGCAACCAGGCCCGGCGCAGCGCGGTGTGATGTTCCAGCCCGACCCGGCTGGAAGCACTCACCATGGTGTCTGCGACCGGAGCCGAAGAGGCAGCCCCCACGCAGAGGCACGGCCGAAGGGACCCGGGTGGCGGCTGCAGCAGCGACAGCGCAACAGGACCGCGGCGGCAGCATAGAGCTGGAAGCGGCGCAGCCGCCTGGGCCGGCCCTGATTGCCACCTCCTCGCAGCCAATGAGGAGTCGAGCCGCTGGAGGCTGGTCATTGCCTCCCAGTTTTCAACCAATCAGCGACAGAGGAGGGAATTCGGTTGCTCGCAGGGCTGCTGCGCTCCAGTGCCTTCCAACCCCCGCCCTGGTGACAAGGTTTTTTTATTTGAGGCCATTACAATGACGACGGAGAAGCTCCAGTCTTGCTTCTTGCATGAATTCTGGGTGAGGAAGATTGCAGCTGTTGTGGTCGCACCAAATGTATTCTTACGCAAAGACTTGCCTTAAGGGGTAACAAAAACTAAGGGTGTGTGTGTGTGTGTGTGTGTGTGTGTGTGTGTGTGTGTGTGTATGTTGCAATGGCCAAGCCCTAAAAAGGAATATGCGCCCATAGTCAGCATCCTCGTGTTCATCCTTGTTTTGCAGATAAGAATTTCCTTTGTGGCTTGATCCCTCGACAGCTTTTGGCAAACTGAAAGCTAATAGTACTGAGCTTAACACATATTATTTGTAGTTAATGAGACTAGTTGAGTGAGCCAGCTAAAATAATGAGTTTGGTGAGCATAATAATACAGTTTGGCGAACACTGTGTCAAACCCAACTCTCCCCATTACTAAACATCCCTACAAGATTCAGTGTTCTGTGTTTGATCCTGATGGGACACCTGACCCCACCCCATAGACGGTATCCATTACTCCAGGGAGTTTTTAACCGTCCAGAATTGAATTTTCCTCCTCTTTCTGAAAGGTAACATGAACTGGAAAAAGCCCAGTACAAAATGAGCAATGTTTGAATTAATCTGTCTCCCAGTCTACATTCTACCAGGCACTCAGGTTAGTTAATGCTCTGAGCCCCACCGCAGAGAAAAGATGAGAGGAACAGGAACTGTCTGTTGATTAAAACTCTGTGCCTGATGTGCATGGATATGGTTAACTAGTGTTAGGTCAAAAGTGAGGAAGGAAAAGCAAGCATTGCTTCTAGGTCACCAGTCTCAAGTGGACCTGAGAAGCCAGGATACTATTCTATAATGTGAACAGTTTACTGTGAGAACAATCTCAATACCATTAGAGAAAATGCCAAAGCAATAAAACTGTACTGGGATTGGTACCCACAGACCTACGTTGAAGTGTAATTGATAAAGAAATACTTATATAGAAAACTAACAAAACAACAACAAATAACTTATAAAAACACTGATTTTATCAATGATGAAAGGGTAGAATAATTAGAGTCTTTTATACAATGGAACACTTTATACCATAATTAAAATACAAAGCCATTATTTAGTATTAACTATTGATTTTTAACCATTGAAATAGCCTATTACTCTCTACAACTCTGGAAAAAGATACATAACAATACAGAATAATATGTTGTTCAATAAACAACTGACATATGAATGTAATTAGCCTCAATTTTTTAATGGTTATATAGAATAAAATGCTATTTGGTTCATAAGAAAACACACACCCACACATACATTGCTATAAGCATAATCTTTGGGAAGGTGCACAGGAAGGTTTCGATATGTCTATTTTCTTCTATTGGAACCAGTGGCTGGAGACACCACGACTCTTGCAATTTGTATTATGACCTTCTGTACCCGTTGATATTTTTCTATCAAGATGTAACAATTTTTTAACCTGTTAAAAAGAATTTTGGCCCTACGTCGACCTATCCTCTTTTGACCAGCAGTACACCCCTGCTACGTCTCAGTCTGGAGTGTGCTGTGGTGTCCTCTACCATAGACTTTTTGTAGGTAAAAGATAGGGAAAGGAAACTGCTTGCTAACTATGAAAAATGACAAAAGTCTACCAGGAGAAAGATATGAGATGAAATGAAGGATGAGCATCCTTATCGACTTTCTTCTCTCTCTGAAGTTCGAACTTCCCCAATCATTGCTCTTTCTGATAACTTTTTGCATTTATTGCCCTTCTATCCAACACCTATCCGCATTTGTTAATATATTTTCTGTTCTGTGTTCTAATTGTCTTATATTCACTCTGAATCCAAAGGAAGTTCTGTCCACTAAATCTTTGCCAGTTTCTGTTTGGTCCAGAAGACACCGCAAAGGATATGAGGTTCGGGGAGAAGGGAGTGCCCACAAGCCATAGAGGAGCCCAAGAGGAGGTCCCTCTACTTCTGCAACACCCTATCCATTGTTGCCACTGCTGACAAGGAAACATAGGAATACAGTCACAAGTAGACTAAGTGGCATTCGCAGAAACAATATATTACTCTTGTGGGACCAAGGGCAGACCACCTCAAGATGGACTGCTTTGGCATGCAGACTATTTTTTAAAGGCTGGGTTTTTTAAAATATTTTATTTTATTTTATTTTATTTTATTTTATTTTATTTTATTTTATTTTATTTTATTTTTTTAACGTTTATTTATTCTTGAGACAGAGAGAGACAGAGCATGAATGGGGGAGGGTCAGAGAGAGGGAGACACAGAATCCAAAACAGGCTCCAGTCTCTGAGCTGTCAGCACAGAGCCCGACGCGGGGCTCGAACTCACGGACCGTGAGATCATGACCTCAGCCGAAGTCGGCCGCTCAACCGACTGAGCCACCCAGGCGCTCCAAAATTTTTTATTTTATCTATTTTTCTTAAGTAAACTCTATCCCCAATGTGGGGCTCAAACTCACAACCCTGAGATTAAGAGCCACGTGTTCTACTGGGGCGCCTGGGTGGCCCAGTTGGTTAAGCATCCAACTTTGGTTCAGGTCATCATCTCACGGTTTTTGGGTTCAAGCCCCACGTCAGGCTCTGTGCTGACTGCTCAGAGCCTGGAAACTGCTTCGGATCCTGTGTGTCCCTCTCTCTCTGCCCCTCCCCCACTCACACTGTCTCTCTCTGTCTCTCTGTCTCTCTCTTTCTCAAAAATAAATAAACATTGGGGCGTCTGGGTGGCTCAGTCGGTTAAGCGGCCGACTTCAGCTCAGGTCATGATCTCAAGGTCTGTGGGTTCGAGCCCCGCGTCAGGCTCTGTGCTGATGGCTCAGAGCCTGGAGCCTGTTTCAGATTCTGTGTCTCCCTCTTTCTCTGACCCTCCCCTGTTCATGCTCTCTCTCTGTCTCAAAAATAAATAAATGTTAAAAAAAAGAAATTAAAAAAAATACATTTAAAAATAAATAAATAAACATTAAAACAAGTTTAAAAAAAAAAAAGTCGTATCTTCTACTGACTGAGTCAGCCTGGTGCCCCTGGGATGCAGACTGTTGTGAGCTAAAGGCAATTGAGACCCTGCAGGCTCAAGAGAAATTTTACCCCTCCCTCAACTACATAGAAGAATCTAAATTGAGGGTTTTTTTTTTTTTTTTTTTTTTTTTTTTTTTGCAAAATAAGGGTTACCAATTAAATTTCATCTGAATGACCCATCTGTATGGCAGGACAAACATCTAATTATGAAATATCTGCTCTTCTTACTGCCCTGTGAATAGGATTTCTTCTGTTAAAAAAAAAAAAAAAGATTAAACCAAGTAAATTTGAAGATTTAACTGGCTTTATTAACTAATTCATGAATCTGTCAGCACTGTAACTAGCAAGTAGAGAGGCTCACTGAAGAGTTGCTCAAAATGGAAGGTTTTTATAGAAGAATGATGGAGGCAAGAAGGTTTTTAGCAAAACAAAAGGATTGTTTCAGGTGATGGTGGTTTCTAGGAGGCAAAGCAAGGTGTCTCACGTGGAATACCTCATCTTTCTTTGGGGGATGGAGAGGATCCAGATGACAAAATCAATGTCACAGATTGAAAAATTCCTGGCTGAATAGTTAAAGACTACATTTCTGTGGGATATTGAACTGCATTTGGATTATATATCGGGCACTAGTTTGGGAACTCTGTCTAAGTGACACCATTTGGGGCTTGTGTTTATTTTTTACTGCGTTCCTCTGAAGTCCCAGACCTGTAGCCCCTTCTCCTTAGCTCAGGATGACATATATACCTCATTTTGCCTGACAGTCTTTGTAATCTCCATGTCTGTGGATTGCCTGTGCATACACAATTAAATTTTATTATCTCCTGTTAATATGTTATTCCAGGTAGAACACTTGAAGGAGACTGGAATTCTTGCTCTGGGACAGTTGGCATAGTTGGCAGGACACTTTAACTTGCTGGACACTGCTTTCTCTGGACACAGCTGCAGCTGAGAGATCCTGGGACATCTGACGTACAGCCGGCACCAGGTAGGATTTCTTACCATGTCAGCCTGCTGGAATCTATCTGGGAAGTCCAATGGAACAAGAGCGGCAAGAGTCGTTTTTCTCTTTTTCTAAATTTAGATTAGCAGAAGAAAATATGTGTGGAGTTGTTCCTTGGGCTTAACAACTCTTTGGTTACTGATCCCTTTCCTCCCAGAGATGATCTTTGTTTTCTTTTGTCTGTGTCTTTCATGTTGTTTGTCAAACAGACTTTGAATGTACACATGAGGGAAGGGCTATTGCTGATGGACACCTTGGAAGCCAAAGCTGCAAAACCGGTGGACAGGAGGCGAGCATTTAAAACCTGGTAGAGCGCTTGCCACTGAACTCAGAGACGCCCATGATAGGATACCTTGGTCACAGAATGGGTTAGATTGACACTAAGCTACCCACCAACTTCAAGAAAACTTCTGTGCAATCAGGTACACTATAAAATGGCACAAGATCCCCAATCCCATGGCACATTTCTCCTAGGTATTAGCGTGGCTCCAAGAGAAGACCCAGAGCTTAGATAAAGCTGTTAATGTACATATTCCAGATGTGATTTTTCCTTTCACCTTGTTCTATGTCCTAAGAGCTTGGTTTTGTGGCCAGTGAGAACAGTCTCTTTGGTCTCCACCTTTCAGATGGTGCACTTACCAGGGTGCATTTCGATGGCCAAATAGACTAGAATTCCAGCTGTCTCAGTTCTGCTGTGCCAGCTCTTAGGGGAGTTTGTCATGAGAGGTACCAGCCTACAGGAACCTTTGTTGTCTCAATCTTCACTGTTTGCTACTGCTGGAAATTTCCATTTCAGTAACAACAGCCTGGTGTCACAGATTAGTGGGCCTGTGATTGGAGGTATCTCATGTTTTTATGGGAAACCAGACATACACCATTCTTACTGCCTGTGCAAGGAAGCCCTTTGAGGTTTTAGACTAATTTCAGGAGTAAACTTTTGGATCATGGGGGTTGCATCATTTATACCCTCTCTAGACACCTCTTGTGTCTTTCATTAAACAATTGAAAAACATACTGGTCTCCGTGGGTAGTAATAGCTCTTGATCATTAATGGCCACCTAATGGATCCTTTAAATTGACTGGGGGTGTGCAGGTGGCTCAGTTGGTTAAGCCTCTGACTCTTGATTTCAGTTCAGGTCATTATCTCACGGTCGTGGGGCTCTGTGCTGACCGTGGAGTATGCTTGGGATTCTCTCTCTCCCTCTCTCTCTCTGCCTCTCCCCCATTCATACTCTTTTTCTTGCAAAATAAATAAATAAACATTTTTAAAAATTGGCTGTGAGAGAGATATATATATATACATATATATGTGTATATATATATATATATATATATACACACACATACATGCAGTTGGCAGTCCCTTGGAATCTTAATATATATACACATACACATACATATACATATATATATACATATATATATATGTATATATATATACACACACACACATACATGCAGTTGGCAGTCTTAACCATGTCAGTCCCTTGGAATCTATCTGTGGAGTCCAATGAAGCAAGAGTGGTAAGAGTCGTTTTTCTCTCCTTCTAAATTTATATTTGCATATAAATATTATTTATAATTTATATTTATATTATATACAAATATAATAGAGAACACTCCATTGACTTAGTGGTATAATGGCTGGCCTCAGGGACTCCCTCGGCAGGATAAAAGAACAGAAACTAGACTTAAGACAAAAATAAATATCCACACCCAATATAAAATCCCCTTCTTAAAGTCCAGCCTCATTTCCCTACAAGATTTACAGAGATCACTCAGGCCTAATCTCTAGGTACAAAGTGTAAAGTCTGCTCATGTAAATGCTGAAAGCCAGAAATGAATTTAACAAAAGCACCCAGACTGACAATAGGGCTTGCTTTACTCCTACCTTCCAGGGCTCTTGAAATCAGGCTCTTCCAGCTTCAGACATTATTACCATGCAATATCCTTTACAGGTATATCCTAGACACCCACTGCAAAAGAATTTGTGTCCCCTGGACAACAGCACATCTTTTAAATTATAAAGACCTTTTACCCCTACTTTGAAAAGATCCTACCAAATTTAGAAAGTAACTAGAAAGATTATTTGACTATATTCACAACCTCCCCTTCACAGAGGAAACAAGACAACATTTTTTCATAAGTCCTCCTACAAAGGATCAGTGGAAGGCCAATATTCAGGGGCTGAAAGAACCCAGGATTGAATGGTGCATCCGGGGTGGGGTTGGGGGGGGGCAGGAAGAAAGGCTTGTGTTAAAATGCATTACACAGACTTTACAAAGGCATAAATCTGTTGGTTCCTATTTTATTTAATTTTTTTCCCTGATATGAAGAAGCAAATTTAGTTAAAAAGACAAGTGTACCCTTGGTGTTTAGGCTATAATCCAGTTCTTTGGGGAATTAGAGTCAACTGTTTTTGTCTTACAAATTTCCGCAAAACCAGAAATGCAACTCTAAAAACAAGGCAAAACCCACCTATCTTTACTAATCTCTAAACCTCACCTATTCCTATCAAAATGTTTGTGGATATTATAAAAGATCAGGATATTGGAACTAAATTGTTCTGTACTTAAAAAAAAAAAGGTAAGTTTTAAATAGCAATTACCCTGAGACATTAGGAAAAAATAGGTGTTTTTTTTTTTTTTTACATTCTTTCTCTATCCCTTCAAGTTATAAATCTATTTTTTTTTTTTTTTTGAAATACAAACACAGCCCACAGTTGCCTGAGACTGAAGAAAGAAAAAACAGAAGGGGAAAGAGACCTTTTTAAAAATACAAACTCCAAGGGCGCCTGGGTGGCTCAGTTGGTTAAGTGTCTTGACTCTTGGTTTCTGCTCAGGTCATGATTTCATGGTCTGTGAGATCCCGCCCTGCATTGCACTCTGTGCTAACAGTGTGGAGCCTGAATGACATTCTCTGTCTCTGTCCCTTACCTGTTTACATGCTTTCTCTCAAAATAAACACTAAAACATGAAAAATAAAAACTGCAGGTTCTAACACCTCTGATAATGGGCAGATATGTTCCAAATACCCACCTTCGAAAAATCTTGGGTAATCTCTGTGTGCCTTTGTGATATAAATTTTCTACCCCTACATTCTTTAGGACCTAAGAGCCATTCTTTGAAATACAAACTTTAAGGGAGAAATTTTTCATCAGAAAAAAAGAAAACAGAGGAAGGTATTTGAAAACTGAGCCTGTAACTGAAAATTGAGCCTATAATTTCCTCTTCACAGATATTAGTAAAAACAGTCTTATCTGTGTATTTTTTAAAATGTATCTCCATGTATGTTGTAAATGTGGTATTTTTTCTGTCTCTGGATGGTGTTACTAAAATTAATCTGAAAAAGGACTCTATTTAAATGGTTTGAAGGCAAGCATTTGTAAGGATTGGGCATTCTAAAACTCAGAAAGATAAGAACTAACTCATTTTTTCAAGTTCACATGATCTGGGAAAATATTAAGTATTAAAGCAAATTTAATGTTGTTGGTTTAATTAAGATATACATGTCTTTAAAATTATCAGCATTAAATATAAAACTTTTATTGTGTTTGTGTTTACTGAAAGTCAAATAAGTTCATGGTATCTCTGTTGCAAATTATTTTTAGAAAAAAAAAGCTTAGAATGTCTGTGTCTAGTGCCTCATGAAGTTTTATTTGTAGTATAAACATAATTGTTAAGAACAAATAAATTAAAGAGATATAAATAAGTGAACACTTTTATAAGTGGATACACTTTTAAATAGCTCTCCAAACCTTTGGTAATCTAAAACTTTACAGTGTTGCTAAGTTAAATGATGAGTTAAGTTAAATTTATTGAATATCTAGGTCATTTCCAAATTAGATAAATAACGAAACACTAAGTGCTAAACCTAGGTATCTGCTTTTGTCTTATTACAGAAAAAGTAAAGATAAATTCGTGTCTTTTTGTAAATATGCTTTATTGAAAAAAAATTACTGTGAGTTTCTAAGAGCTATGCAATACAGTCACATATTTGCCAAAATAAAGAACTCTTGTGTAGCAAACAGTTCACAATTGCTTACTACTTAGCTTTTGCTAGAAATTAAGGTTTCTAAGCATTAAAAAAATCTGACCAGTGTAGTGACGACTACTGGAAATCATAAGGGAAACAACTTTGTATGCAAGGAAACTAAGATTTGTGATTTCAGTAAAAAAAAGTATGAAGAATGAGAGTAAAGTTTTGGGGAGGGGGAAAGAAAGCAGTTTTGTCCTAAAGTGAGACAAAGACTTAGGAAGACTTAGGACAAAGTCTAAATGTAAAAAGGTTGCAGATTTGTGGAGGAGGAATCTTTAGAGAGGAGTTACATGTGTGGTTGACGCTTGCTAAGATTGAGATAAATTTAAGTAAACAAATGACTTTTAACATCAAAAGTACACTAGTGTAAAATATTTGTTTTCTCTTTGTTAAAAGGACAAATATTTCTCAAATATGGGTCTGCTCTTTTTTTTTTTTAAGTTCATTTATTTATTTACAGGGAGAGCTTGCACACACACGTGTAAGTGAGAGGGGGAAGGGCAGAAACAGTGGGAGAGAAACAATCCCAAGCAGGCTTCAAGCTGTTAGCACAGAGCCCAACGCAGGGCTGGATCTCACCAAGCTTGAGATCAGGATCTGAGCTGAAATCCAGAGTCAGACATTTAACCAACTGAGCCACCTATGCACCCCAGTCTGCTTTTAATACGAAAATAGAAACAAAGTGTTTCTTTACCTTTTAAGTTATCTGCCAAAAAAAAAAAAAAAAAAAAAAAAAAAAAAAAAGATTCTGTTTTGCCAAAATAATTTGCTATGTTTATTACAGATAATTTATTATTATAGTCCTTGATTACTTATGTAAACAGTGTAATATTAATACTAAAAGAGCTAAATTTTGCTCACAACTATGTAACCTTCTTTATTTGCCTTTGATATCTTTTATTGTCACTTCATTAAATGGATATTTCAATATTATTCCATAATGATTTCTGTTCATGTTTAACCAAATATTCAAACATTTTCATATTTTTTGACATATTTCCCCAAATGAAATTCTAAAATGAAAAGTTTTGACAACAGTCTAACTGAAATTTCCAGTGGGCCCCTGAAACATTTCAAAACAATAAAATTGTGAGAAATTAAACTAATTAGGCTTATTTTGTATGTTAAGTTACAGGGGAAGCATTGTCAGATAAGTGATATTAAACTTTTTTAGATTATATTTATAGAGATATGTTATTAAAATAAGTGTTCTAAAAATTGTGTAAAGTTCCCAGAAAGCTGGTGATAATAACCAGGTATGTTATTATCTTGAAGTGTGTGTGTCACAAACTAGCCATATTTTCTTGTCAATTGCATTGTAATGAACTTGAATCAGCTCTTTAATCACGGCCATTTTTTAAGTCTTTTATTATTTACAGACAGTGATACTTTTACTCAGATGCTCTTATAAAAGTTTCCTGCAGATGTGTTTCATCTTTAGCGAGAGTCATGGAAAGAACTCTGAGTACAGGTTTCTGATAGCTTTAAGACCATAAAACTGACTAGGTAAAAATTTCTGGTTCTACCAGAAAAACTGAATTCAAGTAGAACAAGAATTAATGTCATGAGACTTGTATAAACTAAGGAGCTATAAATTTTATAACTTTTTGTTTGTAACGTTGCTGACTTTTTAAAGCGTTTTGTTTTTCTTAATTTAAGAAAACTTCTAAGCAAACTGATAGTAATTTGATAAAATATACATTTGTGAACAAATTGAAACATTTGTTTTCTCCCTACCTGAACCCTCCAGAACTCAGAAACTCTCAGTTAGTACTCTTATATTTTTATGGCAGTATATTTATTTGCATAAGTTCAATAAGAACTCGTATTTCTTATGACAGGACACAACTGAAAACGTAGGTTATATTACCAAAACTTTGACTGGAATGTCAAAGAGAGATATGCATACACTCAGATATGACCAGCTTTAAGGAATTAGGGTAGACTCAGCTATGACCAGCTTTAAGGAATCAAGCACCTTGGAAATATCAGCCTGGTAATTTGTTTACAGACTTCCCAAAGCCTTACCAGTTGAGTAAAGAAGGTCACTTCCTGGCAGGTGCAGGAAACAGAATATTTTGAGGCGCTTGGAAAAAAGGAATTCACCCAAATGTATACATATTGCAGGCATTGCTGATGGCAAGTATTTGGCTTGGCTTCTGTCCTTGAGAGGCTGTTCAAAGTTCAGTCTAGATATTCCTAATGAAACGTTCCAGTAAAGTAGGTTTTAAAGAGTCTATATGGTACATCACTACTCTCACAGCACTTATGCAAATAATTGGGCCAAGTTTTGTTCTGTTTTTGTTTTTTGAAACTAGACTTGTTTTGCAAATTATTGTTAATTTGGCTATCTTTGGTAGAAATGAGAGTGATTACAGACAGAAAATTTGTTTCAATAGCACACTTTTGTAGATATTAGATTTTAATACTATTCATTATAAACTGGAGTAAATCCCTATTTATTCTAGCATCCTCCAATGCCTGGCTACAACCTCTAAACCAACATTTGATTTTTTTCCCCATCTTTTCAACTTGGAATCATTTGAGAGCTAAAATTATTCTTTTTCCTAAAGCCCTGAAAACTGACTATAAACAACTTGATGTAAACGTCAGAGAAATTGCCACAATGTTCATGTATAGATGATGTTTGTGTGTATTACTCTGTGGTCCACTCAAAAAGATGGCCAGAGACATTTAAACTACAAACGAGGACAATCTGTCAGATTATCCCTGCCTGTCCTCACTCTATCTGAAAATGCTTGCAGCCTGACATCTAGAAATCTTAACTGGCTACCTTTAAGAACTCAGAAACTGGTTTATAATTTGATCCAATCAGTAACTGTTATTTTGCTTTTGTTTCTAAAGAAATACCTCTCATTTAATACCTGAATACTTGAACCATAGGCCTGACTTTGAGAACACAATTGTATCAGTGCCTCCTGAAATGAATTTAACTGAATTGACTTGTTGTCAGGAGTAAGGGACGAGTTCAATGAGATGAAACAATATACCAGGTCAACTTCCCTGAAATTTCAGAGGAAGGAATTGTAGGGGCCAAGGGCAGCCTGCCCCAAGATGAGCCATTTGGCATGTAGACTGTTTGACCTGAAGGCAGTTGAGACCCTGTAGTCTCATGAGGAATTTTTGCCCTTCCCTTTACTACATAGGAAAATCTAAATTGGGGATTTTTTTTTCCAGACTAAGGGTTAATAGAGATAAATTTTATCTCAGTGGCCCATCTGCATGGCAGGGCAAACATCTAATTATGAAACATTTGTTGTTCTTTATATCACCCTGTGAAGTCCGTTCCTTTCCTCTTAAGTCTTAGACTAATACCCTCTTCTCTAATTCAGGATGACATATATGCCTCATTTTCCTGATTGTCTTTGGAATCCCGATGTCTGTGTGGATTCCCTGTATGTACGTTATTAAATTTGACTATCTCCTGTTCATCTATCTCATGTCAATTTGACTCTTGGTCCAGCTAGAAGGATCCTTAAAGGGACAGCATTTCTTGCTCCCTGACACCCTCTTCTCTGTATACCCCATGCTGAGAAGAATTCCTTAGGTAGGAATAGGAAGATCTTGAGGAATTCCGTAGCCAGCCCTAAAGTTAACACTATGTAGATCAGTTCAATGCATGAAAAATAAATATATAAAAAGACAATATGTGGCCTTCAGAAATATCAGCTGAAATGACTCACATTTTCAGGTAATAAAAATGAATTAGTTAGGTAAGTTAAATATTAAAGGTATTTTAACTATTGCTTTCAAGGCTTTTCAAGAGATGTGAAAATAATAAACCTTAGGTTAGTGACAAAAAGGAACACATTTTTGGAAGGTGTTCTCAGGTCTGTGCATGTGTTTTTCAAGGTTTTGATGTTTTGCCAGTTTTTTCTACCATGGAATCAGAGCTTTGGTTTTTGGATCATTTCATGGAACAGCATGTTCTTTAAGTCCGATAATTCCTTATACAATGATTTAATTTGTATTTGTATGCTTCTTAATCTCCACGGTTCAAAGCCCGATTAATGTGTCTTCATGGAGCTTCTGGTCCTAGTGTTGGATGGGTAGTCAGTAATCACACCTGTTTTTGTAATTTTTGCTAATACAGTCACTTCAATACTTCAAAGCCAGGAATGAAGAATGCTTATGAGCCAAAACTGTTCTAAATGACCCATTAGATGATGTAGTTGAGAGACTAAAAGAAAAATTACCAGGTGTACTCACAACTGCAAAGAAAAGACAAGACTCCCCCCCGCCCCCCCATTCCTGAAACCAGCCAGGGCGTGCCGGTTGTAGTCTGACCTAAAGGCAGGAACCAATCAAGTTCTGCTGAGTGGTTTGAAATAAAGGCGGGAACCAAACAAGTTCTGCTGAGCGTTCAAATTTAAATGTCAACCAATAACAGCTCTGTAACCTCAAAAAAATCCCTAACTTGTTTGTGCCTGTCTATAAAAGAAGCTGTAAGATCCTTGCTCGGGGCCTCTTAGCGTCACCGGCAACCAGCGCGCGGAGGACCGGGTTCGAACCTGCAATAAACGACCCTTGCCGCTTGGCTTTGACTCTGGACTCTGGTGGTTTGTTTTCAGGGGGGTCTCTCGAATCGGGGCATATCAGTAGTATTGGATCAATGGAAAAAATTCAATAGTTCAGATTCCTAAAGAGGTGACATTCAGATTTCCTTTGAATTTGCAAATCAATTATGAGTGTACTCACATAAAAAGTTACCATTTCTGTATCAGATTTGTTCAAATGTTTATCTTGTCATCAGAATTAATAAACAAATAAACAAAAATAGTCACACACACATAAACACCCACACACATATAGTCAAGCACTATATATATATATATATATATAAATTATTTACTCTGTAAATAAATGGAAAGAAATGAAAAAGAATGAAGGATAATGCTTACTATTGATGGCTTAAGAATTAGAAGCATTAGGGTAAATCAACCCATTACCTATATTTATATTGGAATATATACAATTAAATAAAAATATGTTTTATTTCTGAGAAAACTTTATGAAAACAAGATTCACCTCTAATTCAGCCAAACTGATTAAAATAAAAACTAACTGGTCTCAAAAACAAAGACAGAAACAAAAAGCTAACAAGTCTTACTGGCCACAGTCTGCACTTATATATGACTGGGAGAGATTATCAGATTTTTTTATAAGAATAGGTCTACCATGACTTTGTCAAAGCTTCATCTACTTTGAGCAGTGAAAGATAATTTAAAGACCATTTAGTAAAACTTTATTTTTCTATATCAGGAAACCTTTTATGTACTTTGCTTTGTTAGGGGAACAATGAAAAATTAAAACCTTAGCTAAAAAACAGTAATTAGTAAAGTAATAGGTTATTGGCCTCAGAAGCCCTGAAAGATTTTAAGATTCCCATGAAATTAGAGCTAAATATACTTTCCCATAGTCTCATTTAGTGGTAGATGGAGTCTATTACTTGAGCTGCATGTGTCTATTCCAAAACAGCTCACAATTCTTAAAAGCCTCTAGATATCACATTACAACATTGATCTTTTCTAGCCTAGGTTCAGTTATATACTGAGTATTACTGATATCAAAGGAAACAGGAGAGAATGAGCCACTAATTCATTTGTTTGAATATTTGTTTGATTATCTTTTTTTGGTTGGAAAAAAAACAACAAAGAACAGAGTTATTAACTATGAGGACAATATAGTGTCATAGTTAATTGCATAGATTCTTTAGTCGGACTGCTTTTGCCCCTACTATTTAGTAGTGGTGTCACATTGGACAGGTACTTGATTTTTTGAAGTGCAGTTTCATCACTTTTAAAATGGGAAAAATAGAATATTAAAAATATTACCTACCTCGCAGGTTTATTGTGAATAGCAAATTGCTAATGCAAATGTGTTGCTTAAAACAAGAGTGGCACAGGGGCGCCTGGGTGGCGCAGTCGGTTAAGCGTCCGACTTCAGCCAGGTCACGATCTCGCGGTCCGTGAGTTCGAGCCCCGCGTCAGGCTCTGGGCTGATGATGGCTCAGAACCTGGAGCCTGTTTCCGATTCTGTGTCTCCCTCTCTCTCTGCCCCTCCCCCGTTCATGCTCTGTCTCTCTCTGTCCCAAAAATAAATAAACGTTGAAAAAAAAAAAAGTTTAAAACAAGAGTGGCACCCTGAAGTACTAAGAAACTGTTAGTTAATGCCCTTTTTGAAGTTGTTGCTGTTATTGCGGTTTTTACAATCAACTATTAACATGAGTCAACTCCTTGCATCCCAGATATGTCATAGGTCCACTGGCATTGCACGCATGACGAAAAAAGCTGGAACATGGCAATTTAGAAGATTTCAACCAGCCTTGTCAGTTACTGCTTGGCAGGTTAACCTGAGCTCCAAATTCCCCATTTTACAATGGTGATAACATTGCCTGGCCCACTTTCCTAAACTAAGGTACAAGGAGAATCAAATGAGACGTGTTTGAAGGCTTCTCCATAAACCCTAAAGAGCTATACCACCGAGTTACTGATTGTATGGAATTAGTAACTAAATAAGCCAAAGACTCACATAAGAAGCACTCAGTGACAAGTGACAATCTGACAATCTCTTGACTTTGTTAGAGGCCAAGGGCAGGCTGCCCCAAGATGGACCACTTTGGCATAAACATTGTTTTGAGTAAAGAGCAAATGAAACCTGGGGCGCTTGGAGGGTTTTGTGGGTTAAGTGTCTGACTTCAGCTCAGGTCTTGATCTCGTGAGTTTGAGGCCCGCATTGGGCTTTGCCCTCAATGCAGAGTGCCGAGTGGGATTCTCTCACTCTCTCCCTCTCTTTCTGCCCCTCCTCCACACCCACACACACACACTCTCTCTCTCTTAAAATAAATAAAACTTAAAAAAATATATATGTATAAGAACAAACAAAACCCAAAACCCAACAGATTCAGAAAAAGCTCTTTAGCTGTTCCCAACTGCCTGCAGGTACTAGAAAGAGAGCTATTAACAGAGATTCATCTTTATCTAAGATACTTATTTGTATAATAGGGGCACCCTTTGTTTTCCAAACATCTCTCAACTTCCTCCTAATGGTCTTTCTCATCTTTATATCCTTGGACTCCTGCCATCTCCTCACAGAAGCCTCATGTTGCCTTACTGTCTTTGGGATTTCATGTCTATGTGGATTCCTCATATGTGTGAAATTCAATTTTTCTCCTATTAATCTGTCTTATGTCAGTTCAATTCTTAGTCCAGCTAGAAGGATCTTGAGGGCATAGTAAATTCTTTCTCCCCAACAGCGGCATCCACCTTTGACATTCATATTTGCTGTTCTTTAGCTTTTTGTTAAAAATAAAGTCCAAACATAATGGAATGATACAATAATGTTATGCATTTTTTAACAAACACAACATGAGTAAAAATAATGAAATGAAAGTAAATTGACCACTGATCCATTTACACAGAGAATAAGCTTTTTTTTTCTGAATGAGTACTTTATCAGCAACATAAAAGGTTAAAATGTGATAAAATATTAATCATTTAATTGACATTTAAAGCAAAACAATTGCATTGAATGTAGTCACAAGTATGTTTACAAAACCTAAGTATTTAATAAAATATCATTTAGAATGAATTTTGAATGCTCTTTAACTATGATTTCTGGTGTCTCCATATGATGGCTCCCCACATAACAAAGAACATCAAACTAGAATGAATAAACAAACAGTCCTAAACTGGTTTAATTAGATTCAAAGAGCTGGCAGTGATGTTTCACTTGAGAAGCATCAATACCTTATTGAAAAAATTAGAGTGCAAAACAACATTTGCTCTACTAGAATGATCTTAATGCTATTTAGTTTTTTTTTTTTTTTTAAATACATCTTGCCTCTAAATAGCCTTTGCCATTCACCTAGTACTTGCAAGCACATTATCCCCTTGTCTATGAGGGAGATGGGTTTGCTCATTTTAGATGTGAAGACCCAAGGGCGAAAAGGGTGAGGGACTCATACAATGATAAGGGCAATGGCTCTACTCATTGATCCCTTGGCAGATCATTGATTCCAAACCCATAGCTCTTTCCTTATGGCATCATTCTTTTCCTTTATGTGTCTGGAGAAATCAACAATTGGTGTTTGTTTATTATAATGCCTAATAGAGTAGAAAGAAATCAAATCAAAAGAGAAGTTATCTGCAATGAGCTATGTAAATTGGAAGGAACTAACATAAACCTCACTTTTCTTGTCTTTAAAACAAAGACATTATAAATAGTAACTTTTATGCCTTTTGTAGGATTTTGGTAGGGATCAGATGAGTAAATTCAAAGAAATGCATTTTATATACAGTACAATTAATGCACGTTGTGTTTGCTCTCTTTATTATATGATTCTTTGAATGATATGAATGGTGAACATGAGTTTTCTTAACTCATGTTAAAATAAACTATGTACATTTTTATAAACACATTTCTTAAATGGATTGTAAATTCACATATGATGAGTATTTACTGTGCACCAAGCACTGTGATATGTCCTTTACATATATTATCATATTCCATCTCCACAATTGCCTTAAATCTTACAGCTTTAGACAGTTCAGTAACTGGTCCACAGTAGAACCAAATGCCAGCAGTCTTACATATCCCACTCTCCTATCTCCTTTGTGCTATTTTCTCACACGACAAAAGGGACTTTGTACATGTGAGTAAGTTAAGGATATTGATTTGGGGAGAGTCTCTTGGATTTTTCTGAGTAGGTCTAATGTAATCACAAAGGTTCTTATAAAAGAGGGACAAGAGCATCAGAGTCAGAGAAGATGTGGTGAGAGAGACAGAGGCGGGAGTGATTTGAGGCAAGAGCCATGAGCCAAGGAATGCAGGTGGCCCTAGGTAGGGAAGAAAATGGATTCTTCTCTGGAACCCCTAGAAGGAATGCAACACTGCTGACACCTTGATTTTAGGACTTCTGACCTTCAGAACTGTAAGGAAATAACTTTGTGTTTTAAGGCACTGAATTTTTGGTGATTTGTTAAAGCAGCAATAAAATACTAATACAGTTTTTTCAGTATCTTTTCTGAACCAAATTCTGAGATCTCTTGAAGACCTTGTTAGGGACTGAATGTTTATATCCCCTAAAATCCATATGTTGAAGCATTTCTTAATTCCCAATGTGATGGGATTAGGGCCCTTGGTAGGTGATTAGGTTTAGATGAGGCCATAAGTGTGGGGTCCTTATGAGGGGATTAGTGTCCTTATAAGAAGAGGAAGAGGTCAGCCATGTGAAGACACAACAAGAAAACAGGCATCTGTAAGCCAAGAAGAGAGACCTCACCAGGAACCAAATCTGTCAACACCTTGATCTTAGACTTCCTAGCTTCTAGAACAGTGAGAAGTATGATATTTAAGCCACCCCAGTCTATGGTATTTTGTTATGATAGCCTAAGATGACCAAGACAGACTTATAAGTTATATTTCTATACTGAGCTTTCAGAGATGTTGGTAATAATAGCACATCTTCCACTCTATTCCATGCATATCCTATCACTATGTGTATAGATCTCTTGTTCTGCCATTGGCTATGTTGTGTTTACTGAGAAAAGGATCATACTGATAGAGCTGATACATAATGTAGGACCACCGGTGGACCCCCTTCCCATGGTTAACCATAGCCTTCTTTGAAAGAATGATCTTTCCCCAGAATTATTGTCACAGAAATTGTTAGTCTTTCCATCAGTCCAAGTTCTGCATTGCAAGCAACATAAATTAGCTATGGCTAACTTAAACACAAAAGGAAACATACGAATACTGAGTGATTCACAGAATTACAAGGAAGACTGGAAAAATAGTGGGGAAAACATAAATTATGTGTAATTCTATTCATTTCCTGCATGAAGAGTGATCCAAGAGATATTGATTTGAGTCATCTGTATTGTATATATTACAAAAACATGTAGATTTGGGAACATTTCCTTTTTACAAGAAGATAAATAGTTTTATTTAATAGTTTTTCATCTGGGGAACTAAAAGGTATATCTCTGCTCTTTGTGCTGGTAGCTGCCTTATAGGGTCTGAAGTTTTTTTTCCTGCCTGTTTTCTTAGAGCTCTCCCTTCCACTATTATCAAAATGGTCTGTTTCCCAACACTAATTAATTTTCCTTTTTTCTAAATTGCACTTGAACATCAGGAATATGTAGAGGGAGGTAGTTCATCCTGAGAGTTGAGCATAAGGTTTGAGAAAATGCCAACAGTGAAACTAGAAGGCTGGTAAAGGAAAAGGGGAGCAACATATGAAACTAATCATCTTGGGGGTAGGGAAAAAATCCCCAGAAGATGAGTCACATTTCAGTGATGAGTGTGAGAATAAAAATCAAAAGGCTATTTATCATGGGTTTAGCTAAAGATTCTGATAATGTATTTGAGAAAAAAATGCAGTGAAACCCCTGTAAACCAATTGATTGGCTTTTTTAGGTCTCAGTTCTACTATTTCATCTTCTGGTTCCTGACTTCCCTATTACTCTTTGGCACAGATTCTTACTATCTGTCATTTAGTCTTGGTCCCAAATGTAATCTGATGGTGTATGGTTTAGCATTTTAAGGTCCCTTTTACTCTAGACTCAGTGTACTGGACTGTACATATCATCTGCCTAACATACTGAGCCTTGGAGAGCTAAGAATAACCAAGAGGGAAGGAATCCAAGGAAGCTGCATGTTCCTTACCTCTGTAAATACCACCATGGTCCAGAAAGTAGGGGAACTGTGAGTTGAAATGCTTACCAAGCAATCTACATAGTTAGAGAAATATTAGTTGTTAGCAGGTCTTTCCACCTGTTGGGTAAAACCTTAATAGTTACTCCAACACTTTGGGAAAGCTATAGTAGGTTATTGGGATTGAAAATGCTGATAAAAATCTCATGAGAAGTTTGTGTAAAATACAGATCTCTGGACCCCAATCCTGCTATTTAAACTGTTACGTCTGTGATTGTTTCCCTGGATTCTGCAAGTTTAACAAGCATCCTATTCCTCCAATGATTCTTTTATTTTGATGTTTATTTACTTTGAGAGAGAAAACAAGGGAGAGGCAGAGAGAGAAGAGAGGAAAGGAAAGAGAATCCCTAGCAGGCTTTGTGCTGCTAGCCCAGAGCCCAACGTGGGGCTCCAAAGGACGGTGAGATAATAACCTGAGCCAAAATCAAGAGTTGGATGCTTAACTGACTGAGCTACCCAGGCACCCACCTCCAATGATTCTAAAGCAAGTGGCCCACATTTAGGGTTCCACTGTCTTGTTCTCAGATGAAGTCTAATGCGTGGTACTCTTGGTCTCCTCTTATTCCTTGTCAAGGTTGAAAAATGAATGACATCCAATGTGCAGGGAACACCCTGTAAAAAAACTATAATACATTTTTAGACAGGTTGGATCAGCTACAAGAAAATTCTATACAGACTCTTTCCAGCTCTGGCAGTGATTGGCTCCAATTAGTGATTGCTTTGTAAGGCTCCTGCGCTTAGTGTAAAACGTGTCCTGAAAAAAACTGCCCTCAGTGTGCTGGTGGGGAGAGAACCAGCATGTAAGAACTGATTGGTCAGAGCATCTGGCCAATGAACGCTTCCAGAGTACCCTCATAGCTCATACTATAGCCAAAGAGTGGTGGCACCCACCATCCACATAAACAATCTATAAGAGACATTTCCTTGCCTTGACTCATTATTTCTTGTTAGGGGTGCCCTGTTCCCTCACCTGGGAACCACCAAGGTTTATAATAGGGAGTACGATTTTTGCTCTTAACTCACATGTGTTTCATCTTTCCCTGGAGACAAAGGGTTCTGGGCTCCTGTCCAGTAGGCTCAGCAGATGATGGGCAAAATCCAAAAAGCACCATCAATGGTTGTCCTGATTTGGGAGAGGGAAAAGGGCACATCACGCTATCCCCACAGAGGCTTAGATGCATTGCCACATTAAGATTTTTCCTTCATTGTCACCTACTCTCAGTGCTACATGGCTTCCAGACTTGAAGATGGGCCTGATCTGGCCAAAAGCATCCAGTCTCCTGAATATGTAGAACTGCCAAATAATTTGTGGCACAAAGTACAAAGCACTGCCTGATCCCAGGTACGTCTTCCGTAAATCTTTGTGCCAGGAACTGCACTGATCAACCAAGTGATCAATTTCTTCCCCTTCCTTGCAGTGAAGCTGGCCATGTCACTTCGTTTAAGCTAACAAAATGTGAACCAAAGGGACATGGGTACAACCTGCCACACAAACATTCCCATTTTCTTTCCCATCTGCCCAATGGGTATCCATGCTGAGGATGTTGCTGAAGATGAGAAAGTTTTGTCTGTCCAGGCCCTGAATGAATGGTGAAGCACCACTCTTCCCCATCCCTAGTTTGGTGAGAGATAAATAGTTCATGTGGGCTACAAACATTCAGGGTTTTATTTATTTGAGGGTTAGCCTACCTTAAATAACACAGGACTAGCTGAGGGCCTTGCAGAGTGGATTACTCACCCTGGTAATAGGGTACCATATACAGCTTTCCCGGGAGAGGAACTTGAGGAAATTGTTTCCCCTATATTCTGTCCATCCAAATGAGTGTGGGACTGTGCCTTGTCCTTGTGTTACAAATTTGATTCCAGTTAAAGGACACCTGGGTGGCTCAGACCATTAAGTGTCCGACCTTGGCTCAGGTCGTAATCTCACAGTTTGTGAGTTTGAGCCCCATGTTGGGCTCTGTGCTGACAGCTTGGAGCCTGCTTAAGATTCTGTGTGTCCCTCTCTGCACCTCCACCGCTCATGCTGTCTCTTTCTCTAAAAAATAAATAAACACTAAAAAAAAAAAAAAAAAAAAAAAAAATTAAAAAAAGAACTTGGTTCCAGTTAAGAGGATTACTTTTCCGTAAACAGGAAGCAAAGGTGTAATCTGCGACTTTATCTGGTCTCAAAATCATCAGCCAGAAGGTTTGGCATGAGTCATAATATTCAAGTTATTGACACAACAATCCTCTAGGGACCCCAAGCTGTGAATGTCTGTACTATTGGGCCAGCTCCAAAACACAAACCTACCACCCTGTGCCATCTACAAAATAAATACAGCTCTCTCGTAGCAGAACGATGAGAGAACAGTATTAAAGTAAATCTCACTTTATAGAAGCTGTATTCCTGACAACTACATGCAGTTCTTACGACCGTAAATCAAATCACATTTAGATGTACCAAGGGTAGATACTTAATGAAATCCTAAAATGAGCTAAGAGTTATAAAGGAAAGACTCTTTTGACACAGTGAACATTCCATCTTCTCATAATTTTCGTAAAACAGGTTTGCTATCCTGGTGAAATATGCAAGAGCCACAGTCTCTAAAGCCCACTGGGTTTGGGAAGGTAATATAAAGTGATGAGGCAGTTTGGATACATTTAAGATAAAAGAGAGTGTTGGGGAATGCAGTGAACTAGTCAGTATTTTTCCAGCCCCAGTGAGGCCTCTGCTACTCAGGGACAGCCTTTCATCGACAGGATAGATTGTGGGCCAATAATGCCAAATACACTGAAATTCCTTAGCGAGATCTATAACTAGATTTTTATGCAAAATAATCTAATTTTTGAATTTTGGCATTCTGTCCTACCTTTGCCTACTTGCAAGCTAACAAGTCAGCCTGAGGCAGTTCCAACGATGCTGGCAGAAAACTCCAGATTCAGGAGAGTGACTAAGGACTGTATTATTCACAGCAATAGTGATAGCCAGTTTCCTGAGTCCCAATTCCCACAGGGTGATGCAAAGTGGGCCAGGAGACACCTGTGTATGCAGTGGGTTAAAAGATAGGAGCCTTGACCTTAGGGAACCTAAGTGTTTTATCCTGAACTGTAAGGGTGCCTCCCTTTGCTCCAGAGGGAGATACTATCTGTATCTTCCAAAGTAGTTTGCTATACAAACATCCTTGAAAAAGATAGTGTGGAAAAAGACAGTCGAGCCTCTGGTCATAAGACCCACACAAATATGAGGGGTCCATGGAAAATGATCTCCCAACAATATTCATCCTTTGTTTCTACACCATCCTGGATTCTGGTGAATTTTATAAGTATAGCACTCTGATTAATCTAATTGAAAGAGCTGACTCCAAATCCGTTCAATTTGGCTCATACAATAGTTAATTATAGCTAGTGTCAACAGCCCTTGGGCAACAGAATGAGGCCATGATGAAGTACTGACCTCAACCTTGCCCCAGAGTCCCAGACAGCTGAACAAGCCCCCAAAACCACCAGGTCTAATTTAAAGCTTTCTTTTTTTTTTTTTTTTTTTTTCAACATTTTTATTTATTTCTGGGACAGAGAGAGACAGAGCATGAACGGGGGAGGGGCAGAGAGAGAGGGAGACACAGAATCGGAAACAGGCTCCAGGCTCCGAGCCATCAGCCCAGAGCCTGACGCGGGGCTCGAACTCACGGACTGTGAGATCGTGACCTCCACCAGGTCTAATTTAGAAGGCCAGGTGGCTTTCCTGTCAGGTTTTTGTAGTGACCTCTCCACTCGGTTATGTTAGAGATTGCATAGACTCCACTTTGACCTGCAAGGGGAAAGTCTACAGCAATTTTATCATCATTCACAATCACCCAGACCAGTCAGTTGAGGCTGAGTGTAATGCCTTAGAGGGCCTAGGTAGTGTCTTTGACTTCAGCTAAAGGCGGGGAAATTTTAATTGCACCATTCTAACTGTATGACTCCCAACACAGGAACAACTGCTTGCAGTGTATGCATAAATAACCAGTCAGTTATTCCTCCAGGAAGCTTCCCTGAGTAATCAAGGATGGCCCCACTCTGGAGAGATCTCTGTAGCTGTGTGCAGTTGTTTACTCTGGGTGTTGCATTAAACATTTGAAGGTCTCCTATTCCTTCCTTGTTCCTCCATACCCCTACAGTACAAATAACTTGTTTTCAGAATGAAGGAAAATTAATGCTGTGCATCCACACAGGGAATACGGTCCCAGGTCGCATGTGGTGTCCCCAGAAAGGAAATGGAGTTGTTTACCATTCCTGGGATCTCTCAAGTGGATCCTGCTTTATTCAGGAGCACAGGTTGATAAAGCCTCGTCTGCTGCTTCCCAGCAAGCTAGTAGACATTGGAGTGCCCAGTTCTGTTTCAATACATGAGTCTAGTCTTTGTTCGTGGAGGCACTGGGGGCAGATGGCCCAAGCTGTGCTGTGGATCCATGCCACCAGCCAATGGTATTCATTGGGTCCATGAAATGACTGAGCAACAGTCACAGGAGTGGGGTGGAGAACACAGGTAGTTTGTGTAGGATACACTTGTGCTACAGCCATCTCCTGTCTGATAGATTCAGTAAAGTTAAGGGAGTAGTAATTAATTCGTGTTCAGAGTTGTTTCACAGGAAATGGCAGGCCAGTAATCAGCAAAAGTTAAGGCATTTAAAACAGGTTAGAGCCATATTAGAGCATTTTCTTGTATGAGAAAGGATCCAGGAGTGGCTCTGAATGATAAAGATCGTCAATATTCTTCCCTCTGCCACATCTCCTGGGGTTCAAAGTGTTTGCCCCCCGGGTGCCAGGGTTATTGCTCCTGCTTCACCACCATGAATTTGGGTCTTATTTTAGTAGTTATGACTTCATCTTTTTAAAATCTTTCTCTAATTGCACCCAGACCATTTATCTAGAAAGGTTAGATGGTGAAAGACAAGGGCATTTTTTAATGAAATTTAGAAAAATGGATTGAGTTCCCCACTTTGGCCTATCTGGGGACTCAATAAAAATTACAGTCAATCAAGAGGTCATCCTTATGATTTAGGACCATGTTAACACAACAAGGGAATCCAAGTAGCTAAACTCAAAATTAAGTCTGAATTTTCTAGGTCCCATTGTGTATGGGGTGCCAACCTAGAGGCTGGAGAGCTATGCTGGCCTGGGATTTTCTGTTAGGAACAGAAAGAAGCATCATGTCCAGGAAAAGTCAGAGCAAAATCCGCTCTTTATCCCTTTCATTCTGTTCATTATCCAAGAAGCAGCCTAGAAGAGATGATTCCTTTCTTCAGACAACTGCATTCAGTAATCAAACTTTCTTATTAAGGAAGGTGATGGGAATACTGTCAAAAAAAATTGTAGTCAATTTTTGAGAAGCTCATTCTAGTCGTCAATGATACAAGTATTTGAGGATGGTAGGAAGTATGGAGGTGAAAATTTGAGTATCAGGGGCACCTGGGTGGCTCAGTTGGTTGAGCATCCGACTTCAGCTCAGGTCATGATCTCACAGCTCATGAGTTCGAGCCCCTCGTCAAGCTCTGTGCTGACAGCTTGGAGCCTGGAGCCTGCTTCAGATTCTGTGCCTCCCTCTCTCTCTGCCCCAGCCCACTTGCATTCTGTCTCTGTCTCTCTCAAAAATAAATAAACATTAAAAAAAACTTTTTTAAGAAAATTTGAGTTTCAGCACATTGGTGAGTGGCTTTTGCACTAAAAACTACAGCGTTGTTAGACTGCAAACGTTCCAAGAAACCTAAAACAATACAGGGCTTATGTGCAAGGACTACAATGCTTCAAGAAAGGGTCAAAGGTCTGAAACACATTGTTATGCCTGACCTATGATGGCAAATGTGTTGCTATGTTAGCTACAGTGATGAATCCAGGGTAGTGATGGTGGAAATCTGAATGGTGCAGTTTCATTCAGTCCCTGCATTCCATCCCGTGTCGTTAGAGAACAGATCCTCATCGCAGGCATTTACATGAATGATTCAGCAATTGTCATTTGTTTTGAGTGTTCATGGCCCCAGAGAGGGGTGTCTTTAGTCTGCTAATATGTAGCCGTCCAAAGAGCCAGGACATTAGCAAGAGCCCAAGAATAAGTAAAAATATAACAGGACACCAATGGGTTTTAGCTTAGCTGAACCATCAGTGAACCAGGCCCAGACAGGTGGGAAACCTCGTCACCCAATGCCTCCACTGAGCCAGTAGCTTTCCTTTAAGCAGCAGAGTAGGGTATAAAGTTTACCCCACAGCGACAGCTGTCATTTTTTCTTATAAAGCAGAGATGCTGCTTGTGTGAAGCTCGCTGCCTGCTTGAATATCCTGTTTCTATTTACCTAGTGAAGCTTGTGGACCATTCCCACCTTGTTAATTATTGAGGCTGAGTCAACCCACCCTGAAATGGAAATATCAGACTGGACAGTCACAAGACCCTTATGAGTAAGGCATTCAGTTTTGACAAGAGTCTAATAGCATGCTGCCCTTCCTTCCTTCCTTCCTTCCTTCCTTCCTTCCTTCCTTCCTTCCTTTTCCTTCCTTCCTTCCTTCCTTCCTTCCTTCCTTCCTTCCTTCCTTCCTTCCAGAATTCCTTCTGGCATTTAGGGAAAAAGGAAGTACAAGCACATAACACATCAAATCTTAATACACATTCAGATATTGATGTGACAACAATGCACTGAATTAATCTAAAAGGCCCCAAACACAAGGTATGTCTGCTTCCCTTCTCCACTATGATTCCTGCCTAAATCCCATTAATTTAATTCACTGCCCCATCCCACCAAGGACAGCTAGGATGATGATGTGTATACAGCAGAGGTATACAATTTGATTTCCTTCCTTCCTCCTCCCCAAAGGCCTCCCAGCTCCAGATATTTAGGCAAGAGCTTATTACCTTTGATTTTCCTTGGCCCACCCATAATAGTCTTTCTCCTTAACGCAATTGAGGTCAGAGTAGAGAAGAAAGGGTAGGTCAAGGGGTATAGAGGCCAAGAGTGGCTCTAATCCACTAAGCAAGGAACATCTACTATTAGTTTGGAGCACATGGTGGTAGCTCATGGATTGACAAAATGAACTTCCAAAGTCTTTGACTCCGCACAACACTCTAGCAGGTGGACATCCCTTGATTCAGCAGCCACAGCAACATTGTATTCCAACTGGGGGCTTGAGGTTTGCTGGCTTTAGCTGACAAGTGATTGACTTAGACAACAGCAACTTCTTAAGGAGATCACCTTAGTCTGGGGAAATTGCCTCATTACTAAGAAAATATCTTTAAATTCTTGACCAATTTAAATGTAAGGTCTAGGGGAGTTTTCCAAGGCTGCAGGTCTGCCTTCAATAATTGATCTATTTCAGTCTCTCGTTCTCCAGTGAGTCACTTTGAGCAGCATTGTAAATCCAATTCAGAGCATTAAAAGTCCAAATATAGGCCAATGTCTGTATTAGCTGCTAGGATTGCTGAAACAAGTATCTGGGTGGCTTAAACATTACAAATTTATTGTCTGCACTGGGGTACAGAAAACAAGAAGTCCAAGATCAAGGTGTCAGAAGAGTTGGTTCCTTGTGAGGCTGTGGGAAAGAATCTGTCCTATGCCTCTCACCTAGCTTCTAGTTTTTCTTGGCAATAATTCATTTCCTTGGACTTGTAGAGTCATCACCTTGATCTCTGCCTTAATCTTCATATGGCATTTTCCCTGTGTTGTCTGTGTCTAAATTTCCCCTTTTTATAAGGTTATCAGTCAAATTGGGTTAGGGGCCTAACTGCTCTAGTATGACCTCATCTTAACTAGTTATATCTGTTCCAACCTCATTCCCAAATAAGGTTACATTCTGATGTAGTGGGACTAGAACTTCAACACATGAGTTTGGGGTAATACAGTCCAACCCATAACAATGCCTTACTATAGTTTCCCATGGGAGTTTGTCTGTTTCAGGGAAATCTCCCCAAAAGAACCAAGCTCCCCTATGGCAGCCAGGACTATTGAAAAGAACATCAAGAACTTTAACTGTCATCTCTGAAGAGATCTAAGGTTAGCATGAAAGATTGCAGGAAGGGTTAAGCCTTAAGACTTCCCTCTACTGCCATCCTTCCTTCACGAGCATTGTGCATCCAGCATGCTCCTCTCCCAAGTGAGCAATCTGAAATTTTAATAATTCACCTGGTTTATGCAGATTTCCTTCCTTTGCTTTGAGTGTAAATGTATATCTCGGTAACTATTGTCTGAAAAGGGTAGGAAACTTCTTTCAACCTGGGATTGTTCTTTCTACCATTTATGATATTGAGGTAGACTTGGGGCTGGCAGCCTGACTGGAGAGGAAGTCTTCTCCCCCAGGGGAGTGTAAGCAACAATCAAGCTGCTGCTCAGGCAACTGGCTTTGAACCTTCTTTCTGATACTTGACATGCAAATTCCTCTCTAATTCTTCCTCACTAGCAGACAACAAAATGGAGGACCATTTATCACCCTGCCGAACATACAATTTGGTCACCATCCTTGCCCCTGATTCCTACAGACTCGTCCCTCAAACCTTGTTAAATCAGCCCACAAGACCCTCATACCCTCTCTTCCAGGAAGCCATGTCTCTGTCAACATTCATCCTCTTTGCCAAAACTGTTGATAACTATGAGGAGTGAGATTTTACACCATTTGCAAATTAACAAGTTAAAATGCCACAGTTATGTGGATGCAGCCAGAAGACACAAGATTCCTGGGTCAGAGATTAAAGACTTCATTTCTCACAACTATGATAGCAGACAGAGAACATCAGCTTTATCTTGCACTGGTTCCCTGGGTCCCAACTTCCACAGGACAAAGTGGAGAGAACCCCTGTACACACAGCGAGTTGCATTATAAAAAAGAAGCCCTGAGCTTAGGAACAGAAATTTTTATAATGGCCACTAAATATGCCTGTCTTTTTGCTCAAGGGAAACATCATCTCTATTTTCTAAGATGATTTCTTATACAAGCATCCTGAAAATATAGTGTAGAACAAAGTCAATCTGTACTCCTGTTTCTCTACAAAATATAAAGGCAGTGATGGAAAGCATTTTTTTTTGTTTTTTTGTTTTTTAGCAGATTATAGCTAAAATAAATTGTCCCTAGAGCTTATGCTACTAACCATTACACTTGGGTAGTCAGAGCACAGTTTTATTCTTAAGTTTAGGTTTAAAAAATAATTTGATATTATGGGTGACTTGAAAAACTTGGATGTGAGTTCTGTTGAAAATAAAAGCATTACATACCTAATGAAATGTATCTTGGTTACATTAGTACCATCATTAACTGTAACTTTTTGAAAAGGGATAATAGCTGTCAGTCCTGTTTTTCCACACTCTTGTGTTGGAGGTTCCCTCTATCTGTAGCAGCAAGACCTACATGAGAACAAATGTGTTTGTGCTACTTGAAACAGCATTGCTTTCACTTGATTCAACAGTTCATTTTTCTTTTTAGACAGCACTAGTTTTAAATTTTAAAAAGGTTTTTATTTAACACTTGTTACAATATTTATGTGGCAGCACCAACAAGCTTCTGAGACACAGGATAACTTTTTGATAGACTTTGCAACTCTGCCAGAGGCAGAACTCAAAATAAATGTGTTATTTAAAATATCACCTGTGAAAGTAATAATAAAAGGAGTGTTGTTAGTATCAAGGTTTTCAATGCAAGGTCCAACAGTGATTCTATTTCACATAGAGGAGAAGTGAAAAGAAGTACTTAAATTAGAAAAAAAAAAAATTGGGATACCTCTAGCATACACATTTACCAAAAACTAGAGAAAAATAGGTCGAGAGATATGTTAAATATTGGCTGAAAAGAAACTTTAGTTGCCTATATGTGAAGCCCCATGAATTATTCTACAGAATAGTACCAAATAAACTAATTCCCTTTATTCCTCAAAAATCAAAAGTGGTTTCATCTAAACCAAAAGTCACTGATTTCTCCTGGTTGTACACTTCTCATTTCAAACATTATTTACTATTTTTTCCTCTCTTCTAATAAGTTCTCAGTTTGAGGATTATGCTACCTAACAAGAGTGGCCTAGGAACAGAATCCAGGGAGCCCTCTGGAAATACAGGTAAGTCTAGGGTATAAGGTCATAGGCACATTTTTGGAAAGATGATGGTCTGTATCTATCATCTTTTATCTAGTTCTCACAGTGATACAGAAAATGAAGACCCACTAGCCTATTGCAGCAGTTTCCAAAGTAAAATATAAAGATGATTGATTCACTTGGGTTAAGTGAAGAAAATATTAGAATTTTTATTTATATTCATGCTCATTCAGAAAATAAAATAAGCTTTACCACTATACCATAGTATATCAGAGTGAGGGTAGCATATTATGTTTATAAATCATTAATCTTTGTAATATTTACATTTATGCTTATGTATTGATAATATACTGTCCATGTACCAAAATATCTTACTAATATTGTACAGGACTCCAAAGATTGAAGAACACTGCTCTAGATTAGTGAATGTTAAGTTGTCATAAGATTTTGCAAGGCATCTTTAATTAACATGTGGGAGGAGGTGAAGGAACAGAATATTCTCAAATACTAATATATTTTTATTCACTTCAAATTTCCAAGACACGAGTTGTTTGGGGAAAAAGTCGGCTTATTGTAACCGAACTGTGCCTAGATGCTGCATATCCCTGCTTCACTGGCCATCACTCTCTCTGAAGGCACAGAATTCCGTGACCATTATCACTATAACTTTCTCGACCAGTTCAGTTTTGCCCCTTCCATTCTGCAATGTATTATGTGGGCTTGTCCAACTCCTGTAACTGTATGTTTGTTTCACTGTGCTTTAATTTTCTCTGAGACTACCTCAGAGTTCCTTCTTCAATACAAATGGATTTGGCAACATTTCAGATGTAACAAACATCTTAGCAGCTACTTTAAGGTTTAGACATTATGCAAAGTCATTTTTCTGCCAAGCAAATTTCTTCACAATCTGTAAGGTTTATTTGCAATGTAATATTTTGACATTAAATACTAAAAAAAAAAAAGGAAAAGTAGCACAACTTTATCCAAAATCTTCTACCAGAATATCTGAAAAGTCCTAGATCTGCCATTTAAATTTTGTCCTGATTTCTACCCTGGTATTTAAATCTAAATTATTAACACTTTCCTGAAATGTAAATTCACTATGATGAAAAAGAATCTGTACTGATGATAAAAGAAGCCTGGCTTTTAGAATATCACCTTTTTTCTCCTTTTGCTTAGTTTGTTTTTATTCTTTTTAAATCAGAATCTATGCATTTATAAAACCTATGCTTTTTTGTTTGCTTTTTGTTTTTGTTTTGTTTTGTTTTTTCAGGCATTGAATAGAAAAAATGGGGGTAGGTAGGGGAAGAGCTTTGAATGAAAAACTGTGTAGATTGTGTGAGTTAGTCAAAACAGATGTAGGTGTGACAGGTTCAGAGCAAAGCTGCTTCACAGGAAATGTATAGATGGCAACAAAATGTAAAATGTTTGAGGTGCTTTAAAGTAACAATACCAAATGAGTGCATATCAACAACACAATAAAAGAAGCACTTAAAAGAAAGTTTGCACTTTATGTCAAACCTGGAAGCAGTGGTGGCTAAGAGCAGAAGGCTGAGTGCAACCAAGACTCCCAAGGACTAATTACTTCCATAAGCTTATGCTTTTCGGGACAGGAGTGATGCTTCCCCTTCTCACTAGAGGATGCAAAGATTTCCCAGGCTTTCGGAAGAATCCTAACCGCAAATGTACATTTTTAACACTGTAAACTTTGATTAAAAATTACATTTTGGTGTTCTCTGCTCAATAAAGCAAGCTGTCCCTGCTTTTAGCCTGTATTTAGACAAGAGGATTGAACTTATCTAGGGTCTCTGTAGCACTCAGTTCTTGCACTGCAGAAGATAAGTCCTTCAACAAAGGAATTGCAACACCTTTTGCCTAGCTCCTTCCAGTACTGCCCTCCCACCCACAGGGCCGGGCCTTATCCCCCAATCCTTCCACCTTTCAAATCTGCCTTTGTGTAACTTTCCATGTACAGCCATCTAATGAGTGAAATACCACCAAAGTGCGCAATCAGGCAAAACACGTTTTATGTTGTATTGTTCAGTGAAAGATAATGACCTCTCAAGCCACCCCAATGAATGTGTATGAGAGATTCCTTTTCACTTTTTTTTTTTTTTTTGAGAGAGAAAAAGAATGCATGAGCAAGAGAGGGGAAGATGGAGAGGGAGAGAGAGAGAGCCTTAAGCAGGCTCCTTGCCCAGCACGGAGCCCAGTGTGGGGCTGGATCTCACAACCTTGAGATGATGACCTGAGCTGAAATCAAGAGTCATATGTTTAGCTGACTGAGCACCCAGGCACCTCTTCTTTTCACTTTTTAATAGTGATTTATCCAGGTAAAATCCACATGCTTAAAACTACTACAATAATTCATTAACTTATTCCTTTTGGGACTACTAACTCTTGCTTTAACAGGGATTTGAAAATTGCTTTAAAGCATTGTATAGCCCTAGACTTCATTGGGGCTTTGCATGTAAAACTCCAGTTTGGCACTTTCCCAGCTGGGGAGTCTCAGGGAGCCATGTCTATACCCCAGACACTATGTGGAGTAAACACTCCCCTTCGTTCACCTCTTCAGCTTGCTGGGCCCACCAGAGAACATCCTGTTCCATCCTAGGACTGCTTTTAACTTAACCATAGGACAAGACTGGAGAGGTTGGCCTTGGCATGACAGGCAATATGAGGGATAAGTGGAGAAAAGGTTAAAAAATATTGAAGTAACTTTTCCTTCCTTTCCACCAAAGGTTCTGAAGGACTAATGGCCTTTAGAGTAATATGAAATTCCAATGCCTGACGCACCAGTTCATAACTACGTGTACACACCCAGGAAAAGGTATCTTTTGAGATACAGAAGGAATAAGAAGCCACATATGGAGACAGTAAAACCAGAACTGAAGGAACAGTTCCTGGCATTCCTGGAGTTAGGAGAAGCAGGCTGACTGGGAAGCCCTCTTGGGACCCACATTACTTTTTAGAATAGTTGAACTGGCAACAATATTCAGAAGCGTTAGCCCCCAACCCCGTCATAGGCCCTCTCTGTCCATTTTTTCCTTTATCCTTAGTTCCACTCCTAACCTCAGAGGTGCTAGTTTGATCCCTTACTTTCCTTGAAAACTTACTCTCTTGGGTCTCTGGTTTCCATCAGTGGTCTGGATCTGAAAATGTCTCCATAACCACTACCCTCCAAAATGGATAAGAAAGAGAGACAAAAGGGACTCCTTAATGTGCTTGCCATCCACGCTGTGAATTTTGAACACACTCTATCATGGAAATGTATGTTCATCTTACTTATAATCCACAAGGTAATCTTTTGTAATTAATGTGCTTTTGTAGGCTGGGCTGGGTATCTATCACAGATGATTTCATTTCTCCATGAAAATACATTTCTGATAACTTTTTATTTGGGTAAAATGTCAAACTTATGGAGTAGTTACAGGAATAGTCCAAGGAATTCCCATATAGCTTTTACTCACATTGTTTACATTGTCTTCCATTGGTTCTGTGTGTGTGTATACCAAGAAAATACTTTTGAATTTTAATTAACTTACAAACTTAGAACATGAATTATTAAAAGATTGGGGTGTGTTTAAAAATTTGATAAAGAAAACATTTTATTCTATGCTTTTTAATTTCCTTTAATCCCTTAATTCTTATTATTTCGCTATAATGAGGGTTCATTCCAAAATTCTGTTTTCCCAAGACCTGTGATACTTTCCAATAATAGGATTGGTATTTAGTGAGATATAATCAGTGCTTCAAGATGTTGGGATATCATTTAATAAATGATAATCATTGCCATATCTGTAGTAGAAAACTGGGGATGCTAGAGGTCAATGAATGGTGACTTTTTTATTCCTGAGGTCACCAGGCTAGTGTATCAATGACTGCTAATACTGATTTAAATATTGCAATGTTCATCTTTCTCCTGCTTTGAAACTGAGATCTTTTAAAAATCAAATCCTTATCCAAAACCAAACTCTGTAGATTACTCTCTTCTTCAGAGAGCTTAGGCTAATGTCATTAAAAATAAAAGTTCCGGCTCCAGAAAAATGTTTAGGAATTTCCATAATGAAGTCGCAGCATCATTTTCATCAATACTAACATTCTCTTTAAAAAATAACATTGTGATATCTCAGAATAGAAAAATTCACGGATGTGTACTTGATTAGACAAAAAAACTTGATGATTCTTAGGATATACATACACACCAAAGTGTCCAACACACATACTTAAAAAATAAGCTATTAGCAAAAAGAACAAGTCTCATTTCCCACTTCTGAACTTAAATTTCTCACTGGAACTTTATAGAGCTCAACATGGCAATGCAGAATGGCTGCTGAAATAGATCCAAATCACTCTACATGTGTGTGTGTGTGTGTGTGTGTGTGTGTGTTTAAATGTTTTACGTCTGTACTTCATGGTATATTCCCTGATCCTTACATTACTCCCATGTTACTTCTAATTAAATTAGAATGATATTACTGCATTTTTATATTGGCTATAAGCCTCTTGTATCCTGGATATTATGACATAAAACGAATTAATAGGAATTAAATTGCTAATATGAATGAAAATAGCCTTTACCAAAGTGCAGAATAATGTCAAACAAAAGTCGATATTTATTGATATGACATATTATGTTATGGCAGATATTTTTATAAAACAGTCTTTGATATTTATAGATGAACTATTTTATATTCATATTGCATCTAACCCATAATTGCTTATCTTCTTAAAAAATGGAGAAGAAACAGTGCAACAGAAAAAACACTCAACCTATTTTGTTATCTATGCCAACAGTTAAATGAAGAAATGTAAGAAAAGGCAGACTTGAAAGGTTCAAAGAGCTTATGGTATCAAAGACTATCATTTCTATTCAGAAAGCTTTTTTAAGGCAACACTATCACAAATACACTTTAACAACCATTCCACTAGGGCACAGACTGCAGGTAACCCCATCAGTTTGTGCAAGTCAGGTCACTACAATTACCGGATATATGTACAAGGTGCTGAGTTTTGAGTACAGGTAATAAGTGTTTGTTATAGTAACAGAAATATCCCCCAAATGTCATTTTTGAGGCTTCTTTCCTTTTTTTTTTTTCTCTGAAGACTTGAAGTATTGAAGTGAATACATTTTTGTCATGTTAAATGGAAGAAAAAGTAGATGGTGACTTAGCTCCTGAAATTTGAATATTGTTCTTAGTCATCTGCAATCTTAAAGTGCTTTCAGAGATTCCACACATGCTCGTAGGAGTCAAAACCCAAGCCTAATACCCGGGTTTACATTTTGCTAATCTATTCCTGAGGCTTTGCCTAAAAAATTGGCATTGCCATCTTCAACATCTTTCGTTTGGAACCATGGTTTTGAATTTGTTCCTTGTTGATAAGCTTCCAGAAAATGACAGATTCCAGGAATTTCACTGGGGAAGTTTGGTGGGAGTTCCTCCCTTGATCGAGGGGTAAACACAAAACCAGGACAGTCTTTGAGTAATCTGAAAAGATTAAGATAAAAATATCAATATTAAAATCTATTACCGATATAACTGTCTACGCAAGAAAAGACAACCTAAAAATGAATATTCCTGAAAATACAGATCTTCCTTGACTTATGATGGGTTACATCTTAATAAATTGAAAATATCATGAACTGAAAATATTGTGAGTTGAAAATGCATTTAGTACACATAATATACAGAACATCATAGCTTAGCCTCGCCTGCCTTAATGTCCTCAGAACACTTACATTAGCCTGCAGTTTGGCAAAATTCTCTAACACACAGCCTGTTTTAGAATAAGCGTTTATTATCTCATGTAATTTATCAAATATTTTATTGAAAGTGACAAACAATGATTGTGCGAGTGCAGAATGGTTGTAAGTGTATGGGTTGTTTATACCCCTGTTTGCGAACGTGGGTCATGTGGCATACTGGTAAACCAGAGAAAAAATCAAAATTCAAAATTCAAACTATGGTTTGTGCTAAATGCATGTAGGTTTTGTACCATGGTAAAGTTGAAATTTCGTTAAGTTGCATCATTGAAAGCTGAGGACTGTCTGTATTAATAAAGCAGCCATTTTCAGTATGATTGACAGATCTTAATGATGTTAACAAACATCTTCACAGAAGAACAATGAAGAATTAGTTCACAAGAACTAAAACAATTCTACCAAATAATATATTCACTCTTATTAGGAAAAGTAATTATAAAATATTTTTGTAAAGATATAATCAATAACTCATTTAACCATGAATTCACAGTACTGGGAGAAAATGCAAAATAACCCAAAAGTCGGGGCGCCTGGGTGGCGCAGTCGGTTAAGCGTCCGACTTCAGCCAGGTCACGATCTCGCGGTCCGTGAGTTCGAGCCCCGCGTCAGGCTCTGGGCTGACGGCTCAGAGCCTGGAGCCTGTTTCCGATTCTGTGTCTCCCTCTCTCTCTGCCCCTCCCCCGTTCATGCTCTGTCTCTCTCTGTCCCAAAAAAAATAAATAAACGTTGGAAAAAAAAAAAAAATTAAAAAAAAAAATAACCCAAAAGTCTAATAATAGCAAGAAAACCCCAAGCCCATGCAGAAACATAATGTTATAGAATAAGGCTTCCTAAGTTGAAAGAGAAATAACATTGTCCCTTTAGCAATTCATTCCTTTTGTAAATACTATTGAGAAGCAATCAAGGGCAATAAATTATAGAAGAAAAATTCTATATAAGGTACATGCCAATAATGTGAGAATAACATTTGAATCTCAATAGAATTTATATGAATTCTAGGTTAGTAGGACTAAAAGGAGATTTAATTGTACAAATTGACACTCTTCTTAACTATCTGGTATTTGAAATATTTCTTTTTCTATCTATCTACCAAATTTTATTATTTACTACTATCTGTCCAGTACAGTAAAGTCATTTTAGTTATTTATTTTTAATTTGTTTTAACGTTTTCATTTATATTCCAGTTAGTTAACATACAGTTTATATTACAAACAATGTTATATTAGTTTCAGGTATACATCATAGTGACTCAACACTTCCATACAGCACCCGGTGCTCATCACAAGTGCCCTCCCTAATCCCCATCATCTATTTCACCCATCCCCCTGCCCACCTCCCCTCTGGTAACCATCAGTTTGTTCTCTATGGTGAAGCGTCTGTATCTTTTTTTTTTTTTTAAGTTTATTTATTTATTTTGAGAGAGAGAGACAGAGACACAGAGAGATCATGAATCTGCTGACAGCATGGAGCACGATGAGAGACTTGATCTCGTGAACTATGAAATCAGGTCCTGAGCCCAAATCAAGAGTTGAATGCTTAACTGACTGAGCTACTCAGGTGCCCCAAGTGTCTGTTTCTTGGTTCCCAGCCCCTCTCTCTGTTTTCCCTGTGCTCATTTGTTTGGTTTCTTCTACATATGAGTTCAATTCATTTTAAATTCCAATCCTACTGATGAAGTTACTGGCTCCTCTTTCTACTTGCTTCCCTAGCTTTCTGTCAAATGCAAACTTAATAAGCGTCTTTCTAATCTATTATTCAGGCAATGGATGAAAAAATGTTGTCAGTTCTGGGCCCTAAACCAGACCATGGCCTCCTACTCATTAGTTTGTGATGTCATGTCCTAATGCAACTGGAGGATGGTGCTGCATTAGATTTGGTACTGTGACACCGTTCTATGCAATGAAGGAAAAAAAACTGAATAGAAACCTAGGTCTCACAAATGACAGTCTTCCAGCAGAAAAGAACATGTGAGTATTCAGTTAGCTCATTTTTGGAAAGTCATCAATAAATATGCAATCTGAAAAATAATTAATAAAATGATGCTTTAGTCATGATCCAGAAATATTTAAGTGTGTGTTATTTATAAAGCATAATATTTGGTAATATATAATGAAAAGTTACAGAATTCCATAGTATTAAACATATAGGCTTCAAAGTCTGGTAGACCTAAGTTTGAATAGCAGCAAAGGTGTCTATTTTCTAGCCTGTGGAAAGGAATAATAGTACAGGTCTCTTAGGACAGTTGTGAAGATCAAATAAACAGATTAAACAGGATTGGTTAAGCATCAATTAGCTATCACTCAACATTCATACTGGTAACATTTGGGGAATAGAAACCTTCATATACCGCTGGTGGAATATAAATCAGCAAGACCAATTTGGACAGCTAATGGATGCTCAGCAAAGCTGAACTGGATATGCCCTATGATCTGGGAATACCATTTATAGGTATGTTATAGCTGTACATGGCTTATTCATACTCTAGAATACATATTATATCACATGCACAGATAGTGCCATGCTAGATCTAGCTCATGCTGGCTTATGAGGACCAACTGTTAAACATTCAGGAATTTTATGAGCCAATGAAACTATCTGTAGCCTGAAACTTGCTATGGTAGCAGTAGGTACACCACAGAAATTGGTAAATACTAAAAAGGTAGAGAGATTCTCCACTTTACCCCGCCCCACCCCACCCTCCCACCCCACCGGCCCCAGCGCTGGTTTACCAGCACACCACTGCATTAGGAATAGTTTAAATAAATGAACTAGATTTACATTTCATCAAAAAAAAAAATCTCAAAAACATAGTATATAACAGATTTAAGGCAAGTCGTGAAAGGATAGGGGCAGGTTGAGTGGGAATCAATTTTTCTCTGGTTTTGCTTTTCTACCTGCAGGTACCTAAATGAGAGTTTAGCCTCCTGGCCTCTCTCTGTCCACTTTCTTTCCTGGTAATTAGAAGCAACGTGTCTTATTGGTGAGTTTGGGAGAAGTTGCTGAACATGCTCTTCTCAGTGCCTTCCTGCCTCTCTCTCTGGGAGCCTGTCCGTCTGTAGGAAATACATGTTCTCAGCAACTCCCGCAAACCCTAAGGGGCACAGAGTCCAGCACATCAGACAGCAGGGGCTGGGGCCTAGAATATTTTAATTTTTTAATAAAACAGAAATATGGCAAAAGAAATTCAAAAGAAATATGGCAAAATGCTGACATTTATTAAATATTAGCATTGGCCACATGGGTATCATATTTTCTTTGATTTTTTTTGTATGCTTGAAATATTTAAAAAATAATTATAAAAATGCCCGAAACTATAAAGGTTTGATAAATAAAAACATAAAATTGTAAGTGATTAAGGGCTTTCTTTTTTCTGTCCACATTATCCCAACACTTCCTGTTAAATGTGGTAATTAATTTTTTTTTCTTTTCACCTTTATTCACCTTTGAGAGACAGAGAGAGACAGAGCAGGAGTGGGGAAGGGGCAGAGAGAGAGGGAGACCCAGAATCCAAAGCAGGCACCAGGCTCTGAGCTGTCAGCACGGAGCCTGATGCGGGGCTTGAACCCATGAACAGTGAGATCATGACCTGAGCCGAAGTCAGATGCTCAACCGACTGAGCCACCCAGGCACCCCTTAAATATGGTAATTATAATCATAACTTTGTATTTGAATTTATATAAAATATTCAGCATTTAGAAGTGGCTTTAAAGTATATCGTTAGAATTTATTAAGTGCCTTGCTCAAGATGAGATATCTGGAAAGCTCTGTGTTTGGGGCTGTATGGCGTGTCTTCTGGATACAAGTTTTACGTATTTTAAAATTTTTTTTTAATGTTTTTATTTATTTTTGAGACAGGGAGGGACAGAGAATGAGCAGGGGAGGGGCACAGAGAGAGGGAGACACAGAATCTGAAGCAGGCTCCAGGCTCCGAGCTGTCAGCATAGAGCCCGACGCAGGGCTCAAACTCACAGACTGCGAGATCATGACCTGAGCTGAAGTCGGACGCTCAACTGACTGAGCCACCCAGGCGCCCCCAAGTTTTATGTTTTTTAAAGAAACTTACAGATAAACACAATTAGAATGTTATGGAGTTAGAATGTTCATTAAATCATCTTTAAGAAAAGATCAGAATTTTTAAGGAAAACAGGTGGAAAAAATAAAACCATTTAAATGAAAGCTTGATGGAATTAAGGCATATGAAAAGCAGCAACAGGCTCAGGCAGGTCATGGGAGTTTTCCTTACTCCTTCTTGACCAGATAACAGTTACCTCAAAATGCTGCATCAACTATCCTATTTTCTGTCATCTCTCCCACATTCTCTTTCTTCTCTTTGTTCTTTCCCCTTATAGAATTCAAGTCCTGTTTCCCTGCTATCAGTTCCCAGCTCTCTTGCAAATAAGAGTTCCGAGGTCTACTACCTGCCTATACTGGGCAGTATCCATTTATATTCCCCACCTGCCATGTTTGTCTTTAATGATCCCTCACCACCACATAAACCTATCTCATTAATCCACTGACCTGAAACTTGGACAATACTTCCGTTTTCTGCACTTCAGTAACAGCTAACAGGAAAGCAGAAAACTGTCCCCAATAATAAACTCCTCATGACATTTAGAATAAAGGAATGTATAACGGTCATTACACAGCAACATTCTAAATTACTGATTAGAACTGGAAATGACAGATAAGGATTTGAGGTTAGGGTTTTTTGTGCATGTGGGTGTGTACTCTGTGTCTTAAATGTATAAGTGTTTCATAAATATATCAAGGAAGCTACATCTGATATTATTTTATTTTTTGACAAATGTCACCCCAAAATTCAATGTATTACCAATAATCCCAAGGAACTAAATAGGTTTTATACTTGTATAACTTTTTTAAAAATTTTTTAATGTTTATTTATTTTTGAGAGAGAGAGAGAGAGAGAGAGAGAGAGATACGGTGCACGAGTGGGGAAGGGGCAGAGAGAGAGGGAGACACAGAATCCGAAGCAGGCTCCAGGCTCCAAGAGCTGTCAGCACAGAACCCCAATGCAGGGTTCGAACTCACAAACCGTGAGATCATGACCTGACCTGAAGTTGGAGGCTTAACCGACTGAGCAACCCAGGCACCCCTATATTTGTACAACTTCTTTTTAATTTTTTTAATGTTAATTTATTTTTGAAAGAGAGAGAGACAGAGCACAAGCAGGGGAAGGGCAGAGAGAGAGGGAAACACAGAATATGAAGCAGGCTCCAGGCTCTGAGCTGTCACCACAGAGCCCAACATGGGGCTTGAATCCAAGTGAGCCAAAGTCAGACACTCAACCAACTGAGCCCCCCAGGCACCCCTGTACAACTTCTAATAGCTTCTACTATTTGTCCCCAACTTTGATGAAACTGAAATTATGTCTCTGTTTTATAATCCATTTATTAAATTTCACAAAGCATGGACTTTTTATCGAAATTTAAATTACTCTCTTTTTAAGTTTTTCTATCATTTGGAAAAAAATAAACTATTTTTAAAAGAAAGCATTTTAAAATGCTATTAGAGGTATTTCATGTTAAATATTTCTTTGTTTCCTACATAAAGCATTTTAACTGCCACTTGCCCTTTACGTAAGACATAAATATTTCCTATATGAGAGTGAGAGGTAAGTAAATTGAAAAAGGAAAAATAGTGGCACATGCACCCCAATGTTTGTAGCAGCACTATCAACAATAGCCAAATTATAGAAAGAGCCCAAATGTCCATCGACTGATGAATGGATAAATATATATATATATATATATATATATATATATATATACACACACATATGCATACATATACACAAATATATACACACATATATATATGTGTATATATATGAATATTGCTCAGCCATCAAAAAGAATGAAATCTTGCCATTTGCAACAAAGTATATGGAACGAGAGTGTATTATGCTAAATGAAATAAGTCAGTTAGAGGAAGACAAATAGTACATGACTTCACTCATATGTGGAATTTAAGAAAAAAAACCAGATACACATAGGGGAAGGGAAGGAAAAATAAAAATAAGATAAAACAGAGAGGGAGACAAACCACAAGCGGCTCTTAACTATAGAGAACAAACTGAGGGCTGCTGGAAGACAGGTGGGCAGGGGACGGGTTAAATGGGTGATGGGTATTAAGGTGGGGGGCACTTCTGGAGTGCCTTGGTGGCTGTCGGTTAAGCATCTGACTCTCGTTTTCAGCTCAGGTCATGATGTCGCGGTTTCATGAGTCTGATCCTGGCATTGGGCTCTATGCTGGCAATGCGGAGTCTTCTTGGGATTCTCTCTCTCTCTTTCCCTCTCTCTTTGCCCCTCCCCTACTCATGCTGTCTCTATCTCTCTCAAATAAATAAACTTAAAAACAAAAAGGGAGAGGGCACTTGTGATGAACAGTGTTACAGGTAAGTGATAAGTCATTAAATTCTACTCCTGAAACTAATATTACACTATACACTAACTAGAATTTAAATAAAAACTTGAAACAAAAAAAAGGAAAAAAAAACATACCATATTTGTTTATAACAGATAGAAATAAAAATAGCAAATGCATTGATGCTCAGTATCGATTAAGTTTTCATTATCATTTATATATGTGCATATAAACACATACTAAGAAATAATTAAAAAAAAAACAAAAAAGTGAATACTGTCTCTGGATACTGAAATTATGAGTTATTTTTATTTACGTATAACTTTCTGATATGCAAATATGTAACTTTCTGATATGCAAATATAACTTCTGATATGCAAATGTAACTTTCCGATATGCATATATATGCAAATATATATAATATAAATTTTTTAGAAAAAAATTTTCTAAAATAAGCATAGGTTACTATTATAATACAAGATATTTTATTAATAAAAGGTAACGCTGTAGTGTAAAATCCTGTTTTTGCACATCTAGTAAGTCTAGTAACATGGCCAACGTGGTGAATTTAAGGATTGAAGCTATGGACCTTAACCTGGTGCCGAATATGTATATCAAAATGTCATGATCCTCTGTTGGAAGACAAGAGATCCTATATTACGTTTTGGGAGTAAAATGAGTTGCTGATATCAATGTTTCCTATCAAGATTCAAGACAACCAGACTTTGAGATATGAAACGAAGGAAGATTTTCTTTTATGCTGCTTAAAAACAATCAGAAGAAACAGAAAATCGCTTTTTCTATATGCAAAGGTTTGGTTTTAAGGATAGACACACACACACGGACTCCTCAACGTGCACGTGCACATGTATGACGTTACTGAACACTCACCAGCAGTGACTGGACTAGCAACTAGTCATGTGATCACAGGATTCTTACTCTCCAATCCTCCAAAGAAAGCAAAGTCAAATCCTGAGACAGGAGTTCTCATCCCTTCCTGGTTTACCCGGGAAGCTTACAGGTCTATTACCATTACAATAATCCCTAGGAAGTTTTCCAATTCTCATGGATAGTGACTCATTTTCGTATCAAAGCGTGGACAGTCAATCAATAAATACTCACTACTTTCCTACTACTGTGTGCCAGGCATTGATCTGGGAACTAGGGAGAGAAAACGTCTACCACAGGAGGCTGACACTCTACAAGGGGAGGCAGGCAATAAACACATAAAGAAAACAACATTTCAGACACAGATATGAGCTGAGAAGATGAAAAAAATAAGATAACGTGAGGTGTGTGAGGTGAAAGTTGTTCCTCTAAGTATAACAGTGAAGGAGTGTCTTTTGTTTTTTGGGGGGGGGGTGCATGTGAGCAGGGGAGGGGCAGAGAGAAAGAGAATCATAAGCACTCCACACTCAGCATGGAGCCCAACGTGGGCTCATGACCCTGGCATCACGACCTGAGCCTAAATCAAGAGTCCGACGCTCAATCGACTGAGCCACTGAGGCACCCCAGGAGTGTCTCTTTGAAGAGGGGATATTTGACTTAGGTCTAATTATGAGAAAGAAGAATACATACGATGATCTAGGAAAGGAGTGGGAAGCAGAGGAATAGCCAGTATCTTCGATTCAGGAAAGGGTTTAGGAAGTCTGATGAATAAAAGTAAGGCCAGGGTGGCCGGGTATCAGAGAGTGACGGGAAAAATGGAAGAAAATCAAGTGACACAGGCTGGCAGGATGTTGATCAAAGAGGACATTTTAGTCTGTGGTAACAAATTTAAATTTCATTCCGGCTGCCATGGGAAGCCATTAGAGGGTTTTTAACACAGGAATGATGATATCTGACTTGTACTTCAGGAAGATAGTCTGGCTACTGTGTGCAGGATGAACTGCGGGGAGGAGGTGAGCAAGAAAGTGAGCCGAAGAGTGAGGATGATCCTTGGTTGGCTGAGGTGGAACAGATGAAGGAGGCTTGCCTTGGGGTGTAGTACTGAAGGAAGTCAAAAAAAGATGTATTCGGGTATTTAATTGTAGGCGGAGGTGGTGAGCTGTAAGGGGGAGAAAGCAACGATCACTCTGAGGTTTATAGTCTAGGTAACACAATCGACGGTGGTGCCATTTTAAGGACATTGATAAAGCGGGGTGGGAAGTGGATTCATTTCATCAGATTGGAGTGTGTGGGAAATCACTTGTTCTAAGACTATCATGTTAATTTTAGTGTGTCGACTAGTCATCCAAGTAGAAATATAAAATATGATACATGAATCTGTAGCTCGGTGGAGAATTGTGGGAAGGGCTAGAGAGAAGAGAAAAGGTGAGTCAATAAAGTTCAGACAAAGAAGAGAATAGGGACAGAGCTTTTGGGCACTACAACATTCGAAGGTTCAGTAGGGAAAGAGTACCGACACAACACTGAGAAGGTGCAGCCACGGGGTACTAAGAAAACCAGGTTAAGTGTGGTGTCACAGCCTAAGGAAGAAAATGTTTAAAGGAGGGAGTTCTCAAGCTCTTCAGTTGCCAGATGTTGAGGGACATAAGGGGAGAGAATCGACCATGATTTTAGCAAGCAACACTGACGGCCTTGATAAGAACCATTTCAGTGGGGTGCAAGGGACAAACACTGATCGGAGTGAGTAGAAGGGCGAACGGGAGGTAAAAAAGTAGAGACGTGAACATAGACAGCTCTCGCAAGGAGTTTTGTTAGAAAAGGGGGCAGAAATATAGCGGAGTAGCTGAGATACACTGGGAAACAAGGAAGCAACTATTTTAAGAGTTTTAATAGTAAGATATGTCTATATTCTGATGGGAATAATCGTTTCACCCGAGAATTTAATCATAGAGGGAGAGCAGGTATTTTCAGAAGGCAAGTTTTGGAGAAGATGAGAGGCAGCGGCACTCAGAGCAAACCTGGAGGGATCATCTGGAAAGGAGCTGGGCAGCTGGTACACAGTCACTGGCCACCGGAATGAAGTCCTAAGAGCAGGGTACCGGGATAGCCAGGCTGATGGGATCTGCCCGGGAAGGTGGTGCAGTGCTTACCTGACTGCATTTTTTTTCTTTTCCTGTGAAATATGAAGTGAAGTTATCAACTTAGAATTAGGGCCGGAAAGGAAAGGTTGTGGAGTTTTAAGGATAAAGAAGATGCTATAAAATATTCGTCTCTGAGAATAGAAAAGACAACTCGCTTGGTGTAGTTTGATAAATCAGCTACCACACATATCTGGAAAGCGTTTTGTTATTCAAGCATTTTCATTATGATCGGATTCTTTTTTTTTTAAATTTTTTTTAACATTTATTTGTTTTGAGAGAGAAAGAGTATGAGCAGGTGAGGGGCAGAGAGAGAGGGAGACACAGAATCTGAAGCAGGCTCCAGGCCCTGAACTGTCAGCAAAGAGCCGGATGCAGGGCTCGAACTCATGAACTGTGAGATCGTGACCTGAGCCAAAGTTGGACGCTTAACTGACTGAGTCACTCAGGCGCCCCTATGATTGGATTCTTAAAATGAGATGAAACGTATCCCTGTCTGACACCTGAATTTAAGGATATGTTGAGGACCGTGCCCTATAACTTATGGGGACCATGCTAACTCTGGCAGTTAGCTACTGTACTGGTCAGATTAGCCGTCAAAGCACGGAGAGCATTAACACATGCTTCGGAAAGAATAGCGAGGGAAAACAGGATGTGCATCAAGGATTACAGCTGGGCTACAAATATCTCAGGAGGGTTGTTCTCATGATGCTAATGGGTAATTTTAGAAAAAGTGAGGATGATAAAGTCATTGCTTTCCTTTTCCTCGCAAGATTATCTAAGCAAGAAAATGTCATGGAGGATGAAGGAAACCAATGGGAAAGATACAACAACTCTGAATCAATAAAAATAATAGATTTCAGGCATTCAGTGCAAACAGTACCTGTACGTTGTCGGGCTGACGTTGATTTTCCGTGGTATGCTGCAGGACTCAAATTTGTTTGCCAAGGTGACGTTGTTTCCAAAAAGACAGTAACGAGGCATTTTAACGCCGACGACTCCAGCAAAAACTGACCCAGAATGTAGTCCAATCCGCATCTGAAGGCAAAAAGTAACACGGGGTCCTCACCGTCGGCAAAACGTTTCCTGCTAGTCGGTATTGTACAACTGCTGTTTATTTATTTATTTATTTATTTATTTATTTATTTATTTATTTTTAATTTTTTTTTCCAACGTTTATTTATTTTTTTTGGGACAGAGAGAGACAGAGCATGAACGGGGGAGGTGCAGAGAGAGAGGGAGACACAGAATCGAAAGAGGCTCCAGGCTCTGAGCCATCAGCCCAGAGCCTGACGCGGGGCTCGAACTCACGGACCGCGAGATCGTGACCTGGCTGAAGTCGGACGCTTAACCGACTGCGCCACCCAGGCACCCCTATTTATTTATTTTTTAATGTTTATTTATCTTGAGAGAAAACACATGAGCACTCAGGGTAGGGGCAGAGAGAGAGAGAGAGGGAGAGAAAGAATCCCAAGCAGGCTCCTTGCTGTCAGTACAGAGGCTGACATGGGGCTCGATCTCATAAACCCATGAGATCACGACCTGAGCCAAAATCAAGAGTCAGACACTCAACTCCATTGACTGAGCCACCCAGGTGCCCCAAACGCTGTTTGAATGATTTTGCCTTTTGCTGTCGCTACACCATTCCTCCCTCGGCAACACCTCCTGCCAACTTCCTTCTTTTCGCATCCAATTACTAGTACGGGGGGGGGGGGGGGGGGGCGCCTCGGTGGCTCAGCCAGTTAAGCGGCCAACTCTTGATTTCGGTTCAGGTCATGATCTCAAGGTTCTTGAGTTTGAGCCCCACATCAGGCTCTGCGCTCACAGTGTGGAGCCTGCTTCGGAGCCTCTCTCTGCCCCTCCCCCACTCTCCTTTTCCCTCCCTTTCTCTCTCTCTCTCTCTCTCTCTCTCCCCGTGTCTCTTTCTCTCTCTCAAAAATAACGTTTAAAAAAATAAAAAAAAAACATTACTAGTGCAAAATCAATCACACTTCTCAACTCTTCTCCATTAAGCACCTACGTCTAAACAAGGCATCTTGCACCTGCCTTCGATGTCTGAAACACATTTCCACACATACCCATCACAGTCACCAGAGTGACAAGACAAAGGGTCTATGGGCAGTTTACGTGAACCTGTTCTGTCCATCAGGTGAGACAGACATAATTCCTGGACCCCAGGTGTTGTTTCCCAATGCGCTGTCAGAGAAGGGCAAGAGAAGCCAGCTCTTAGAAAAGAAAGAATAAAAAGAACTTTAAGACAAACACTACCCTACTGTTCAAATGACTAACAGGAAAGAAGAAAGGCACTGTGATGTTTTCATAGAAAATGACAGAGGAAGCAGAACAGGGGCCGCTTAGGCCCGCATCACAGTGACTATATCAACACTGTTGTTAAACACACCCGGACGCACAGAAAACCAGAGTTGTGCCATATCTAGATATGAGGTGCAGTCTGGGAAATGTTGGCGTAAAAGTTTAGGAATTCGGAAGGTTACCAGTGATTTGGAGAACAATTAAAACAGTATCTTAAACTTGCATCTTCCAGAAGATCTGAATTCTTGATGATCTTAGAGGATGCGCAAATTCTTAAATTGCTGCTACAACTCAGCAAGTTCAAGTGGGGATGTTTTATATCACAATCAGACACCGTGTTCATTATTTTCAAGTCCTATGTTTAGTTGACCATTTAAAAAAAAGTTACATTATATATGAATTTTAAACAAAGGCCAAGTACTCAACAATTTAGATGTTATTCAAGGAGACTCCAGTTTTGCCTAGTTTTGCAACAAATTTTTGGTATTTGCTAACAACTTTCTAGAATCATTTGTTCAGAAGGTGCCAAATATGAATTCTGCAAAATTTTCAAACAAAGCACCAAATTATAAATCAGGAGATCTGCATTCTCAACCAAACTTTGCTAATAACTGATGGTCTGACTTTCTGTAAGTCTCTTTATCTCCCTCTTATTATTTCCTTATCCATAAAATAGAGGATTGAATTAGTTTTACAGTCCCTTCTTTGTCAGTCTCATTTTAATCAGCAAAACTTAGACATGTTACCTCTAGCATTTTCTTCTTTATGGACAATATGGTTTTACACATCTACCAACTGATCAATATGAACAATTTTAGCATACTTCAATCAAGAAGTTTCTGCTCTTTTTGGGCACTCTTCTGGTTAAACCAGTTTCTCTCTGTGTACTTAATTATTCTAGTTTCTTCTTTAAAAATTTTTTTCACAGATTTTATTTAAATCCAAGCCAATTACATATAGTGTAGTAATGATTTTAAGAGCAGAATGTAGTGATTCATCACTTACTTATAACACCCACTGCTCATTCCAATAAGTGCCCTTCTTAATGCCCATCACCCATTTAGCCCATACCCCCAACCAACACCCCTCTAGGAACCCTCAGTTTGTTCTCTGTATTCGAGAGTCTCTTATGGTTTGCCTCCTTCTGTTTTTATCTTATTTTTCCTTCCCTTCCCCTATGCTCATCTGCTTTGTTTCTTAAATTCCACATATGAGTGAAATCATATGCTATTTATCTTTCTCTGACTGACTTGTTTCGCTTAGCATAATACCCTCTAGTTCCATCCACACTGTTGCAAATGGCAAGGTTTCATTCTTTTGATGGCTGAGTAATATTCCGTTGTGTATATAAACCACATCTTCTTTATCCATTCGTCAGTCAATGGACACTTGGGCTCCTTCCATAATTTGGCTATTGTTAAAAGTGCTGCTATAAACATTGGGGTTCATGTGCCCCTTCGAATCAGCATTTTTGTATCCTTTGGATAAATACCCCGTTCCTCCCATGCTGCTCTCCCTCCCTCCCTCCCCTTCGCCAGTTCTGAATTTCCCTCTTAACTCCACAGCTTTCTTATCAGGGAACTTTTCAAATTCACAAGCAAATTCACAAATTCATTTCAAATTCACAAGTAAATGATCCCAAATTTAAGATGCATATCAAGCCCTGACTGGAAACCTGTTGGGGGCATCTTCCATTTGGGGACCACTTTTGATGCAGCCCACGTCCCGTCATGGACATCTGGGAACAGGAAGGGGGTTAACAGGAGTCTGTTTCCATGTTCACTTTGCACTCACTGACTTTCCCTGCCACATTCAGCGCTCTGGCTTCTATCAACACTCCACCTGCAGTTTTCTAAGCCAGAGTTGAGGGGTGTCAGTAAGGAAATCAACAGCGATAGAGGATTTATACACATGGCATGTTGGAGAAACACACAGAGCTTGAGGGGAAAAAAGGAAATATTTCCTATTCTTTCACTCTGATTCTAATCCATGGGGTGGCAGGGCAAGGAGGAGAAAAGGGCTAGGCTCAGACATATGGCTTCTATTACGAAGAGCACCAAGACTATGTTTTTGTATTTTGCATTTTTTCTTTTCTCTATATCTTATAGCATGCCAGATAGGATTCTGTACGATTTCAAAGGCCCATTTCTGAAGGTCATCAGTTAAGGACCGTCCAATAAAAATTAAGTGGCAGATTCAATGTAAGTAGGACAAATAAAGGTAATCTTCTTGTGTTCTATTAAACCAATGCCTAGCATGGTAATTTTAGGTTCTTATCTGCAGTAAGACATTATTCTGAGATAATTTAGACATTTCAGAGTGTCACGGGCTTTGGAAAATATTGGTGGATTAGCGGTCGATTTTCGTTGTAGTGTAACGGCCTCCCCTGCAGGGACTGGAAAACCAAAAATTACACTTTCCCAACGCCCTTGCATTTTCTAGGCGCACTGAGGTTTGGTGAATCTGATACACTCACAAGAGGTCTGGAAGCCAGAATTTCTGCTGCGACGGCCTCCAAGTGCAAGCACAACTGTGGACGTCTTTATTCTGTGGACGTCATTCATTCTGTGAGGGTCGTGATGCAGAATTTCCACGTTACTGATTCAAATTATAGTAAGTGCAGTTTTGTTCTGCAGCCAATAATGGAGGCAGCAGCTTTCTGAACACAGCAGTTTCCTGACTGTGGCTGTGGAGGTATGGTGCTGGAGCCAGGTTCTTGATCCTGGGAAAAACAATGGTTTCTGAAGTGCCGCTTTGGGAGCCATTTTGTGAAGGTTGAATGTATAGATGGCTTCTTTAGCTCTCTCGATAGTTCTGTAAGCCACTCGATACCCCTGAGTACATTCCTTCTCGCTTCCACAAGTTAGAGATTTTGCTCTCCGTCAACCCTGAGGGATGCACTATTCTTTGGGTAACTAAAAAGCATTCACTCTCTGTTGACACTTCCCGGACAATATCTATCTGCCTTACCTTGATAGGTTCTCCATGGGGAGACATAACTTCATCAGACAGCTCCATCATCTTCAGGGCCATCAGTGCTATCTGAACAGCATGGGTATCACTTTCTTTGTGTAATCCCCCAGCCACACAATATGCATCGCCAATGGTCTCCACCTACAGAGGACAGATATTCCATATTACGAGTTCAGAAAGAGTTAGAGTGCACATCAGAGAGCAGAAAATCTCAGCGTTTGGGTCCTATAGGAAATCAGAGTAAATTGGATACACTCAGCAATGGCTTTCCCTTTCGGGAAATTCATAAAGTTTAGATGCCTTATATCAGGCACTGCTTCGAAGGGCAGCGGGGTCCTGCGAGCCCAACGTTAGGAGGTGGCTTCTACTTCCAGACTTGCTGCTGAGTCAATACATCCATCAACTCACTTTTTTCCCCCTCACCATGTAAAATGGCTCTTTAGAGGCAAGTGATGCTATGTAAATGCTATTTTGGGTTATAACAGAGATAAAGATCATTGGAATCACTTGCTGACTTTATATCCTTTTAGCCTGAAGTATTTTGAACAGTCACCACTCAATCAGTGTCATATGAATTTAGTAAGAATGTGCCACATAAAACTGAGACATTTTAGCTCTTCTAAAGGATTTGGAGGTTCTCATAGCAACTCTAAGTGTCTACATGAATATTAATCACAAAGTACAGAAACCGAGAAAGATGTCAAATAACGGTGCTTGGAAGGCTACTGAAAATTAAGCCGTTTGATAAATTCCGAGTATTAGCATTGTCATCGCTGTTGTTGTAAGAAGTGATTTTTTATGTCTGTGATGCTGATGACAAAGCTACCGGTTAATTTAAATCTACAAACAATCCACCCAATTTTAATCATTGCATTTTCTCCTCTAAATATTTATGATAGCTTATCAGATCATATCATTCCTCTTCTCCAAACCCTCCAATATGGAGGGATGGAGATGAGAGAAAAAAAAAAAAAGGGAGACTAATCTTCAGTGATTCTCCATCTCCTCAGAATAAATGTTGAAACTGTTATAACACCTCCAAAGTTCTACTTCCAGACTTGCTGCTGAGTCAATACATCCATCAACTCACTTTTTTCCCCCTCACCATGTAAAATGGCTCTATGTATAACTAACTTTTCTGCGAAGCTCTGACTTTATTTCCTAATCCTCTCCCTTGCTCACTTTGTCTCAGTGCCATTGGCCTCATGTTAGCCCTCAAACATACCAAACATGTTCCTGCTTGCTATTCCTTTGCCTGCAGATACTCACTTGGCATGTCCCTCATTTCCTTCAGTGCCTGCTAAACCATCACCATCTGAGAAATGCCTGTCCCAACTGCCTTCTATAAAGTAGCAATCACCCCTTAGCTTCTGCACTTCTCCTCCTTTAACTTTATCCAGAATATTACACCAATTGGAATACTATAAAATATACTCATTTGTTTATTGTCTGTCTTTCCCCCGTAGAATATTAGCTCTCTGAGTTTGTCCGTTTTATTAACTCCTGAATTACCAGCACCCAGATATCTGCTAATGAATGAACCAGGCGGTAGTGCCTCTTATAAGATTTTCCTCAGTGAATACATGAGAAGTGCCTAAAATAATGTCTAACATATCTCCGGTGCTCAGTACGTGTCACTAACCAGATGAAGCGGTGCCCTCACTCCTTGGTGTTCGATGCCTACTCTCTATGCTATTATAGCACCTTGTCCACGTGTGTTTGGGTTCGGGCATTCACCAGGTCATAGAGATCGGGCATCGGTCAGCCCCACCCTCCTTTCCTTCCACATATGAGATATTCTTACTCATGCTGGCCAATGCTGGATGGCAGGAAATATTTGCTAAAACAACCAATAAATGAATACTGAATCAACTGAAAAATGGACAAAAGGCTGAAGGACAATAAGCAAATGAAATTAAATAAAGTCCTGAAACAAACAGGTCCTGGAAAAGAAAAGTTCAACTATTCCTTGGAAGCCATCACACGCACAGGTGAGCGTGTGATGATACATTCTGTATATCTTACATTTATCTCATGGTTAAGACCCTTCCTGATGTCTTCACCGCTGCCTTCAGATATTTTCATGCAAAATGAGAAGTGAAGAGAAGGTGGAAATAAGGGCAGAGCAGATGGTTCCCTATCTAGCTTGGGTTGTGGTTGGATTAACCAGGGAACTCTGTGGCTACTATCCTTGGAGCAAGGAGCACAGATCCTGAAAACTTGATTGGAATAACCACAGTGTTTCAGTTTCACCAGTTCGAAATTTGTAGAAAAGGTGGAATAACCACAGTGTTTCAGTTTCAACAATTCGAAATCTGTAGAAAAGGGCTGCTACTCCTGCAAGCAATCACAGCAGTTGCAAAGGAGACCAAGAATTTCTTCTCACAGTTTCGAGAGGAGACAATATCAAGATAGAAACTGTCTACAAACAAATACAGTCAATTCCACAAGAGGCCGTCAAGCTTAACCTAACTGAAGCCAATTATTTTATCTGTAATTATACATGGATCTCTTTTTTTTTCCCAAGGGAATCATGGTTCAGTCTGGAATTTCCTGCTAGATATTTTAAAAAGGAAGGCTTTACTTCTCGCCATCTAGATTGGAACAAAGCAGAAGCTTATGTATTCCTACAAATGGTATTTGTTTTCTCCTCAATAACTGTATTTATTTCTTGTAGGGCAAAGCTCTGAAATGCCAGGTTGTTACGCGGGAAACTAAAAGGTGAGTCAAGCCACACAAACGGGAAGGAAGATTCTTAATGCCAATAGCTAAAATAATGCAAAATACTTTAAATTAGTAAAAATATGTTTTAATTCTAAAAACACGGAACCCCAAATCACTTTATTAGTTCTCTTATTGCTAATAAAGTTACATTTTAAAAAGTTTTGGGGCGCCTGGGTGGCTTGGTCGGTTAAGCGTCTGACTTCGGCTCAGGTCATGATCTCACGGTCCGTGAGTTCGAGCCCCGCGTCGGGCTCTGTGCTGACAGCTCAGAGCCTGGAGCCTGTTTCAGATTCTGTGTCTCCCTCTCTCTCTGCCCCTCCCCTGTTCATGCTCTGTCTCTGTCTCAAAAACAAATAAACGTTAAAAAAAATTTTTTTAAAGTTTATTACACATTAGGGATAATTACTGTGCCTCCCTGTGCCTAGAGTGATGCGTGGTAAGCACTCAAGAAATCCTCCTGCATCGTGGATAACCGATGTTATTTTCCATAATCTTTAGAACAGTCTTCTTCATGAAGATAATGGGACATAATGTATGTTATTCATGCGTATAAACTCTGTAGGCGGATATCACTTTCTCTGTGTTAGAAATGGGAAAGGCTACTTGACTTTCTCAGCTTACAAAGCAAGTAGAGAACAAGATTTGAAGACAGACTCTCTACTTCAGAGACATCTCTGCCCTTGGTCTCTTCAATAATGCCTTAAGTAGGGTTTTTTTCCCCCTCCTAATCAGCCATGCAAACTATCATGTTAACTCTGTATTTAGTTAATCTATTTATTTCTTTAAGTTTGTGTATTTATTTTGAGAAAGAAAAAGGTTGGGGGGGGGAAGCACGCACAGTGGGGGAAGGGTAGGGAGAGAGGGAGAGAGAGAATCCCAAGCAGGCTCCGTGCCGTTAGGATAGAGTCCGAAGCGGGGTGAGTTAATCTATTTAAAGATCATATAATATTCATGTTTCTTCTATACTTTTATTTTTACAAACGATAAATCTTCCCCATACAAGTCATATTTAAGAATCATCTCTCGCCTAATAACTCAGTTGCCACAGTCTAGTACCAGGTTCACTGATTCTTTTTTTTTTTTTTAACGTTTATTTATTTTTGAGACAGAGACAAAGCATGAATGGGGGAGGGTCAGAGAGAGGGAGACACAGAATCTGAAACAGGCTCCAGGCTCTGAGCGGTCAGCACAGAGGCCGACGCGGGGCTCGAACTCACGGACCGCGAGATCATGACCTGAGCCGAAGTCGGACGCTTAACCGACCGAGCCACCCAGGCGCCCCAGGTTCACTGATTCTTAAACTGTACCTGCTCAGGGGTCCTATACCCCATCCTCCACTCAGTCAATCACCCCTACATTCTGTGCCTCTTATCTGAGAAGACAATGTGTCAGTCCTTTCGTGGAATAATGATCTCTGTTTCTGAGCAGATTCAGAGCTATTTCTGGCTGGAGAACACCCACATGATTAATGCACAATGCCGGCTCCCAGGGTGCGGCTTGTGTAGCCCTGCAGAGAAAGCCCTTTGTCTGCCTTGTAACTAGAGACCTGGTTGCAGAGCTTTTTTTTCAGTGACTTTTGCCTGTAAAACGGGCCTAGCGCTCCTCCACCCCTACCTTGTAGACATCCAGCTCTCCGCACTGCCGGTCAAAGCGAGTGTAGAGTGCATTGAGCATGGTGATAACCTGCAGTGGAGAGCACTGGGAGCAGATGGCGGTGAACCCAACGATGTCTGAGAAGAGCATGGTGACATCACTGAACTTCTTGGCTTGCACGACTTGCCCTTGCCACAGCTGCTGTGCAACCTCGCAGGGAAATATGGAGCACAGGAGATCCACGGTCTTCTTCTTCTCCTCCTCCAGAGCTTGGTGGGCCTGCTCAAGGGTGGCCTTCAGCTTGCCCAGCCTCTTCTTCAGGCCGTCCTGTGCCCTGGCCTGCTCCCCTATCAGCACCACGTCCCTCAGTGCATTGTGAATCGGGATGTCTGAGAGGTAGAGCCCTCGTCCCGTAAAATCTTCTAATCGGTCCACACAGGGTGAGCCCAAGAACAAGACTGCACTGGATTCAACAATGTAGATCATCTGGCCTTTGAGGTCCATCACCTGTGAAGCAAAGGCAAAGCCAACTCTCATAGTTTATCCAAGTTTTCAACACCTTTCTGAGACAAAAGGAAAGGCATTAGATACAGCGACACTCCCTTTGCATTCAAACTTGATTGCTACCACTTGCAGAGAAGGAACAATATGCTTTCTATACTTCTCATTTACTGTGCGTCCTAAAATGCATGCAGACATTTGAAGAACAGATAGACTGGAGAAACTCTACACAGAGATCATGATTTCCAATAAGCAGTGCAAAAAATTCTTGCCTCAAGGCGTTCTCACTAGGGGGAATGCTGATGCTTTTGCTATTATATTCCTTTGATAGTAGCAGATTGCGTGAAGGATTGTACCAAGGAAGCCTTTAGAGAGCTGAGGCTTTAGGTGATCATCCTGGGACACCAGATTTACTTTATGAGGGTGAACAAATATGTATATGTGTGTTCACTGCAGCAAAGAGTCCAAATCAACACAAATGTCCTCCGATAGGACTGGCTAAATAAAGTAGAGGATAACCATACAATGGGATTCTATGTGGCCGTTGTGAAAGTGAAATAGACCAATACCTCCTGACATGGAAGAATGCCCCAAATATTGTTTAGCGAGAAAAAGGAAGTGGCAAGTAGGATTTTGTTTTGATCTATCCCGAAAATGTATATAATTAACGTCTTTGATTTTTTTGCTGCAATGAACGTCTTTAAGTATTACCTATTTTGAACATCTACCGGCATTATTTTTTATGATAAAAAGTAGTAAAACTGTTTTCACTTTGGGAAAAAAAATGCACAACTCCTGGAATTGTGCATGTTTCAAAGTGATATCCATCATAAGCCTGACTGTTGGCTTTACTTACGTACCCTCAACTATGATTTTGCAAACTCTTTCCTTAGACTAAATGCTTACCAAAGTTCTCTACCATCAGAACAACCCTCCCAACATTCCTCTAACAATTAAAAAAGTTAGTGATCCTCCATGTCTATTTTTTTTTAAATTTTTTTTTTTAACGTTTATTTATTTTTGAGACAGAGAGAGACAGAGCACTAACGGGGGAGGGTCAGAGAGAGAGGGACACACAGAATCTGAAACAGGCTCCAGGCTCTGAGCAGTCAGCACAGAGCCCGACGCGGGGCTCGAACTCACACACCGCGAGATCGTGACCTGAGCCGAAGTCGGAGGCTTAACCGACTGAGCCACCCAGGCGCCCCTCTCCATGTCTATTAAATATTGATTAAAAACCCGTTTAGTCACCTCCAATTAGAAACAAGTAGTTTTTGTGTGTTTGTTGTAGAATAATGCTTCCTATTACCCCAAACTGTCAGCTATTTGGTTCTAACTGAAAACATATGTTTAAATACATATTTATCTAGTTTGGTTTATAAAATACTCTGAAAGGATTTTAAAAGGTACACTGCATTATAAATGTTTGTGAAGTAATAAATCAAGTAAGCAAGCCAATGATTGCAAAAAGGATTTTGCTTTAAATTGATCTCAGCCTTAAAATTATGTCAGACTTGCCTTAAACATAAATGTTTTATCAACACATTTGAAGTGATGCATATGTTTTTACCTTTTTGATTCTAGTCCTTAAACAAGAAGTGACTTATTTCATATTCAAAACACTATTCCGTTCTCCTTACCCTGGAAGATTTCTTCACAGAGTTGTCCCACCTCCTCACTCGGACCACAAACTGCATGTTCAACATGGTCAGGATTCCACTAAATGTTTGCTTGATTTTTGGAGTCAGAATTTCAAAGTACTCTTCAAAATTAGGCTTTCCTTGAAAGTCTCTCCTGTTCATCAGCCTTCTAATGCCATTGCCAAACTGCAGAATTGTCATGTCTTTGTCGAACATGAAATGAAAAGGAAAGGTCTTGCAGAAGAGGGAAGCAGGAATCACCAGCGAGGACTGGGGCTTGCCCGGGGACAGGGATGGCTTGGTGCTTTTGACGTGAAGCGAGTATAACAAATAGGGCTGATTAACGAACTCGCTGCCTTCAGTACGGAAGCAGGGAGGCATCAGTGACACATCCACTTCGGTTTCGTACAAAATGTGAGCAGCTGCCTTAATGATGCCAGGAAGAATCAGAGACGTGATTCTTTTAGGGAAAAAATAGTAAACATTTAAGAAATTGTGATCTTTATCCAGGCATAGAATGGAAGCGTCCTCGAACCTGCCTCTCTTTTCTGCCTCTTGGCAGTGGCTGCTCTGTTTCAGAAGGGTGCTGAAGCTATTTAAAAAATCTTTGAGGGTTCCTCCAACCACACCTAAGATGTGTTCATCTTCCTCATAACATATTTTAAAAAGCTCTTCGCCGAGAGATTCTTTGATGATTTCTGCTGGAACTCCTGAAAGTAAATAATACATTTTTTGCCATATCAAACAGATCCTCTTGGAAGAGCTGTACCATTACTACTGTTTTTAACATTGTTTGATGATTTAGTTCCCTTTAAGTCTGGTAACAAGAGTTCCAACCAAAATTAACCACCTATATTCAAATTATCTACATGGATTAGTTTCTAAAATCCTGGTAGCTCCAAATAAAAACTTCCCACTCAGTTAATTATACAAGAATGATCAGTTAAGTCTAACACATAATTTTAAATCTCCCTTAAGAGACGGTTCTTACAAAAGAACACCTAGAATTTACAGAATCAAGTTCATTTCAGAAAAAGCTCTCCCACCTTTCTGTTAATGGCAAAAACAGTATGTCTTGATGAAGGGGGTACTGTCCCACCTGGAGGGCCCCCAGAAGTAGGAACATCAGAGAGGAATTTAAAATCACTGCTCATGAAACTCAATTTGTCATTTTTCTCTAGATGTGACAGAAAGTAATTGTTTTTGTTTTGTTTTGTTTTCTTTTTTAGCAAAACAGCATTCTTGTTGTTTAGTGTTACCTGGAAGAATATGTGTTTGGAATATATTTACTTCCTGTAACTTCTCCTTCCGCAATCTCTTATTTTTTAAATTCTGTGTGTCATTTTTTTTTTTCTCCTCTGTAGCTGCAAAGACAATAATGCCCTTTCACAGCACCGTTGTGATGTGTTGGGACTGTGTTTAGAATACTGCCTGGCTCCCAGGAAGGGCTCAGGATGTTTGCCATCACCATCATCATCCTTAAATTCTTAATACCTTGTACCTTCAGAAAGATTTAACCCGTTACTCCATGCACTCCAATTGTGAAAAGGCCAGTATGACACAGTTACTCGTCTACTTGTTTTCCTCAAACTCATTAATACGAGAACTCTGTTAATCCTTTTTCCCACGATTGTTTCCAACCTTTAAACAAAATTCTTTATTTTAGTTTGTTGAGTAAAATTTCTCATGTATAAATGAGGAATACTTAGTTTAAGTTCAAGGCCAAAGCATGTAAATGTCTATGAGTCAGCTTCCCATGCAGCCTTATCTCCTTCTCAGCAGACACACATAAAGAAGAGGAAACGTTTTAGGTCAAACAAAAATACACAATTATTCTTTAAGTTAACACAATACATAATATTGAACACTTCATACTGGAAATCACCTTTCAGGTGAAAATATTAGTTCTACAGGTAAATATTTTCTACTAATAGAAAATATTAGTTTATAGGTAAAATATTAGTTCTGTACATATAATTACTCCTTCATTACATATACTTAAACAATTCTATTACCTGCTGCAATTGCTTGGTCTGTAATTATTTTTTCAAAGTCTTCTCTTTCCAAAGATTTCCTGAAAATATGTCAACATCTTAAATTATAAACTGAAAATTGGATGTTACAACTTCAGATTATAACATACAAACATGACGATGGGAAATAATTTAAACTACCTTTTCTGCAGAGGTGAATTGTGACTGTTGAATTTACAGGAAAGGAGCCAACCCAAACAATGTTGGAAAACCCCAAACTATACCTGATTTGAAGTGTTTCATCATCTTCTGAAGCATATTTACCTTTTAACTTAACTTTACCTAGGCTAATACTGTGGGTGTTTACACTGGCAGGGAACCAACCAGAAGTATGAAGTGGCCAAGTAGGGGATGGTAATAAATCAGCCAAGGGGTCGTCTGATAACACAACCAAAAAGAAAAAATTACTTACTGATGGATTTCACTTTTTAAGTATCACCATCTTTTTTCCAAAGCAAATACGTAGCATGTCTTGCTTCTGAGTTTAAGGTTCTATACATTTAACTCTCAGGCATTATTACACTTAACTATCCACATATAAAAATTAGTAACTAAAGAAATCTATTCTTCATTCAATTACTGCATTCAGTTTTACCACATAGAGGTTGATAATATCATAGCATACATTTTGAATGACAAAAAGTTTTGGCAATTTCAACTGGATAACTTATTGATTTATGTTTGCCTAATTGTTTTTTTGTGATTTTTGATAGTGACTGATTTCTGACCAAGTTGGCCAAACTACTAACAAATTTTAAAAGACACCCAAAGTTCTATTTGTACTTCAATTTGCCATTAGATAAGCCAAGTTTACAGACAGGCAAAAATCTAAATAGTAGACAGATTCCAATAAAACACAAAACATGCAGAAAAGTTTCCAAAGGATATATTTTCAAGAAGGAAAACTGCTCAGTCCACTACTTTATCACACAAAGGTACATTGCTTTTAACTGTTTAAAATGTTATGGAGAAACACTTTCTTATCTAAACTGGTTGAGGGTCACTATGTAATTTTCTATTTAGTTCACATAATTTTATAACCTCTTGTTATATATTATTTTATATTAATCACTCTTCAGATTTGCTTATTTTTATCATTTAAGCAATTTCTGTTTTTTCTTTTTTTTTTTCCTAAAGAATGAGAGCATTTCTGCTCAGGGGACTCTAATTCTGCCAATTCCCAGCATCCATGATATGCGATGTGAGCAAAACTTAGTTCAAATAGCACATAATGCAATTAAAAATAAGTTCACTATCTTTAACTTAACAAAAAAAAAGGAGTAAGCTTGCATATGTACCAGCAAATGTGTGTGTGCTTGTACACACACACACACACACACACACACACACACACACACCAGCCATGCACAGATATGATGATGTGGTCAAAAGATCCCAGGGAAAGAAACAAAGCAAAAGCTCTCTGTGAAACCAACCAAGAGAGATATCACAATGACTGTACTAAAATTCATTTACTTAAAAGGTGGGGTACAGGGAGCTCCAGTCTTTCATTTAGAGAAAGTTTATTCTTTAATATATTTATTCTTTGCTTTTCAAATCACACAAGATACTGAACGTTCCACAAAAAAAAGAGTTAACTTATGGTCAGGCAAGCTGAGAACAGTAGAAATGGCAGCTGACTTTCCAAAATGAAGATGGGGGAGAAACAGGAACAAAAAACAAATCCAAAAACCAAAAAAGCAAAGCAGAGAGAAGCCATTTAGCATATCAGCAGGCAGTCATGAGAAAAAAGGCTTGTTATTTTATTTCAACAACTGAGTAATTATCATTAGGGCAGTTTAAAAGTATGATCAGCTCTTGAAGAAATAACGGCAGGGATAAAAAATTTTTCAAGATTTCCAAAGAAAATGACTTTGTTTTAAGTTCTTTAATTTTTAAAGAGATAGAACGCTGGGAGTACATCCTAACTGAACCCCTGCATCTAGTTTAGGAACATTTCAGAACACAAAGCCCTGAGAATAAATTCTGAGCAAACTGGCTGCCAAAGTCTTAAGGAGACAGACACAGTAGCATAGCTACAATGACTTGTGGCTATCTTATCAGCTTGACTGAGAATTAAGGTCAGAGGCATTCTGGAATGCTTTTGCTATCACTCGTGTAAACAAAGCTTCTGTCAGACACACAGATTCACACTCTCTCCTTCTGGACCCCTCATGACCCCTTCTTGGCTTGCCTGCTGCCTGCAGTTTGGGACCAGTTAGTCAACAAGGAAAATTATGGGCAGATAATCCACTCATGAGAAATAGACGGATGAATGAATTTATAAAACATTCCCAACAATCGTGCTGGTTTGCAAAGCTGCAATGTTCAATTCTGCAAATTGGAATACGAGTACTTATTCCATTGTTTGCAAAAGGAATAATCCTTGAGATTGCATGGAATCAAAAAATAAAAAAGCCAATCAAATTATCCACCAGTAGTGGATGTGCCAAGATATATTTGAAAAATCAACTATATAAAGCAGGTGTCTAAAAAAAAAAAAAAATCACGTTATATATTAAGCCTTTACAGAAAGCATTCTTTAAAAAATTTTCAGACTACAAGAAAAAAGTATAAAAGGAACGGACACTCAGCCAGTGCACACAAATATAACCCAACTGGTTATGAAAATATGGAAACACCTCCCTAAGGATTGATAAATTGTCGCTGCTGTTAACCCCCTGAGGCAACCCCTCCCTTTAAACAGCCTCCCAACTTTGATTCTTCTTGAATCTCCTCCTGATGCAGCGGCTGAAAGTTGAACCCGTGGGAGGCAAGGGCCACTGGGACCCTGCTCCACCTTTTGGCAGTATCCTTCAGGCACAGAGTCTGTATTGAGCATCCGGGATCCATGCCTTCCATGTTAAGTACTGTGGGGATGATTACCTCTTAGTAGGAAAGAACAGGTTTAATGACTTGTCAAAAGCAGCGGTATATGGCAACATGGTTAAAGCCACAGGCTCTGAAAAACCCAGGCTTGCAACTCAGATCTGCCTTTTCCTAAACGGCTGTAAAATCCTAAACATTTCACATAAATCTGAGCTTAGATGTATCAACTGTGAAAAATTAAGACACTTCCTTTCACATTAGTAGCAGCTAAAACACCTAATCCAGTTTCTGGCAGTGATTCGAAACACGGTGATGCATTTGCTAAGTGATGGCCATTGGCAATGGTATCAGTGATTGTAATGGGGAGTTCACACAACTCAAGTAAGCGGTTCGATTTACCTGCTTTCTTTTATTTTGTGTTTTGCCAATGTTCTCTGAAGTGCAAGGTTCAGCCGCTCCAACTAAAAATTGAAAAGAAAGCTTTTAAACATTCTCTTAAATAATAGTTTAATTGAAGACGCGGATTTTACAAATTTGTACTGTAAGCTTCTTCTCAAGCAAAAACACGATTACTGGTAAGTGTGGCGAATTTACGCTTTGGAAACAGAGACTGATTTTCTAGAAGTTTCTCAAGCCTAGAAGAACCGATGAGCCCAGACTAATTTGAGTTTGGATGTGGGCTGTGGCTCACGGGCTCTGCCCTCTGTGGGTGGTCTCCCTGACAGCCACAACACAAGGTCAAGTTGAACCGAAATCCAAACAGCAGACTCCAGTTTGGTAATGCCGGGTCTTCCAAGTAGAAATTGTAGATCACTTCCTCTGGGTCAGGAAATCCTCTTGGATGTGCTGCCAACACTTCAATCTCAGTATGGCTCTCGCCAAGCAAATTTCTGTTCTCTTCGCAAACCCTACACCCAGCCACCCCACTGTTTTGCCCCGCCCTCAACTACAAATGGGAATTTATGTTGCCTATTTCATTTACATGTCCTGGCCTAGAAAACTCTGAAGCTATCCCTGCACCGCCCCCCCACCCCTTCTCTAATTCTCTAATCCCTTAAATCCAAGCTTTCACCAAGGTCAGTTGGTCACTGATTTGAAACAAATCTCGGATTTACCTTAACGTGTACTAAGTTCCCTTCTTAGAACTACTAATTTTCATCAAATACTTACACTTTTACTCTCTTAGATTTCTGAGTATTTCATGAGTTTCCCTACATGGCAAGTTATTTTTCTGTAAGTCTCCATACTTTGTAAATACCTGCCTATCAATTAATCTCTCTTAACAGCTTGTTTTCTTTAACTAGGTCGTAAGTGGCAAGTACAACATTGGATAGCAGCACTGCCAATTTTTTTTTGTTTTGCATTTCATATAAAAACCATATGTATCTATATGTGTATATATCATTGTTGACTCTTTCTGTAGTTTGCCCAGAGGAAAGTGAAAGATTTTCTGGTTATGTTCCAAGTTAGGAAATTCCTTTTTCCTTAAGAACTATTTATATCATGCTTAGAGTTTCCACTGGTCAAGTGAGGCAGCACTGTTAAGCAAAATAGAGCAAGCTTATGTTTCAATAAAATGAGTTATGAAAAGGACTTTCAGTTTTAAAATGCAAATAGAGCTTAGAAACAAATCTAGAATTTATTGGAAAAAACAAACAAACCAGAAATGAAAAGTCTGCATTGGATGAGCAATAGCACCTTTCCAGGCCCTTCTATTCTACTATTCTGGAATGACACCTCCCCACTCTAAATTTGCTATGGATCTGTGTCCCACCCCCTACCAAAACAAACAAACAAACAAACAAACAAACAAACACCATGATTGTGGAGTTAAATCGGATTATCTAAAAAGCAAGAGCTGTAATGTTGTCAAATGCTGTTTTGAGTCTCTCTTTTGGGTTCCTGATAGAACTGAAACTAAACAGTAGGCTAAGCATTAAATCTGTCCACTCAAAAAAGAATCAGTAAAAACAAAAACAAAAAAAAATGCTGTATTTGATCAAAGACATGCTGACATTTGGATGGCTGATGGAGTAATCTACACCGATCACCAGACAGTCCAAATGCATCCAGCACTGGGACATTTATTGTTATAAGGCAAAATGGCCTCAGTTGTCAGAGTTCTAGTTGCTAATGCCAAATGTACCTCTTTTACCCTCTAGAGTTCCTACAGCTTTGCCTTCCCTGCTACATGATGCAACAGTCAAATTTTGATGTCTGTTCCTGTGAGTTCACAAACAACACAGATTATTCTAGAAAAAGAAAAAAGAAAAAAAAAGTAAAATATCATTTATATTTGGTATTCAGAATGTTTTTAAAAGAGATTCCAAAATGTGTCTGACTTCTATGGCAGGAATTCAAAATTTATCAAACAAAATAATGAAGCCAGGATGGTAATGACAGGACCCAAGGAGAGCATGGAAGCTCTCCAGCATCCCCATCATCACCATCTGTTCATCTCTGTGTATCTCACTCAGTTCTTGGAAATAAGAGTCTCAATCACTTCCCGGACTATGATGCCAACCAGCACCCTGAGAAAGCCGACATCGCTCATCCCAGCCAAAACTGGCTGTCTAGTGACTTGGGTGGGGAGAGAATAATGAAATATTCCCATTTCAAAGGCCATTAACCAAGGCGCGATTGTGCTAATACTATATTTGAAGTAAGTTCCCTCAACTTTCTGCTGATTCTGCTTTCTCCATCTTCAAGCTACAGTGCTAGTCTCTTCTTTCACAGTCACTCTAGGCATACTGTTGACAGCAGTAATTGCTCTACCCCTGCAAAAGTTGGGTGACTTTAGTCAAGTCACTTAACCTCTCTAATCCTTCCTGGGAGTAAGACAAAATCACTTCTAAAGTTCCAGTAAGTTCTAAAAGTCAGCAATCTGTGGTTCTTCAGTGCTCTACACAAAGCAGAGGGTTGGTGCTGGGTCAATTAAACATTTTCAACGGATTATTATAGCTGGAGTCAGATTATATCAATGTCCAATCTCCCAGATGAAGTGAGTTTACATAGAACTGTAAACACTGCCAGAAGGAGAAAGACATCATGAAGACTTTTTCAGCTGCTCTTCTCTTTAGCCCCACAGGGGGAGAGGAGCTCTCCATATACTCTGTGATTCCTAATATGTGACTTCATTAGATATTTGCCCTGGCCCCAAGGTTCTCCTATAGGTGGATTAACAGAAGGTGCTTCAGATCTTGAAGAGGCATTAGGCTACACAGCTCACAGAGCTATACTGAGAAGTGTCAGAGGTAATTTGCAAGCACAGGGCCATGACTCTGGCTCAAGGACTCTGGCTTGAACAGAGACTTCTGGGTCACACTCAGAGCCAGAGGAGGAAAGGGGAGATTTTCCCACCTCAACAAGTTGGCAGGGAACCTACGATGCTCTTTGGAATTAGAAGAAAACTGGCAGAAAATAAGTTATTCTTCAAGAAATTTAATTTAAAAATAATAGCTAACAACTACCAGGCACTTAAGGTATGGCAAGAGCTATGGATTATTTCACTTCATGCTCATTGAAACTCTAGGCAGTAGGTACTATAGATAAGGAAGTTGAGGATAAGAGGGCTTAAGCACTTGCTCGAAGTCATAAAGGCCATTGAGGCAGGATCCTTTAGAAAAGAATTCAAAATCTTAAACATTTAAGAATAAACACAATTGAAGAACATGACTGCTTGGGGGCGCCTGCGTGGCTCGGTCAGTTAAGTGTCTGACCGAAATCAGGTCAACTTTCACAGTCCACAAGTTCGAGCCCTGCATTGGGCTCTCTGCTGTTGGCACAGAGCCTGCTTTGGATTCTCTGTCTCTCTCTCTTGCCCCTTCCCTGCTCACTCTCACTCTCTCAAAAATAAACAAACATTAAGAAAAAATATTTTTTAAAAAAGAACATGTTTGCTTTTAAGAAGTGTTTTTAGATGTTTCTAGGAAATACTCTACATCTATTATATACATATATCCTTGAAAGTGAGAAAGCAAATGTTTACATTCCCCTTAAAAAATGTTCTTCTACAGTATTCAAAATATCAGGAAAATCTCAAAAGAGCAAGCACTCACCTCTGGGAAAATCAGTTTGCAAATGCTCTCTGCTAACGTGTGAAGGTAGACGCGGCTCCTACTGGTCTTTCTTTGAGGAAGACTTCTTGGTACATTCTTCTCAGGAACATCCTGACAGATGGGCAGAGTTGTTTTGCCACTCTCTGAGCTTCCTGCTACCTCTTCTGCGGGCTCTTTGGGAGCCTGCCCCGGTGCCAGTAAGGACAAAGGGCACTCTCCTGTGATCTTGAGATCCTTCAGCTTCGTGCAGAACATGGTGTTGGTAGCCTCTCGCCCTGCTGTGGATAGCCTCCCGATGAGCTGTTCTTTTTATGCGGGACTGACAAACAGAAGCCACTATCAGATCAAAGGTCCTGGTGACTGCGGTGTCTAGGGGTAGTGGAGAGTCAGAAGAGAAAGGGAAGTGAGGACGTGTACTTGTGTAAACTGGAAAAGACAGGTGTAAAAAAGGCAAAGACCACATGTCCATGTGCCATTTTCAAGTAAAAAGAAAATTCTGGTGGACATGTCAGCTACTATATGGATGAAACATTTGGTAAAGACCTTAATAGGTGTGCATTTTAGTGTACTAAATACTCGGGTTTTGTATTCTTCAAATGGAATATAATCTTCTCCAAAATGTCCTTACCGCAAACTACTGATTTCCATTTTTATAGATAGCCCACTTCGTTAAGTTTGATTTCACAAGAGTGGAACTTTATGGTTTCATGACAGAAGCCAAGTATAAATCTGTGTCTTAGTGCTAAGTCCTACTACATTCTCATTATGTTTCCCTTCCTGAAAAATCAGAATAGCAGAAACTAGTGTCTCCAATACTTAAAAAAAAAAAAAAAAAGTATGTGATGATGCTCAAATATATGTTTTTGGCTGAAATACTGAGTTTTAGAGGAAAACAAAATTAATTGAAATGATTACTGCAGGGGCGCCTGGGTGGCTCAGTCGGTTAAGCGTCCGACTTCGGCTAAGGTCACGATCTCGCGGTCCGTGAGTTCGAGCCCCGCGTCAGGCTCTGTGCAGACAGCTCAGAGCCTGGAGCCTGTTTCAGATTCTGTGTCTCCCTCTCTCTCTGCCCCTCCCCTGCTCATGCTCTGTCTCTCTCTCTGTCTCAGAAATAAATAAACGTTAAAAAAATTTTAAAAAAATGATTACTGCAAAAGAAGACACTTGTTTCTAAAAATAGCAAAATAATTTAAAAATATTATCAAAATGTAAGAAAGTAATATTTTTTTCCAAGAACTCTTGATCCCTAAGCACATGCCACTGGATTTGCAGGGGTCTCTGGATCCAAATCTAGAGGACACTGGAGTAAACCTCTCAGGGGCCCACGGGAATCATATACGTGGCTATTTCAGCATGTTCCCTTCGTACTTTTGTTTTTGCTGATGCATGACTGTAAATCCTCCCACCCACAGTTTACAACCCAATTATAATTAGTTATTTGTCGCTCAAATGGTCTCATGAACTGTCAGCAATACTAACAGTCTTTAGTAACTGGGTCCACCAACCATCTTCATTCTTTGAAAAGCAAAAACACAAAAAGAGTGCAAAAGAGCCCAAGCTTACTTACTTCCTACGACGTGCCTGGCACTGCTGGGGACTCTGTATTTACAGTCAAGCCTCATGGGAACTGTTCCATCGATCCTCCCAACAGCCAAACGACACAATCCCCAATGATCCAGAGGCTCAAAAGTTTAGGCTATTTTCTTTCATTTGATGTGCTGGAAAGTGACAGAGCTAGGGTTCACAGGTAGGTCCCTCTGACACCAGAACCAATGTGTTTTCTATCAACCCAAACTCCTAGGCCAGTTTCTAAATAATCAGGCTTAGTTCATAAACTAGGAGTAAAGATATGGTTTGCAAGTTTATATTAAAAAGCAAACAAAAACATAATTCTCCTGCTCGTTGGTTGGTGGTAGTTGAATCTTCCAGGATAAAACCTTGTATTTCAGTCTTTAGAACTGGAGTTCAATTACTTATTTTTTTCTTTTCTGTGTGCCTTAATGCTCTTAATATGTTCTTCATGTATACCAGCAACAGATTGTAATTTGACACAGATATGTTCTCTAGTAAGTTTAGAACAATGGGCAATTCATTTTCTGAACTGGGGCAAATAAGGAAGCTAAATTCACCACGTGATAGCCCTCGGGAGCGTCATGAGGTATTAGGTATGGGCGAAGATTATGGATGCTGACAGGTCAGAAGAAGCGGGTGCTACTCTCTGTTACTTAAAATCCCCCAAATCTGTGATCACATGTAATTTATGAATCGTCAAGAAGACACAAGGAAGATCCTATATATTCACAAGCAAAGGCCATTTCCTGCCAGAAAAAAAGAAGCAGCTATCTCAGCAGGCTAGAATGACCCAAAGGTAATTTGGTAAGAGAGTGAATGGTTACTTTGATTTTGAAAGACCTAAAACTCCAAGGCTCTCAAGCACACTTATCTTGATTCAATTCCACAAATATATGTTTCTCAGTCTTTAATGCGTCCGAACATAACTATTACTCTTCACTCACTCGCTTCCTCATACATGCTTTAGATCAGTGGACAGACAGCAAACTTTTCTGTGAAGGGCCAGAGAGTAGATAACTTCAACTTTGCAAGTTTCTATCAGTGACTTAACTCCTGCCATTACATCATGAATGCAACCACAGCTGATACACAAAGGAATGGTATGCATGTGTTCCAATAAAACTTTATTTGCAAAAACAGGCTGTGGATTTGGCCCTCAGAATGGCCTTATTGATTTGGATCAGGCCATGGCTTGCTGACCCCTGGTTGTAAAAAGCTGAGCAGGTTAACTGAAGCATTTTAATCCAGGTATAATTTGGACTACGGGACCAGAGTCACTTCCTCATCTCCTCTACCCACTCCACTCCCAAAATATAGTAGCCCATGTGAATCCAGTTTAGTATAACTTGTAAGTAAAAAAGACAGTGTAGAAGATAATATTAAATAACAATAAAAATTATAATACATTACTTTATGTTAATTTTCAGGGAGAAGAGCTATATTAACTGAATGCCATGATTTCAGTCATATCAAAATATAACTAGAAGAAGAGAGTACACACAAAAAAAGAAAAAAAGCCAAAAAAAATTTGAAGATTTTAGGTTGGATCTGATGAAGGTATAGAACTTCTCTCTAAAATAAGTAATTCTGGTACATATTAGAATTTTAGTTTGGGATTTAGGAGTTTGACATAAAAGAGTTTATGATAAAGTCTCCCGTTAAGTTTCTTTTTAATGTTTATTTTTTTTTATTCTTGAGGGGGGTTAAGAGAGAGAGGGGGACAGAGGATCAAAAGTGGGCTCTGTGCTGACAGCAGAGAGCCTGATGTGGGGCTCGAACTCAGGAATCCTGAGATCATGACCTGAGCTGATGTCATACACTTAACTGACTGAGCCACCCGGGTGCCCTGAAGTCTCCCATTAAGTTTAACCTTCTCGTTAATGTTGGATTTCAACACTTGTCCCTAAACCCAACATTTTGACTCTCAGTTTCCTGTTAAATCTCATTGCAGAAGGATAAAACGGACCAGTCAACCTTGAAATTCTTTCTTCTCCTCTATTGCACATCACTATAATTTCCAGAAAATGTGTCTAACGCTGTTTTTTTTTATTAAGAAAAAACAGCAACAGGAAACAAGTTGTGCTTACTTTAAGTTCAGTTAAGTGTTTAGTCTCATTAAATCACATATGTATAAACAAACTAATTAGCATTCTTCATCTGTTCAACCGATGAAATTACATTATGAAACAGATGCTCTCAGTGCCGATACCTTGGAAACCTATGTTTGTCTTGTGTTTGCCTGCTAGGAATACAGAATATGTTCTTCGACTAAATGACTGGTGATATTGATGTGTAACATTAGCAGTGACTTCGGAAGTGGTTTGGTCAATGGCTGAACTCAGTCCACAGCTGGTTATAGAAATGAGGGTAACACAGTAAGGGAAAAACAAATTAATTAAAATAATAAGCTTGGTGACAAGGCCTTGGCAAGCAGTGGGATATATGTTCTCAGAAACCCAGAGATGTTATTTGCTATCCCCAAGGTTAATGATTAAACAGCCTCTGAACATATTGAATGCTCTCTCCCTCTAGCTAGTAAGTGATTAACTCTTCTATAGTGAGAAAAAGGACTCAGCTACTGGCCTCATATTAATAACCTGGATGCATTATTGTTTGGGTAAGGGGCCTGTCCATCATTTAAACTCCAGAGTTATACACAAGAATCTTGTTTTCTCCCTATCAAAGACCTGAGGGAAAACACTCACAATAAGGGCTCTGACACAGAAAGCCCCTTTTGCAGCAACTTAAATAGAACAGCAGGTCGTAAAGAGCAGGTTTCAAATTAGAAATTTCGGAAGGGGGCGCCGAAGAATTGAAGTCTCCTTAGAAGAAGTCAGTAGTTAACATCGAGTGTCCAATATCAGGCCGAGGACCTAGCCGTGCCAAAATCCGGGGTTAAAGAGGTATAAGTGTTTTAAGATCAAATTCCAAAGTCCAAAATTTTAAGTTTAGCTGAAGGGAGAAGAGAGGCTCGAAACACAAAGTGCCCTGGTAAGGGGAGAGTCTGCACACAGCAGCACAAACTAATCACGACGTTCATAAACCGATGTCAAGGAAAGAGCTTATTTTGCAGGTAGGCTGACAATCTGCAGTTTTTGTTCTTCAAAAATTGAAAAAAATTAAAACTCCGTAAGTCAAACTTCCAAAATGTGTTTCTTTTCATTTTGCAGTAGGAAATATTTATAGGACATTCCTCTGTGATATATCAGGAAAGCAGGACAAAGTACTAGAAAAACTGGTTGAGAATGTCCAAGTTACTCCAGGACTAAGTTTGAAAAAAAACAAAAAAAAGCAAGCAAATGTCAGACTCTCATCTCACCATGACTCCTTCGCCTCGCCATTGTCTCTGCTCATTATGGTCACACTTCTTGAAAGATCAGGCCTTATGTGCTGGGTTCACTTCCTTACAAAATAGTAATTCCTAAGTGTACAACTCCCTGGCCTTTGCTTCCACTGGGTTACTGACATGCACCTTGCTCAAGTCAACGACGACCTCTGAAAAGTTAAAGCTCATGAAACTTTTGGCTTGTAACATACTTGAGTTCTCCAATGCTATTTTCATTTTCTTTTTTTATAATCTCCACTCCCACAGATTCTTTGATACACCGGATTACCTTCTACTGCATTCACTTTTCATTCTATTCAACAAGTATTTATGGATGACCTACTGTGTGTCAGGAATTCTTACAGACGCAGGGACAGAGCAGTGAATGAAGGACATCGCCTGTCCTCGTGGAGTCTACAATCCAGCAGGAGAACCATTTCTGACACATCAGTTCCATGTGTGATGCGTGCTAATGAAAGGGGAAGTGCACAGTGCTCTAGGAGTGCAAATCAGGGATCCAAACCCAGTCCCAGGAGGAAGAGACATCTGAGCTGAGCTATGACCCTGAAGCAGGTGAAGAGAGTTCCCGAAAGAACAGCATTCTTGGAGGTCGAGACAGACCTAGCCATGTTCTAGGAACTGAAATAATTCCAGAATGGCTAGAGCATGGGGTCAGGGAGAGCAGGGTGACAGTGGAGGGAGCTGAGACAGTGAGAGGTCACAATTGTGGAGGGCTCTCCAAACCTTGCTAAACAAAGGAAAACTCTATTCCAAGGGCAACTAACTGAAATCTAAGAGGTAAGGATGTGAACGTATTAGGTTGTATTTTTTAAAGATTATTTGGAACGGAGAATGAGAAATGTGGCAGAGTTGGACAGGTGGCTGATCTGGGTTGGACTAAAATAGTGACCCTGAAGATGAAAAAGTGGATCAATTCCAGAAGTATTTCAGATAGAAAAATCTACAGCCCTTGGCTACTGACTGCATATGGGGTCTGAAGGACAGTGAGGACATACTCCTCTGATCTCACTTCTCAATACCACAGCCCAGGAAAGACTCTAGGCCCCATGGGGAGCAATCAAGAGTCCATAATCCATTTCCCACAACATTGGTTATTCAATCATAACCGAGCCCAGATTTTGGGTTCTCACTATTACATAACACCTTGTGGGAGTCAGAATGCTCCAACTCTCTTGCTAAAAATCTCCTTTTGGAAAGTAATTTCTCCTGCTTCAGAAGCCCAGACGTGGGAAAGCTGACTCCAGTTTATGTCACAGCAGAGAATGTTCACCTTCCATGACTGCATTTACATGCAAGTGTAAGGTGCATCTTCTATCTGGATGAAGAGTAGGGGATACTTACCTTGAATTTTTGTAACTAGAGAGCCCATACTGTTAATCTTCCCACAACAAAGAAGTCAACTCCAGTGCTCGCTTCAGCAGCACAAACACAAAGAAATCAACTCTAAAGGCAATGGCCATGTCAATGCTAGGGCCCAAAATGCCAGAAATCCCCCTTCACCTGATAGCAACTACCTCGTCAGAGCCACGGTACCGATTCAAATTATGTTTAATAATAATTGCCACAATTGTATTTAATACTGATAATTACAGTTTAACAAACTGTATTAATTCTTTGTTAAGAATAATAGGGGTGTGATTCACAATCTTTTTTCATTGGAATAGGGAGCAATTCTCTGACATCTTTGAAGTGATAGCAGAGTTTAGTATACTTTAGTAGGGAGATTTTATCTCTGAGAATTGCATTATGGGATTCTCAGTTTTTATAGCAAAATGCTTACAGCATACTTTACACAGCAAAAGTTTTGGGACTATAAATCCTAAATCTCTATGTTTAAAACTCTCTAGTGTGATTATCACCGAAACTTGAATACACACAGTTAGTATGTCTTCAATATCATTACCACCGATGGCAGGTCATGTCAGTCATGAGGAAACCAGATAACCATTTCAATCTTTTGTTCCTGTGATATATAAAACAATTTCCTGCAGCTATTTCTGTAATTGCCATCATAGTTTTTTGGGGGTTTTTTGTTTTGTTTTGTTTTTTACCAAAATAGTTCCTTAGAGACTTGGTCCTTTAAAAATATATTTACTGAAAATATAACAATTATTGTGAAAGGAGTGAAATGAGAAATGGAATTCCTTCTTACCCCATAAAAAGCCATTTTGGTTTTTTATCTGTTTTCAGATAAATACTGTGTATTTCTGTGATGTGAACTGGCTCAGACACAGTCATAAAGAGGTGAACAAAGTCGGTCTAGAGGAGTAGTCATGGTGGGTCTCCATCTATCCCATGGTCTTCCTCCTAGCTCCGGTCTGACCATGTGTCCTATCTTGGAAGTACTTACTACGGTTGTCCTCTATTTCTTTCCCCGTCTCCGACACTCAGCAGGCTCAGCACTTTCTTATAGCCCCTTCCCATCAAACTACTTTCACCCTTTCCCCTAATGTCAGGCTTATAATTGCTTTCGTGCAGGATTCCTCAGAATTCAACTGGTCTCCTTAACAAGCTTATACAGTTTTTATGATTGTTACTGCTTTTGTTGTTGCTCAGGGTGTCGACTGGTTTTTACCCTAACACATTTTCTTCCCACAAGTCCTTTTATTTTTAGTGTGGTTCTGCAGCATGCGAGGTTTTTCAGGAACATATGTAATGTGTTGTTTCAGAAATGCCTGTGCTCTCGACAATGTTTGATTTCAGTTTGCAAGGTGAAAAGCGGACATAACTACTTGGAAAATACACCCAGTGAGGCCACATTCTTGAGGACGCTATAGATTCCATTATGATCTAGGTACTACAACTGGATGAAACTTTTAAAATGAAAACAAGTCCATGATGATGAAACAACTGGGCTGATTGGTACATTTCGTTTAAGTAGCATAATAAAACTCCTGACTATCTTAACATCATTACTTCTCGCTTTTCTTTTCTTTTTAACGTTGGTCAGTCAGGAAGACCTGGAAGCACATGTTCGACTTGATAAACCTGCATACACGCACAGAAACACCTATTTTCCCTCTCGTGCAACGGTGGGTTGTTTTTAGTGTCTGAGACTCTATGTTTACTCATTATCTGTATCACTGTGAAGATACTTGGTGTGATAGAGACTTGGTGGTTGGAAAGATCAGTTCACATGAATGTTGGTGCCACGCACAGGTGTGCCCTGAGGTAGTGGAGTTAGTGCAGCAGTGATGAGCTCAGGCTCCAGGACCAAGGACCAGATGGTCTGTGTCTGCTCCCTGCCTCTACCATCTACTAGCTCTGTGACCTTAGTTAAATTCGTAACTGCACCTCAACTTTCTCCATCTGGAGAATAAGGATGTGAACAGCCACTATCTCATAAATGTGTTGTGAAAGTAAGCAAAAGGATAAGAGTAAAGGACTTAGAATAAGCACCTGTACCCAACATGTAATGATTAATGTTGACTATCGCAATTGCTATTTAGCAGGAGGGCGGCAGTGGGCAGGTTTCTCTCTTTTTTCTTTTTAACGTTTATTTATTTTTGAGACAGAGCGAGACAGAGCATGAAATGGGGAGAGTCAGAGAGAGAGGGAGACCCAGAATCTGAAACAGGCTCCAGGCTCTGAGCGGTCAGCACAGAGCCCGACGCGGGGCTCGAACTCACAGACCGCGAGATCATGACCTGAGCCGAAGTCGGCCGCTTAACCGACTGAGCCACCCAGGCGCCCCGTGGGCAGGTTTCTTAGCTTCACTGAGCTTCTGTTACCACGATTGTAAAATGGTAAAAAAAAAAAAAAAAAAAAAAAAAAAAAAAAAAAAAAAAAAGATTAAATAGAGATGTAGGAAGGATTAGAAAAGAATCTACACAAAGGCACTGTACAAGATGCAAGATGTAAAGCATGCTAAAGGAAGTCACTAAATAGAAGAATGACAAATTTATTCTATTTTCTCAGAAAGATCCAGTAATGTTTTTTATCTATGACACCTTTCCTATAACTTGTCAAAACCAGTTTGAGGAAACTAATATATAGCAGGTGCTTGGTACTCTACAAATTTGGAAAACATTCTCCCCTTGAAATACATTAATACATACCGGGGAAAAATAACATCTATGTCAATACTTAGGGTTTATTTTATTGAATTACAAAATAATAGAGTTTACAGCACAGCCCAGATTAGTAAGATTCTAATTTGGTTTTATCTTATATAATTCCATTAGCTAATAAGTTGCATGTCAAATTTCTTTAATATGATATTAGAATAAAAATTGAAGGACGATGCTAGATTTTAAATCTCTTTTTCCACTCATGAAACCAAACCTGTTAAATAAATCAGGCAAGCCTGACATCAGTGGAGTATATAGTATTTTCCATAAATCCACACTATTTCTTTTTTTTTTTTTAATTTTTTTTTTCAACGTTTATTTATTTTTGGGACAGAGAGAGACAGAGCATGAACGGGGGAGGGGCAGAGAGAGAGGGAGACACAAAATGGGAAACAGGCTCCAGGCTCTGAGCCATCAGCCCAGAGCCTGATGCGGGGCTCGAACTCATGGACCGCAAGATCGTGACCTGGCTGAAGTCAGACACTTAACCGACTGCGCCACCCAGGCGCCCCAATCCACACTATTTCTAATGTGGAAACATTTTTAAACAAAATAAACCCATAACAACCGAGCTTAAACAGTGGTATCTGATTTTCTTTTCCTAGAATGTTAGATTGACAAATGATTAGTATTGTTACACAAACACTCTTGCCTCCAGTTGTGGCTTTTATAAGCCAACTGTTCTCCATATTGATTCAGTGTTAACTCTTTTATGTACTTATCTCCTCAATATTTACTTATTTTGTATAAAGGCTTAAGAGATGGGCCGGAAGATATGAAACACTAACCAGCAATGTTAATTTTAGGATATTTGTGAAATCTAGGTAAGTCACCCAAAGTCTGATTAAAATAGGAGATGACAGGCTTTCTAGCAAGAGTAAATAAAGTGGATTCTGGTTTTCACAGTCATACCTGCAGAGCAATTGAATTAACATTTCAACAATGAGGAGATATCAAAGTGGCCTCATCCTTGAAGGGAATAAAGGGGTAATCCGTGCAGCACAGAATTCACCCTATGGTAGACAAAAGTGCACTTATCTGGGCTTTAATTTGTCGTATTTGGAGAGAAAATTCTGGAAGAAGACACAATAGTGACCCTCATGATTCTTCTACTCCAGCCCTTGAAACTTTTCTCAAAATCCTTGAGAAAAAGGGCCACAAACTAATAAAGCCATAGAAATATAGCACTTTTCTCTCAACAAAGAGAGAAAACACAAGAACAGGAACAGATATACCAACAGTAAAGGCTCAGGCAGTGAAGGAGATGCCCATACTGGGCCAGGGCTGGCAAGGGCAGATAAAGCCAAACCACCACTCAGGAACACACTGGACCTTTCAGACCCTTTAAAGCAGACTCTGGCATAAAATGGCCTGTGATCCAAATCTAACCTGCTGCCTTTCTTGTCCAGCCCTAGAGCTAAGAATGGTCTTTACGTCACTAAACGTTTGAAAAAATCAAAAGAAGAATATTTCACGATACTCGAACACTATATGAGATTCAAATTTCAGTGTCCATAAATAAAGTTTCATTGGAACACAGCCGTGCTGTGACAGAATAAGGGATATATATTTGGTTTCTGCCTGTTGTTTCCTGGCACACAACTACTAAAACTCAAGGAATCTCCAAAGTGATAAGTCTCCTTGGATAGCTTCAGGATGGGGCCTGGTTGCCAGGGGAACCAACCAAGTGATTAGAGGGTTGGAACTCTCCATCCCACAGTGGTATCTGGAGAGAAGACAGAGTCCGAAGATTGAATTAATCATTAACAGTCAATGATTTCGTTAATCATTCCTACCTAATGAAGTCTCCATGAAAATTCCTAACCAACAGACTTTTGGAGAGCTTCTTAGATGCTGAATGCATGGAGGTGCTAGGTGGATAGCATCCCTGGGGAGGGCATGTAATGGCTGTATTTTGAAAAAGACCTCCATCTTCTACAATTCCCTCAAAACTTCCACCCTGAAGACCCCAAGAAAGATGTTTCTCTGGAAGCTCCTGGGGACACGATGGGGCGGGGGGGTTGGTCAAGAGTCTATGCTCTTTCTCCACTTCTCTGTTAAGTTAGCTAAGTGAAAAACCATACATGTGTCCAATACCTCACTGCTTTATCAGAAGCACTGAGCACAGTATCATGTATTATCTGGTATTCAATAAATATGAACTCTTTCATCAATAAAATACGCTATTATCAGGCTATTAATTATAACCAATATAAAGGACAAAACACAGACAAGAAAGTATAAAATAGAAGTAAAATGAGGCTAGATTGGAACATATAAAATGTGTTGCCCCTTGAAAACAAGTTTTATGAGCTATTAATAAATCAACCTTATTCAATCAATATTCACTAAGTTTCTGAAAAAGATAAAACTATTTCTTTCAAAGTCTAGTATGGGTGATATACATTTTCTTAAATGGCTAAAATAAAAGGTGGAGAATAGGTAGAGATAGAAAATTAATGATGTTTATAAAAAACATTGCTTTCAGGCAACAGCAGCAAAACGGTGATCAGGGAAAACTTCTTGGAATGCAGGGAATTTGAGCTTAGTTTTGAAAATGACTAGGGTTTGGGCACAAAGTCATTAGTAAAAACTCATGCCAGAGAGGGAGAACAGTATAAGTGAATGTGAGTGAAGGAAGTTGTGGGAAAGGGCAGGAAAGCATGGGTGATAGAGATATTATAAAATTAAAGTTGGCGTCACATGGCCAATGACTAGGTCTGAAGAACAAGATGACTGAGGTTTTATCTGGAAAGATAATGGTGCCATTAATAGAAAGATGTAACAGAAGTAGGCTTGACAGAAGGGATGTTGAATTTTGTTTTGTACACATCTTGAACTGCTGGCAGGGCATCTATGCAGAGATGCATTTGAAAACTGGAATATTTAATTAAGGATTAGAGATAGGAGTGTGTGGTCTGCCACACTGAGGAAGCTATTAAAGTCGACTTTAATTCAAACTGTTCATTGTCAAAAGGATGCAAGTGGAGAGGGAAAATAGCCAAACTCATTACTCTGGGGGAACATTCATTATTTAAGATTTGGAGAAGGACGTTATGACTAAGATGGAGAAGGAGCAACCAGAAAACTATGACAAAAGGGGCACCTGGGTGGCTCAGTGGGTTAAGCATGACTTCAGCTCAGGTCATGATCTTGTGGTTCGTGGGTTTGAGCCCCATGTTGGGCTCTGTGCTGACAGCTCAGAACCTGGAGCCTGCTTCAGATTCTGTATGTCTTTCTCTTTCTGCCCCTCCTCCACTCGTTCTCTCTCTCAAAAATAAATAAACATTAAAAAAAATTACGAAAACTATGATGAGAATGGAAACAAAAGAGAACACATGTTCAAAAACAAGTGTGCATTTTGCAAGTCTGAAGAGGGTAAGGGGGTGTATTAGTCAGCTCAGTCTGACACACACACAACAAAATACCACAGACTGGGTGGCTTAAACAATAGGCATTTATTTCTCATAGTTCTAGAAGCTGGAAGTCCAAGGTCAGGTGCCAGCATGGTCGAAGAGCAAGCTGCCTCGTCTTATAAGGGCATTAATCCCATCATGAGGGTCTCACCTTCATGACTTCATCTACGCCTCATTATCTCCCAAAGGCCCCACTTCCAAATACATTGGGGATTTTTAAGAGCTTCAACATATGAACTTTGGTGGGGACACAATTCAGTCCACACCAGGAGGACTGAGAAAATATCATCTGACTTTTAGATTAAAAAAAATTTATAATTTTTATGAGACAAATTTCAATAAGAATAGTAGGGTAAAAGTAAAGAAAACAATGGGTTATGATGAGGAAATACTACAGTGTAACTGATTGCAGATTACACTGAAAAACAGCAAGTTTGAAAGAAGGATTTTGAGAATACAAAATCTTTTCTTCTTTGTTTATGTTTATTGGTAGTTTTCTGTAAACAGAAATACTTAACTAACTACATACTGTATCAAGTTAGTTCAAAGTCACAGTACAGAGACTTCACTTCTGATTAGGTTGTAGAAAATCACAAGAGACTCCCACTCAAGCCCCAATGATGAGAACTAACTCGATACACTACCTAATCATAGTTTTAAAAAACCTATCAGAGGGTATCTAAAAAAAAACTACAGTTAAAGTCATACCCCAAGTTAAAGATTTAACACTTATGCAGGGATACCTCCTCTCACCACCCTTAATCAATTGCATTGAAATTAGATCCTAGCCATTGCAATAAGTTAAGGAAAGGAAATAAAAGACACAAAGATTAGAAAGAGAGAAGTGAAGGGGCACCTGGGTGGCTCAGTTGGGTGGCCCAACTTCCACTTGGGTCACGATCTCATGATTCGTGAGTTCGAGCCCTATGTCGGGCTCTGCGCTGCCCCTCCCTCCTTCACACTCTGTCTCTCTCCCTCTCAAAATTAATAATAAAAGAAAAAAAAAAAGAAGTGAAACTGTCCCCGTTTGCTATATGTATATATAACTGTTCACATAGGAATTCCCAAGGGATCTACCAAATATAGGCATGTCTCAGAGACATTGGAAGTTTATTTCCAGACAATGGCAATAAAGTAAAATTGCAATAAAGTGAGTCGAATTATTTTTCTGGTTTCCCAGTACAAATAAAAGTAAAAGTTGTATTTACACTATACTGTAGTCCATTAAGTGTACATTAAATGTGTATTATGTCTCTGTACATACCTTAATTGAAAAGTACTTTATTGCTTAGAAATGCTAACCATCATCTGAGCTTTCAGTGAGTTGTAATCACTGACCACAGATAACCATAACAAATACAATAATGAAAAAGCTTGAAATATCATGATAAATACCAAAATGTGACACAGAGATACAAAGTGAGCAAACGTTGGAAACATGGCATCAGTAGACTTGCTAGATTCAGGGTTGCTACAAACTTTTAATTTGTAAAAACACAGGATCTGTGAAGCACAATAAAGTGAAACACAAAATGAGGTATGTCTGTAACAACTATGATTAAAAAGTGAGTGTAGCAAGGTTGCAGTTATACCTATGTACTTATGTATGCTAATCTACAAAACTCCATTGTAATTTCTGTACTCATAGTAAATAACTGGGAAATAACATTTTTAAAAACCTATATGTGATAATATAAATAAAGTACTTAGAAATAAATCCAACCATCCTAGTACCCAAAATCTATAAAGAACTCACCAAACTCCACACCCAAAAACCAAATAATCCAGTGAAGAAATGGGCAGAAGACATGAATAGACACTTTTCCAAAGAAGACATCCAGATGGCCAACAGACACATGAAAAGATGCTCAATGTCACATTTCATCAGGGAAATACAAATCAAAACCACACTGAGATACCACCTCACACTGGTCAGAGTGGCTACAATGAGCACATCAGGAGACTATAGATGCTGGAGAGGATGTGAAGAAGTAGGAATCCTCTTGCACTGTTGGGAATGCAAACTGGTGCAGCCGCTCTGGAAAACAGTGTAGAGGTTCATCAAAAAATTAAAAATAGAACTACTCTATGACCCAGCAATAGCACTACTAGGAATTGACCCAAGGGATACAGGAGTACTGATGCATAGGGGCACTTGTACCCCAATGTTCATAGCAGCACTCTCAACAATAGCCAAATTATGGAAAGAGCCTAAATGTCCATCAACTGATGAATGGATAAAGAAGATGTGGTTTATATATACAATGGAATACTACTTGGCAATGAGAAAGAATGAAATCTGGCCATTTGTAGCAACGTGGATGGAACTGGAGGGTATTATGCTAAGTGAAATATGTCAGGCAGAGAAAGACCTATGTTACCATATGTTTTCATTCATATGTGGGTCCTAAGAAACTTAACAGAAGACCATGGGGGAAGGGAAGGGGGGAAAAAGTTACAGACAGGGAGGAAGGCAAACCATAAGAGACTCTTAAATACTGAGAATGAACTGAGGGTTAATGGGGGGTTAATGGGAAAGTGGGTGATGGGCGTTGAGGAGAGCACCTGTTCGGATGAGCACTGGGTGTCGTATGGAAACCAATTTGACAAACTATATTTAATAAAAAAAAGAAAGAAAAAAATCTAAACCAAAGGTTTGCAAGACCTCTATACTGAAAACCACAAACACTGGTAAAATAAAATAAGGAAGGCAAAGAAATGGAGAGGTATATCATGCTTAATACTGTTAATGTATCCATTTTTCATAAACAGTCTACAGATTCAATGCAATCCCAGCGAAAATCCCAGGAATCATTTTGGTAGATGTTGACAAAATGATACTAAGAGGTAATGAAAGACACAGAATAGCTACATCAATACTAGAGAAGAAAAGCAACACGGGAAGATTTATACACTTTATTTTTAAAATTATTATAAAGCTAACATAATCAAGAGAGTTGGATATTGGTTTGAAAGAGTAACACAGAGATCAATGGACTCTTAGAGAGTCCAAAAACAGATCCAGATTTGGATGTTCAATTATACAACCAACATATCAAGGCAATTCAACGAGGAAAATTTTTTTTCAATAAATGATGTTGGAGCAACATATGATGTTGGATATGCATATGGAAAAAAAATGAACATTGACCCATATTTCACACCACATACAAAAATTAATTCTGTATGGATCACAGCCATAAGTGTCGATGTTAAAATGGTAATACTTGTAGAAAAAAATAGGAGAAAATCTTTACTTTGTATGAAGCAAAGATGTTTATTTTTTATTTATTTTTTAAAGTTTATTTATTTTTGAGAGAGAGAGAGAGGGAACAAGTGGGGGAGGGGCAGAGAGAGAGGGAAACACAGAATCTGAAGCAGTTTCCAGGCTCTGAGCTGTCAGCACTGAGCCCGACTTGGGGCTCAAATTCATGAACCATGAGATCATGACCTGAGCCGGAGTTGAACTCTTAACTGACTGAGCCACCCCCGGTGCCCCAAAGAAAAGATGGTTAAATAGAAAAAACAAATCATGAAACATCAAAGAAAATGATAAATTAGAGTTCATCAAAATTTTAAATATTTTACTCTTCAAAAGATACCATTAAATAAACAGACAAGTCACACACTGGGAGAAAACATTCGCCACATATATATCAGCAAAGTAATTAAATCCAGATTATATAAAGTTTTACCACGAAATAAGAGAGCAAACAATTCAATTAAAAATGGGCAAGAGATCTGAACAGATATTTCACTAAAAATGATATAAGAATAGCCCATAAATATCTGTTTCTATGTTCAATAATATTAATTATGAGGCAAAACCCCACTGGAATGTCTAAAATTTGAAAGTTTGCCAATGTCAAGACTTAGTGATGATGTGAGATACCTGGCATTGTTTTTATATGTTGCTGGTGGGAATGTAAAAAGGAACAACCACTGTGGAAAACAGTTCCGTGGTTTCTTAAGACGTTAAACATGCCTTCTCATACCACCCAGCTATTCCATCGCTAAGCATTTACCCAAAAGAAAGGTAAAGATATATTCAAACAAGGGCGCCTGGGTGGCGCAGTCGGTTAGGCGTCCGACTTCAGCCAGGTCACGATCTCGCGGTCCGTGTGTTCGAGCCCCGCGTCGGGCTCTGGGCTGATGGCTCAGAGCCTGGAGCCTGTTTCCGATTCTGTGTCTCCCTCTCTCTCTGCCCCTCCCCCATTCATGCTCTGTCTCTCTCTGTCCGAAAAATAAATAAACGTTGAAAAAAAAAATGTTTAAAAAAAGATATATTCAAACAAAGACTTGTATGCAAACATTTACAGCAGTTTTATTTGTAATAGCCAACACCTGGAAACAATTTAAATGTCTTTGTTCATGTGAACAAATAAAGAAAGATGTCGTATAGCCATACATGTAAAGAGCTATTAATTACTCAGCAGATACATGCAACAACGTAGCTAAATCTCCAAATCATTATGTTGTGTGAATGGGACCACACATACAGGAATATCTCATTTTCACATAAAATCTAGATACTGCAAACAAACCTGTAAGTATAGAAAGCAGATCAGTGATTGTCTGGGGACAGAGGAAGAGGGAGGAATTGATTGGAAAAAGACACAAGAAAACTTTTAAGGGGTGATGGGAATCTTTTTTTATGTTGAGTTTGGTGGTAGTTTCACAGGTGTATACATCTATCAAATAGAGTCCAGTTGGGTATTTTATATATGTGGGATTTATTGTATATAAGTTATACATTGGTTAAGTTTTTTTTTTTTTAAGTCAAGGACTCAGATACACCTCAATGAACTATATTCCTAAATAAATAAGTAAGTAAATAAGTAAGTAAATAAAAGGTCTAGGAGAGATAAGGGGCTATTTTCAACCCAGATGAAGTAGTGGAAGGTTACAGAATCTCCCCTAGGCAGGGGTCAAGAAAAGTTGGTTAATTGTTTATCAAACTTTTAACTGCCGTATGACAGATTAGAATCCGGAGAAGTCCCACAATTTATAATGACTCAGTCTTCTGCACTTGCAGCTTAATGTACACGTGTGCATAAGTAAATAGAGTATCCACTGAGAAACAGAAAGCAAAGAAAATGAAATAATTGGAAATGTGCTAAAAATGAAAAATACACAATCTGCAACAAAGAATTCCATTTAATTGGCTTAACATCAGAAGAGAGGATCAGTGGACTTGAAGTCAGGTTGATAGAAACAACTCCAACAGAATCACAAAAGAACAGAATAACAAACAGCAAAAATACAGAAGAGCACCTGACATCTATAGAACAATGTCAAAATGTCTGCCATACATGTATTTAGACTCCCGTGGGGGGGGGGGTGGAGAGCGTGGGGATACAAGAAGAAATATTTGAAACAGCTAGAAATAGTCCATGTTTGATAAAGCAGTAACTCACAGATCCAAGAAGTTCAGCAAATCCTCATGCACAATAAATACAAAGAAAATCACACCTAAGCATATTGTTACCAAACTTCCGTAATTCAAAGATAAAAAGAAAAAAAAAAACAGCGAAAGAATCATGGAAACTAGCAAATAATGAAACAAAAAGTTAAGGACTGAGGAAAGGAAACAAATAAAAAACAAACCTGTTTCCCTTAAATTATACATCCAACAAAATATTCTTCAAGAGTTAATATACGTGAAGAAAAGAGTTGCCTGACTATTGCAATCATAACTTTAGACTGATGGAAAACTTAAAGATACTTTATTTTAATTTGACTGAATTTCTATCAAAATTCTTTCAAATGCATTAATTTTCTGTTTCATGCATTAATTTGAAAGTTCACAGGTCTTTGAAACCTAACTCTAGAGTCTCATTTGACCCTGTAAAAGCAAATATGCTATTGACCATATGCAAAATCATTTACAAACCACCAGAAAAACATATATATCCAGGAAAGATGGTGAAGCATAGTATTTAAGAGGATGGACGCTGCTTAGCTGCAAACACTGGTTCCACCACTAACTGAAGGTATGACATTAAGGCAAATTACTTTTCCGCTCTTGACTCCATTTCGTCATCTGGACATTAAGTAATAAGGTAGGACATTTCTCAAGGGGCTCGGTAAAGTTTTCATTTTAATTCAGTTTTAACCGTGCTTAGAATATAGTATGTGCTTAATAAAATGTTGACTCCTATTTTCTGAAATTAGGTACAAAATTAGTCTGCCACCTCTCTGCTACATTGTTCAAGGCTTGGTTGATCTAAGGCAGCAGCACACTAGTTCTCAAAGTGTTGTCTGTAACTTCTTGGGGATGCCCCCGAGACCCTTTAAAGGGTGTGCAAGATCGGAGCTGTTTTCATTACAGTACTGAGGTATTATGTGTGCTTTTCATTCTCATTCTCTCAAAGGCACACAGTGCAGCTTTCCACAAACTATGCAACATCTAACAATGTCCTCATTCTCCCAGCTAATGGAATGTGTGCTTGTGAAGAACTCTCTAAGGTAGCAGATTTAGTGTACAAATATATGTGTGTTCAGGGATTAACTCAGTTTGTTCTTAGAATTTGCACTGTGCTCTTCTCAGCAATCACTGGTTAGACTCTCTATTATCTCTGCAACCTCATCATTGTGCATTGTTATTATTTTAAAATTCCCGAGTCTTCCTTACACCTACATGTATACACAAAAAGCAACTATACTCTGCTGTTTTGTTTTGTAGTAATATTAAATTATGTTAAAGTTTTCTAAATTTTAAATTTTCACTCAGCTGTTAGTTTAGAAGTTGATAATATTTATTTCAATTTAAAGGGAAATGTATTTGTATTTTTCATATATTTAAGGATGCACTCTTGGCTTGAAAAGATGACACTGGAAGACTTTCTCAGGCCACAACTGTACCATCTACGCCTGCCACGGCGGACTTGACATCCTCCCTATACTTAAAACTCTTTCCAGATGATAGCCACGGTGATATTAACAAATGTGGTTTTTTGATAAAATGCAAAGTGTGTCAACATTTGGAAGATCTGAAAAGCTCAGTGAACCTGTATTTTCCAATGACCATGATGTTACAAAATCATATATTAATAAAGGATCCGTTCACAGAACACAGATTTTAGTGGTTTCATGTCCCATATTGCAAGTAACCTTTAAGTTATGATCATTTCAAATTTTGAAATGTTTTATACCAGAAAAATCTACAATTATCTTTAAAAAAATTTTTTTTAATGTTGATTTATTTTTTGAGAAAGGGAGAGAGACAGAGCATGAACAGGGAAGGAGCAGAGACAGAGGGAGACACAGCATCTGAAGCAGGCTCCAGGCTCTGAGCTGTCAGTGCAGATGTGGGACTTGAACTCACACACTGCGACATCATGACCTGAGCCAAAGTCGGATGCTTAACTGACTGAGCCACTCAGGCTCCCCCACAATTATCTGAAAACACTATTAAATCACTCCTCCCTTTTCAACTGTGTACCAGAGTAAGGCTGGAATTTTTTCATATACTTCAAAAAACCTGATTTTGTTTTATATTTTGTTTTAATATATTTTGATATGTTTTAATATAATAAATTATATATTTTGTTTTAATATTAAGAAAATATTACTTTTTATTTCAATTATATAATTATTGTGGGTTCTTATACCAAATGCACAGTTAGTGCTTACAAATAATATACTTTCGGTTTATATCTCACAAATCAGTTGGGTGACACCACTTTACTCTTCCACAGGCTGTACCTTAATGTGACACTAATTCTATATCCAGTGGATCCTTCCCTGTGATACTGGACAAGACAATGTCTTTCCTCTTCAAAGCCTATGCATGGCTCTAGACTCTAAAGCAACATGCTTTCTCCAGGGTAATTCTTTATAATTACCTCATCTTCCCTTAAAATCTTTACTCTTTCTTCTACTAGAATCCCTCAATGTATCCATTCATCCATCCAACCATTCATTTATGTGTTCATATATCCTAGAAATATTTATTAAGCACCTCTATCATTGCATTCTAAGACATGAGGTTTCAAGAATTCAAAACAAAAAGAAACAAAAACAAAACACCACTAGATCCTTAAGGAATGTGTCATGTAGGGATTGGGGTGTGGACAGGATAAAAACACACAAATTCAATTAAAAGGTGATCTCATGTGACAAGTGATGGGGACCCAGAAAATCTGCATCTAAATCTGACATGGTACATTGGTAAATGCTTCGTCAAAAAAAAAAAAAAAAAAAAAAAGAGTTGAGTCTTCTAGAAAAAGTAAGAAATAATAAGGCACAGAAAACAAGAAAGGTATTCCAAGGAGTAGAAAATACGTTCAAAAGACAAAGACAGAAACAAAAAAGAGTTTGGTGTCCAGTTACAGCAAAGGCAATATGGCTATAACACAGAATTCAAGTAAGAGAATAATCAAACACTGAATAGCAGAGTTAGACAGAAAAGTAAGGCTGTCAGAATACCTGCTTGAAATAATGAACACTGCATGTTTTTACATCACTTACAATGTCTTTTAACACATGGCATGCAGCAAATTCTTAATACTCATACAATGACCAATGATTATTTATCGAGGACAGTTAATGTAAAGAAACATAGCCAAGTACCATTTCCCTGTGTGTAAAATAGACTAAGACAACATACAACTACCCATTTCCACTATGTACTGAAACAGATCCAATGTTAAGATAAAAATAACTCAACCAATATTACTCTGGTTTGATTTGTGTAGATAACCAAGGCCACAACATGCTGGTGAGGGAGATGTTCTAACTGCCCCCAGTTCGGACAGGAAACAAAAGTGTGAAAAAAACAACTCTTTCAGGACCTTCTTTACTTTTTTTAACCTTACTCTTCCCTGTTTGAGCACCATATTGCCACCCAATGTCCCCTACTTGTATCTGCCTTCTTATTTATGTCATGCATGCTACGTCTTCAATTTTCTTTTTCTCTTATATTAAAAGTCTACATCAACGAAACCATGCTCTTGATTGGACGGTAGAAGGCAACATAATAAATGTGACTTTTGGTATTGGGCAAACAGTTTATACTCCTCTTCTGAGTAACAAAGTTATTCTAGGGTTCCTAGAAATAAATCCAAAGGACTACCTCGATCCAAAGGAGTTGTCCCTAGTATCGGACAAGTGGAAGAAAAACTTTTGTGGTAGATGGTCTTATGATACCCCTTATATACATACCTCTTATACAACCTTCTTGCCCTTGGCCAAGCCATCAGGTGAGTTGCACGTGGTAACCCAGTCTAAGTCAAGATAAATTCTTATAGCTTCCAAGGATGGGGGAAGAAGAGAGGGGGAAAGATAGCAAATTCTACTAGGTATAATTTAGTATCTAACCAAGGAACAGATTCTAGCAAGAAATATCACAACTTTTCTATATACTATTGCTGATATACATGTTTTTAAGCATAAGACAACACAACATGAGCTTAAGAATTACTTGTAAATCAGTCACTACAAAAAAAAAAAAGAACCAGAAATAGATGCATGGCATATTAAATTATTATTTGGGGTAGAAGTGGAGAAAGAGGAATGTTACTTACAATTAGTGACTGTGAATATTTTAAAACATTTAAAAAATGGAATTTTACCCAAAGAATCTTCACTGAGAAAAGTGCCTTTGCTAATCACATTTACAAATGAATGCTAATCTGGTGTAAGCATATCTTGTTTTAAATACTACATATCAAGTATTGACATGTTAATGTGTTTACCCAAATCTCTTCCATGCTACAGTTGTAAGCCCATTGTGCTATATCAATTAAACTCTAGGTTCACAAATACACAACTTAAATGTTTATATTATGTCAGTGGAACACTGAAATCCCTTGTCCTGTGTGTTAACAATATAAACCAAAGAACATTTGACTACTTATAATAGTAAGTATCTGAAGCTGCAAAATGATGGAAAATTGAGCACAATTAGCAGCTAATAATTTCAGTTCCTACAAACAAAATTAGACTAGTAAAATAACAAAACTTCTCTAATAAAACACACGGCATTAAAGTCACAGGGTTTCCCGACCTCACAGATGGAAACACCTGATGCAAGGTAAGGAGCCAAATAATCCCTCGTTAAAGCTAGAAATGCATATCAAGCTTTGAATAGTTTGAATTGATTTATGAAGGTCTAATTAAAAGTCAGGAATATGCCGTATCCTGTCCCCAGACTCAAAAAACAAAATGGTTCTACATTACCTAATAAAGCGAAAACTCTGCCTGACATCCTGGCCTTTTGTAATCTAACCTCTCTTTACTTTAAATCTTTTTATAAATAAGTCCCCGCATAGCCTCATCACTCCAAGCAGGCCCCTCTCACATCACACATTTTTACTGAGTGCTTATGATCCATGGGACACTTCTATTAGGTGTCTGTGAACAGAATGAGAACTGAACAGCAATGGCGCCTCTGGCCACCGAATAGGAAGGAGTGTAATGGTGAAAACAGACAATTCGGCAAGCAATTACAGGACAATACAATCATATGACGGGCAAGTGCAGGGCCTTGAAGGGAAACATAACAAACACTCCACGGAGACTCAGAAGGTCAGGGAAAGTTTCTGGAAAGTAGAGCCTAGTTTGAGGTTTGAAGGATGAGTAGGTATGGGCCTCTTGATAACTGAGCAGAGGGAAAAGGGATCTAGAAGCGGAGGGAGGAGTAGAAGGGTTTTCCACAAAGGAATACTGGCAAGTTGTGCTTGAGAAGTCTCGGTGTGCCCTTTCCCCCCTTCACACCCCGGTTCCACGTGGAGGCGCACGCACACACCTGCACCCCACACTCATCCCACTCACCTGCTTCCGGCACCGCGCCTCTCTTTTCCTCTGCCCAGAACACTCTTCCCACGCTTCTCTATATTTAAGCCTACGGGTCCTGCAAAGTCCTACACGGGTCCTCTTTTAAAATCTCAGCTAAGAGCCAGATCCTCTCTAGAAGCCTTCAATGTTTCCATCCTGCAAAGCGCTTTCTCTTTCAAGTTCTTCAGAACTTATTAAAAAGGCACCACAAAATATTAAGCTCATTGTTAAGTGCTGACGTGTGTAATTCTGAGACTATTTCTGGGTTCTGTTATCTCTACGCGCAGACTTCAAATTCCCTCAAGTCGGGGGCTGTGTCATAACTGTGCTTGTATGTCCCACAGTGACAACCATAATCCATAATAAACTTTATTGTGAGAAGTACAAAAAAGGGACTGAGCCTCTGAGAAGAGGTATCGTAATACATAAAATAAGCCGAAGCTTCCAAAAATTACAAATTCAAAAAAAAAAGTTCTTTCAATTCTTTATTATTACCAGATCAAGTGGAGATGATGGCATTTGCATTAGGTGTATGAGGAGTCTCAAGACTGGGGGGGGATGTGAGAAAATTCCAATGATGGCACATGACTGGTCCAGCAGAATTACTCTACTTTCATTTCATCCCCATTCCTCAAGAAAATAATTTTCATACTGGGCAAAAGTAAGATAAAATCAAAATAACAAATTTAAGGTTTCAAGATATGGAATGATGGTAAATATTCTAAATGAGTTTAAATCCATTCATTTGAAGAAACTGCATTACAACGTACCAAAGCATTTGCGGATGAAAGAAGGGGAGAGTTTAAAATCACCTTTAAAATATTACAATGAAGAAAGTGTTGATAGAGAACAAAGAATCCAGTTCATTGTCTCAATTTTCAAAATAGAGAAGGTGAATTCCACCAACTGCAGCCTAGAGAGCTTGACATTTCATTCCAGGCACGATTCCCAAGAGATTCTTAAATCTATGGTATGGTATGGCAACTCAAAATGTGAGGTGTTGTTACCTACAAACTAGTGAAGTGTCGCAAGGAGCATATCATTCTAAATTGATCTAGTGTTATTTCCTTTTGTTCTTTTTTTTTTAATGTTTATTTATTTTTGAGACAGAGAGAAACAGAGCATGAACGGGGGAGGGGCAGAGAGAGAGGAGACACAGAATCGGAAGCAGGCTCCAGGCTCTGAGCCATCAGCCCAGAGCCTGACGCGGGGCTCGAACTCACAGACCGTGAGATCGTGACCTGAGCCGAAGTCAGACGCTTAACCGACTGAGCCACCCAGGCGCCCCTTCCTTTTGTTCTTAATAAGGGTACTTGGGATCTATTCTGCAGAAAGTGGAAATGCATTTTAGAAAGAAGTTTGACCAAGTCTATCACCTGTCACTCCTGGGCCACACGAAGGAATGCAAAGTCCAAAGAAAGAGAGTTACTTGACGATGTAACTGGTTGGACATCCATGTAAAGAGGACTACTAACTCACGGACTAATGTAAAGAAGAGGAAGGTATCTAGGATGGTGACAGATGTCCTTCCAGTTAGCATTTTTAACAGTTGCTTGGATGAAGACATTAACTGTATCATAATCAAATCTGTTACGGCCTCTGAATTGGGAAGAATGGCTAATCTTCATCAAGGAATCAGAATCCAAAATACCTTGACCTTCTGGAACAACAGGCTAACTAAAGGTAAAATTAAATTAATTGCAGCATCTTTAAAAGTCCCAACTTAAGTGGCCAAATCTATAACTGAGTAGAAGTGTATCTTCAGAAGAGTATGGATAAAAGGATGTATAATTAAACAGTACAGTGTGGATGTAAAAAAAAGTGGGGGAAAAACAGATTCGCTTTTTAGGATGATTTACTATATGGTATCCAGAGGAGATAATCAGATATATCCAATGATATCCGTCCACTCATCCATGTTCAGCTCGGGGCACCACATTTTAAGAAAAACACGAATGCATTCAAAAGAGAAATTCCCTGATGATAAGACTTACAAACCGTGTCAATTAAGGATGAGTTGAATGAACCAGATATTACCATAGAGACACAGGAGTTGTCATATATAAAAGCATTTTGTGTAAGTGCTCTAAGAGGTAAAAATCAGGATACAAATATTGCAGTGTTAAATAGTTTCATTCAATACAAGAAAAGGATTCTTGGGGCACCTGGGTGGCTCAGTCAGTTAAGTGTCTGACTTCGGCTCAGGTCATGATCTTAAGGTTCATGAGTTTGAGCCCCGCACTGGGCTCTGTGCTGACAGCTCAGAGCCTGGAGCCTGCTTCAGAGTCTGTGTCTCCCTCTCTCTCTGCCCCTCCCCTGCTCATGCTCTGTCTCTCTCTCTTCCTCTCTCTCTCTCTCTCAAAAATAAATAGAAACATTAAAAAATTAAAATAAAACAAAATAAAATAGTTCTTATGCTTGGGATGGGTCAAATAAAGAAATGCCTCCTAAGTTCCAGATAATTCCTGACAAATAGTTTGCCTAGACTGATCTTAATATTCTCCGTGAATCTGGACATAAGGTCATCCACTAAGAATGAACAAAATCAGATAATGTGGGTGGGCTGGGAAAACCTGGAAACATCGAGAACAAGCACGATGGAGAATTGATACGGAATTATCCAAGAGAGGATAAAGAACTTCCTAGCACTGTTAATCATCCCTTAAGCAGAAGTCAGAATGAACTAGATTCTGGTAGGTACAGTGGCTAGAGATCTGAAGTCTGCAGCAGAGTTGACATTGTCCAAGATGAGTGTGGTGAGGAAAGAGAGGAAAACATGAGCAAATTGGGCGTGGCCAATGAACAATAACGGGAGAGAAGGATGTTGGGTAGTTGTGCATGAGTGTAAGGATCGGAAGGATAAGAGGCTGTGGAAGAAAGGACATGAAATTCTTAGCTTTCTGTTCAGCTGGGGCAATCCTGAGCGATGAGAAGACCCAGATGGGTAAATACCAGCAGACTCCAGGAGAGCAGCAGAAGTAGAACAGGCCAAGGTGCGGTGAAAGCCAGATGCGTAGATGTTGAATGAGTGTCTGAACAATGCAGCTGATGAAAACCCTTCATTATTTTAGATTCCTGAGGAAAGGAGAATGTTCAGGATATCAAAAAGCACCGCTAACGGGTGAGGGTAACATGAGGTGAAGGATGTAAATTTAAAAGATAGAGGGTAGAGGCACCTGGGTGGCTCACACGGTTAAGTGTCTGACACTTGGTTTCGGCTCAGGTCATGATCTCACAGTCTGTGGGTTTGAGCCCCGTGTCGGGCTCTGGGCTGACAGCACAGAGCCTGCTTGGGATTGATTCTCTATCTCCCTCTGTCTCTGCCCCTCCCCTGCTTTCTGTCTCTCTCTCTCAAAAATAAATAAACTTAAAAAAAAAAAAGATAAAGGGTAACTGGATGATGATAAAAGAAATAACAGTTTACAAGCAGTTCTGAACAGACTGCATGCCATGAGAGAAAAGCACAGCAGTGTCTCTGGATGATGAAGACGATAATATTCCACAGAAGGTCAGTGGAAAACAAATATATTTTTTTTAAAAAATTATATTATTAAACAAAATAACTTCTAGCATCAAGACATAAAAAAACCTTAATTCAATCATTACAAAGACAACATAATTAATCTTATTAGACACCTACTATGTACCAGGCACTGTGGATCCAACGGTTGAATATCCTGAAAGAGATGGGAGTTTGGTAGGCAATACAGACATCTTAACAGGAATTTTTAATGCAGTGTGGTGCAGACAAAGGAGATATATATGTAGACAGGTCAGACCTGGAAAAAATTTCAGGATTAAGAAGTTTTTCTTCGCCCAACTTCCTTTCCCCAGGGTGCTCCCTCTCAAAGCCATCGTCTTCTGTTGGTTTCTTGCTAATTCCTACTACAGTGAGTAGGAGGAGGTGGTCTGTGAGTTAATTAATTTGAGCTGCCTTTGATTTTCTGAAAGGGAGAGTACATTTTATAAAAAAGTATGAATTGGCAGAAAGCATTTCAGGTCATTGACATGAGTAACTACAAGCAGTTAAAATCACATTTTTGTAGCAAGGGGGAATCATGACCAGAGACCCTCAGATTTTATAAGATAATCATTCTCTTCTACTGTAGGCTGAGGAAGGAGCTGGCCTATCTTCACTCCTTGCAAATAACTATTCATACTCAATAACCCTCATGGCTATAGGAAGATAAAATCTGTTGGCCTGAACCCAGGAAAGAGAAAAAAAATATGAAATAGGTCAGACGCTTCCAAACTGATTGAAAGAAATAAAATAAGCAAATATGATTCAGGATAGCCAAAAACTTATCCCAACCCCAAATAAGTCAACTAGTCTATGAACAACTAAATTTGTTCATAGAAAGCCCTAAAAGTTGCCCAAAGTTCTTATTGTATCAGGTCAAGATAGAGATACTCAAAACAAACTTATTGGATAAACACCTAATAAATACTTATTGAATAAATCTAGATGTTCTAGAGACTAAAAACTATTGCAATTATTAATATTTTACAAAGAAAATATTTTTCTGCAAATATGCAGAAAAATAATAAGTAGTGATGTTTAAGAACAGTTGCTTGGATGAATATTTATAATCAAATGGTGTAAAAATTAGTGCCATAAAAGTTATATATCCTAGCAAATGAAAGAGAAAAGCTAAGCAACTTCCTGGCAAATCTGACATATAGAAAATATTCTGAATAACTAATTTCCTCCAAAATACTTTCCCATCAATAACATGCTTTTTGGTTTATTCTAATACTGCTTTAGCTTTCCACTTCTCTTTACCTGGAAAACTTCATTAAGGCTAATTTGAATTTTTTCTAGTTTTGAAAAAATACTAACTACAGACATTTTGGGTATCTATATTGTTTTAAACTAACTTGTAAAAAAAATCAGTATTATCCCCTCTATAGTCATTATGAATTGTTAGCAAATGTAATGTATAAGTGTAAATATAAGATTTAATTTCCCTGACATGGTTTCTGACAAAATTCAAGGTTATCTAATCTTAATTTATAAAAAAAAATGATATTAACTAAAGATTTTAGGCTTTTTTGTTTGAAAAATGTCTGCAACAAAACAGCTAACATTTAGGCACAAAACTATCTTATTGACATATTCATAATCACATGATAATGGTTTAATTTTATCACTTCTTTAGCTTTCAGTGCAATATTAATTAAAGCAGTTTTTCAAAATGACACCTTAGAACAAAATTGTTTCATAAACCATAGTTATAAGAGATATAAGGACTAAGGCTTTGAAGTTTACCACATTTCTTTCTCCTTTGGTGTTGCCAGATAGAAGTCAAATACCTTTACAGTTTCTTTCACATTCTCTAAATGACAGAAAACTATCTTAGATATATTATACCTGGAAGGGCCTTTAAGAGATTATTTATATTCATATACTTTGAAACACCACACCATGTAGAAGTACTTTATCTTTTTGTTGGGTTCCAAATAGAGAAAAATATAATTTTTATTTTCTATGTCATACACTAGAAAGAGATCTCCCAGTACAAGAAGAAACAGAATGTACCTATCTATTCATCACAAATTTCTACTAAACAAACTTCACCAACCTAAGTTGCCTGATACATTTAAAAACATGCAAGTATTATATGAAATGTTTAAATATTACAACGCTAATTATTCTAGAATTTTCCTAGTTTATGTCTGCAGTCTTTATGCAGAAAGCCTATTGTTGTGACAAGAAGTAAAGCTTATATATTTTAACCTTGTAGTTCTTATTTTTCTGTTGAGTCAGAGATCCCTCTGGACTACCACCTAAAAATAGAGCGACTCAAATGTTTAAATACAGTATCAGGGGCTGCATGACCCTTTGAAGCAGATACACAGACTTGAGTTGGTTAATAACTAAACAGAACACAGACCATCTCACAAAAAAAGTAATAGAGTTTATATGGCTTTTTGACAAATTAAAGTTTGCTTGGAAATTTTAGATTTTCATACTGTTGTGATATTTTTGTTGCTGTTGATTTTTACCACTCTTCATAACATAGCACCTGAAATGACCCCTCTTGAAAAGAAAACATAGCCATTTTCGGAAAAGCAACAGATTACTTCTGCACTATGAACCAAGACATGAAAATCTCCACCATTAAGTGCTTCAACGTTTATGTATCTGTCACCAGAGGGTTAATGACGTTCCCACCAAGACTAGTTCAAGTAAGTAGGTAGACCTTTAATGATATCACCAATGGAGGGCTGAGCCTGAAGAAAATCACTACTGATACAAAACAAAAGCTCAAAAAAACCCACATGTATATAGATATCTAGAGAGAGAGAGAGCTCCTCTTCTATTTAAAACTCAGACGGATTTTCAATATATTGTAAACCAAGGTGCCTTTGACCAGTTACCATTAAGTGAAAGGTTCACTGTGGTTTATTTCAGAAGACACAAACTGTTTTATCAAGTGCAAAATGAAGGAAGAACCATATGAAAATAAGCGAGCAAAAGAAAGACGCACGAAATCCATAGCCTGAATCACATGATCACGATGCACCGCAGCCCCTCGCACGACCGACCGCCACAGCGAAGCTGCTCAGCTCACCACTACAGGCTGCAGCCACAGACCCGACGCGCAGAGGCTGCTGTGATCCCCTGCTTACCATTACCCCGAAGCGCGGCGGTCACAATGAAAACAGAAATTAGACTGCCAAATTAGACCGCGAGCGCGCGCGCGCGCGGGCACACACACACGCGGGCACACACACACGCACACGCACACGCACACACTTACTCTTCGGTCGAGCCCCGAGCAGCCCGGCTGGAAGTTTGCTGGATGCTTTGTCTAAGCAATTCAGCAATCGTTCGCGGTTTGCTCTCCAGAAGGGCGATTGGCTCGCCCACGCAGCAGCCGGCGGGGTGAAGTTGCGGTAAAGCCGGGGCGCGGCCTCGAGCCCCGGCCGGCTCTGAGGTCCCCGCCACCCTTTGCTCTGCCGCAGCTGAACCTCGCGTGCGCGGGAGGCCCGGGCGCCCTGGCCGTGGGAGAGCAGCGGCCCCAGCGCGCCCCGCGCGTTCTCACGCCCCGGCCGTGCGAGCCCGGCCGCTGGCGCTGCGCGGCCCGGCGCCTACCCCCTCAGTCCTCTTCCCTGGCCCCGCAGCTCCCCCGGGCCCTGAGCCGGGCCCCCGGGCGCCGTCTCCTCTGCTCCCTCGCTCCTCCCCAGCGTGGGAACCGCGCCCCGGCCCCCGGGGGCTGAGCAGCTGGGAGCGCATGGAAGTCTCCCCAGGGAGGAGAAGGGGCACGAACCCAGCCCTGCAGCCCCGGTAGATGGCCTGCCCCTCTGGGGAGCCCCGACCCGCGTGGGCACGCAACGACCACTTACTCGCTGGCTTCCCAGACCTCGCGGCTGCGTTTCGGGATCTCCGGCAGCTCCAGGGCGCGCCTCGCAAATCCCCACTGCCAACGCAGAAAGAGAGTGGGCGTCAGGAACCAGAGAGGGTGAGCGGGAGAGGGGACCCTACAGCGGCACCTGTCAGTCCGTGCTCGAGTGCACCTACCGCACAGGCGACCGCGGTACTCACGCTCGGGCTCACTCCCGTCTACCTGCTCAACAGGCTGGGCGGGACGCGACGTGCCTTGCAAACCGTATTCCCCGCGCTGCTCCCAAACACTCAATCGGTTGTGGCCGTGGTCCCTCCCTGTCTCCGTATCTCTCTGCTGACCCCGAAGGATCCCTTATAATCCCTTTCCCTACTGCATTCAAGTTCTTTTCAGAATCCCTCCCCTTCTCTGCACCGAAAGACTGAAAAAGAAAGTAGAGACTAAAACGCACCATGGTGAGGTCACTCAGGGTCTGGGTCCTGCCGAGGCTCGTGACGCTCCCCGCCCCCTCTCCCCCGACCCAGCCTGCCGCAGGTATGGGTCGCCTAGGGCGGCTCCCCAGCTGCTCTCGGCTTTTTGCCTGGGATCGAGAGCAGCGAAACTGTCGGAAAGCTTCGAAAAAACCTGCTTTGGAAAATCAGCTCAGTGTTGGAGTCCCACCCACTATGCCCAGACTAGGGCTGGGGACCTGAGTCCTGGCCTCTCCAGCCGTCACAACGCCATCCCAGCACTTACTGTGTGGAGACTGAGACGAAGGGACAGGGACAAAGAGAAACAAAACAAAAACAAAAGGAGGGAACTCAAGGAAAATCTGCTCCCCCCTCCGTCCCCCAAATCTTCTCCACCATGCATTGCTCCGGAAAATCTGTCGTTTTCAGTAGTTAAAACCTCCAACATTTCTGCTGGGAAGTTAATATCCGCACAGATGGTTTTCCTGTCCTGGTTTACAGGTTTAAAAACAATCTACGCCTTTGCAAATGCAACCTTATGGTTGCACAGTATATACCATCTTCCCAATAGAGTTCTGATACAGCTTGATTCAGTGCATTTAGTCCTGCTGGGTGTGTGTGTATCCCAGCACAGAAAAATAAATTCTGATACTGATTTTGAGTCAATTTTCTGACTTAAAAATGTCATTATGCTATTTCCTTGTGAATTCATAATTAATCATGATTACCGTGTGATCCTTCTTCAAATTCAGTAACTCTGGAACATTGTTCTTGGTTATCTACAATTCTTAAATCTCTCCCAAACCCCACCACATAATCTGGTCTCATGTTAGATTCACCACATTTGCAAAATTTTCTCCCAGCCTTGTCGACTATGCTCTCCTCATGGCAGACATTAGTCAGAATAAGCAAAGAAGGGGAAAAAAAGACATTTAATTTTTTTTTTTAAAAAGGCATTTAAATAAACTTTGCCTTAGTATCAGGCAAAAAGTTCAGAGCTATAAATTTGAATTTTTTTGGTTCTACCATATCTGAAACCTTCTCTTCCTCTATAACCAACCCATGAAAATGTAGGGCTTTTGTCTTCAGTGCTCTTAGAATTTAAGACCTAGAATAAAAAATAAAAATAAATACCTAGTAATGCATTGTTCACTAAAACTGCAGTAGGTGACTATGTTAGCATTGTGTGATTGTCTCAAGTGATGTCAAGGAGAAATCAAGAACAGGAAGAACAGGAAAACCAGTTAGGTAGAGGCAGGCAAACAACATTTTTAAACAACCAGATATGATAGATACATAATGTATTGAGATGACTAAGGATCTTCATTGTGTCTATGTAGAAAGCACAAAACCGTAATTTTTACAACTATATTACAGTTATAACTACATTATATTTTACAACTGTATATACATATTTTTACAACTGAATTATACCTTATGATGTACAGGTATCTGGAGAACTACTTGTGAGCACATGTACCCCTTTCCCTTTTGTATATATAATTCTCTGTAGCTAATAAGCTTTGAAGTAATTCTTCAGAGCAATCTGAAATACTATGTCCCAGGCTATAGTCCTCAGTAAGACAACCTACTGTGGGGTTGGCTTTCTTTCAGTGGACACCATCATTAGAAGAGGGCCCTTACTATAATTGTTAAAAAATAAATTTGATGATGTGGAAGCTCAGAGGAGAAACAGCTATCTTCTGACAGGAGAAATACTTCTTAACAGAGCAGCATTAGAGTTAGGCCTTAAAAGTTTGGTCATCTTTAAGAAAAGATGAAATACAGGAAATTTTTGTTCATTTTGTTTTGTTTTTGGGCCAAGGGAAACTTGTGAAGAAGGGCATGGAGGTGGGAAGGCATCAAGACCAACATTCAAGAAACAGAGAGTGATGCCATTAGGTAGAAATGCCAAGCAAATGGGAAAAAAAAAAAAAAGTATAGGAAGATAAAGTGGAAACATCAGTTGGGGCCAAATGATCTCATTGGCCTGTCTTCTAGTTGCTGCACAGAAGACTTGTATAAAAGCAGTGTTTGTGTTTTTGTGTTCCTTTACTGGCATTACTCTTGTCAATATTCCTTTCATCCTGGAACATGACTTGCTTAACCCATTCATCTCTGCCTTTACCGTCCTAGTATCCCATAGCACACCAGAATCCATAGTACATTTAACTTCAGTCCTCTCTGCAGGGGCCTACCAGCTTTACCAAGGGTAGACTCTCAGCTTGTATTCTCCTTCTCCCATCTTTTACGACTTCCAGGCAATGGGGTGTGTGGGAAAAGCAACCAATCTAGGGTGCCGGGTGATTGTGAAAAACATGTTCTAATTTGAATGTTTGATACGCCCTGACAAAAGGTTAAGAGTTCCCTGCTGTTATGGAAGGAATCTTTGTAGCTAAGTGCCTAGCAATGTATACGGTTCCTAAGAGGGATTCAGTAAAATAATTATTGAGTGGCTAAATGCATATATGAGTGTTTCATCATCTTCCAGGTCTGTTCTTCTGTCTTATAGATAATGTGTAGGTTAAAGCCTACTTGTCTCCACTTTATTGAGAATCAGAAAGTTGTCATGACAACTTAATAAAAATGTTAACAACGACAAATATTTGGTTGAAAGCAATCCTTGGTATTCTTGTCAGCTTTGGCAGAAAAGCTCAAGTTTTTCTTCTCAAAATGCTTTGTTTTTCCTGTATCCACAATTGATGATAGCACAAAAGCATTTAAATGTGTATTTTTTGCACACTTACAAATGACAATGGCAACCAGACACGTGATCTAACGCCTTGCTACTCAAGATATCAGCAATATCAGCACGACCTGTCTTCTTGTCAGAAATACAGAGCCTTTGGACCTCACTCCAAACCTACTGAATCAGAATATTCATTTCACAAAATCTTCAGGTGAGTCTTGTGCATATTAAAGTTTGAGAAGCCCTGATCTGATATCAATGCATTAAGTATGCTAGACCTAGAAACAGGTTGCATGAATCTGTTGAAATCTAGGAATTATGAGAACCAGCATCTTTTTTTTTTTCTGGAATATTATTACCAAGTCAGTTTAAATAAAGTAATGGGACTAATTAAGTCATCTCTGTTGGCTTCTTGGTCCACTTTAGAACCAAACACAACTTCATAAACCAAAGGGAATTGAGAGAGAAATGAGGGGGGAGGGCAATGTGGCAGGAGGGAAGATATGAGAAACATTGTATACTTTTGTATATTATATCCTTTTTAAATATATGTCACAGGCAGAGCTTCACTTTATTTTTTAGCAAACAAACTATTTGATTGTACTGTTTATCAAATCAAGATAACTTGTCAGACACAAGAAAGATAACTTCATTATCTTTTTCCCCTTTATTACTCTTTTTTTCTTCCTTCTTAAGATTATTTACTTTCTAAATTTTTAAATGTTTGTTTACGATTATTTACTTTCAATTCGTTTGAAATACAACTAGTTAGACAGACTTTACATTAGTAACTTGTAATTATGGGGGCCATGTTAGTACTCCAAAATGTCCCTTTTAGAATGTGAAGTATTAATTAGGAAAAGGCCATGGAGAGTTGGAGTCCCTAAATTTCCAGCTCTGGTATAGACATTCATGAAGCAGTTTGGACTCCAAGAGATTCTAATGGTGACAGAAATGTTCACCATGTTGTCTCAAACAGATGGTGTTTGTTATCAGCAAATAGGGTGGTAGGCAGAATAATGTGCCCTCCTTGCCCAAAGATGCCCATGCCATCCCTGAAAACTATGACTATGTTACAATATGGCAAGGGGAAATTAGGTTGCACATAGAATTAAGATTGCTTGGGGTGCCTGGGTGGCTCAGTTGGTTGAGCGTCTGACTCTCGATTTCGGCTTAAGTCATGATCTCATGGTTCATGAGTTCCAGCCATGCATGGGGCTCCTGTGCTGACAGCGTGCAGCCTGCTTGGGATTCTGTCTCTCTCCCTCTGCCCCTCTTCCTGCTGTATCTCTCTCTCTCTCTCAAAATAAATAAATAAACTTTAAAAGGAAAAAGAAAAAAAAATTTTTAAAAAGGTTGCTAATCAACTGACCTTGAGATGGGGAGATTATCTTAGATAATCCATATGACACACTGTAATCGCAAGGGTCCTTATAAATGAAAACTGGAGGGGAGCCTGGGTGGTTCAGTCAGTAAAGCATCCGACTTTGGCTCAGGTCCTGATCTCATGGCTCATGAGTTTGAACCCGGCGTTGGGCTCTGTGTTGACAGCTTGGACCCTGGAGCCTGCTTCGGTCTGTGTTTCCCTCTCTTCTCTCTCTGCCCCTCCCCTGCTCACACTCTGTCTCTCTCTTTCTCAAAAATAAATAAACATTTAAAAAAAATTTTTTTAATGAAAAATGGAGACAAGACAGTCAGGGTTAGAGTCAGAGGGATGCAGTGTAGAAAGACCTTACCAGCAATTGCTGGGTTGGAAGATGCAAAGGGGTTATTACCAAGAGATGTGTGCAGCCTCTAGAAACGGGATTAAGGTAAGAAATTCTATTCTCCCTGAAGTCCTCCAGAAAAGAAGCAGCCCTGCCAATATTTTGATTTTTAATCTGATGAGACTCATTTCAGAGTCTCAGTTTGTTTGTTTCAAGCAACTAGGTTTGCAGTTATTTGTTGCAGCAGCAGTGGGCGACTAATACAGATTTTGGTACTGGAGAGTGAACCGCGGTGGTAACACCTAGAAATGGGGAAGTGGCTTTGAAATGGGGCATCGGCAAAGCCTGCAAGAATTTTATTGAGTATGATTTTTTAAAAGCCTGAGCTGCTTTGAATGAGCTGTCAGTGAAAACATGGCTGTTAACTCTGCTAGTGAGGACCCCACGTGGTGGAGAAGTAGAAGCATGGTTGGGAAAGCCTATAGCATTCTACAGAGCACTTACCGTGTCGTGATCTGACTGGTCGAATTATGATGTTAAAAGCGCTGCCAGTGAGGACATAGATGGAGATGACGAATCCGTTCCTGGAAACTGGAGGAAAGGCTTATCCTTATGCACTGGCAGGACACTTAGCTGAACTGGAGTCTGCAGGTTTGCAGAAAGAATGAATTTGAATGTTTAGCGGAGATTTCTAAGCAAAGCGTTGAAGGCGTGGCTTGGGCTTTTCTGGCTGCTTATTATCAAATGTGAGAGGAAAGAGAAATTGAAAGGAGGAGCTATGAAGCAAAACGGAACCCGGATTGGTGATTTCGGACATCCTCAGTTCATCGAGACTGCAACAGATGCCATTCCACCCTTTTCTAGGTCTGTGTAATGTCCCTGTACTTTGGTGCCATGGAGAGGCTTTCTCGATTCTCATATTTGAAAAATCTGCTGAACATACTGATACAACAGATCCCCAGATTCTAGGCTCGTGTCCTAAAGTACTAGTCACATTGACTCTTCTAGCCCCAATATCTTTACGTAGCACCAGTAGTATTCCATGAATTGCGCTTCAAAAGGTGGCCAATGTCGTAGCCTACAGACCTCCATATATTTACTGCTGTTGACTTCAGAAAATTGACAAGAAAATTTAGAGTGGAGACAGTGATGTAGAAGTCCTTAAGATGAATGGGTTGATGAATACTGCAAAGGAAACACTTGAGACACTTGCTCAAAGATACTTATTGAGTGTAACTCTTCACCTCGTAAAACATATTTCATTTAAGTAAAAACTGACACATGTAAAAGGAACATTTCAGCCATACACAGATATGATGTCTGTGGAAACAAAACAAAAAGTCCATAGCTACGGTTAAGCTATCATTCTAACTTAATTCAAAACACACTTATTTTTCAATATTGCTATTTCTTCTCTAGCTAAGTCCCCATTCCCTACCATGCCTTTATAAGATTTCGAGACTTTCCAAAATAATTGACCATATAAAGACAGATTCTGTTTTCTGAGCTTTTTATTTTACTATTTTTTTAAATAGAAAAACTAGTGCCAGCTGCTAGCAAAGGTTATCTGGACTATTTATAATAGCCCCAAACTGGAAACAACTCAAATGTCCAGCAACAGATAAGTGGATGAGCAAATTATGATATATTCATATAATGGAATACCACTCAGCAATAGAAAAAAAAAAAAAAGAAACGACTAATACAAAGAATAACAAGGATAGATCTCAAAAACATTGCACTGGGGGAAGTGGGGAAGACATAAAAGAATACATGTCCTACATGATTGCCTTTGTACGGGATTCTAGAAAGGGCAAAGTTAATCTGTAATGACAGAGGGATGATTAGTAGTTGCCTGGGGCCAGGGTGGGAAGATGGCAGCAAAGGGGCACAGGTGACTCTTTGGGTGATGAAAATGTTTTATGTCATGATTGTGGTTCTGAGGGTATATACATGTATTCAAACTTATCGGACTACACACTTAAAATGAGTGTATTTTATCATATGTACATTTATCTAATAAAGTTGATTTGAAAACATCAACAACAACCAAAGTTAGCAAAAGAATGGATGACTTCTGGGATTCGAACATTTTAGTTGTCAAGAAGAATCGTAATAGTTGGCATGGTAAGATATTAAATATGTGCCAGACACAGTTCAAAGCACTGCACGCATTAGGTCATTCTTTTCTTCCAGTAATCCTTTGAGGTAAGCACTATGATTATATTTGCTTCACACATGACAAATTGAGGTATAGGAAGATTAAGTAACTTTCCCAAAAGCACACAGCTAGCAAGTGACAGAAACAGGACTCAGACTCAGGCCATCTGGTTCATAATCCTGAGGTGTGAATTACTCTAGTTATGTTGCAAAGAGCTTCTTAATTATGCAAAATAAAGAGCCCCAGTTCAGATGTATTAAATCAGATTCTTTGATGGGGCGCCTGAATGGCTCAATTGGTCAAGTCTGGCTTTGGCACAAGGTCTTGATTTCACTGTTCTGAGTTCAAGCCCCAAGTCGGTCTCTGTGCTGACGGCTCAGAGCCTGGGTCCTGCTTCAGATTCTGCGTCTCCTCTCTCTCTATACTCCTTCCCCGCTCGCACTCTGTCTCTCAAAAATAAGTAAACATTAAAAAATTTAAAAAAAGATCAGTTTCTTTGGGTACTGGTAGGTCCCAGAAACCTGCTTTTTAACAAACACCTGTGGATCATTTTGATGGTTGAGTATGATGCCCAGAAACAAATATTTCAAGGTAGTGTTGAGAATTCTTTGAACAGGGACATATTCCTGACACAATTATGCAATAGGTTTGGATTTTCAACACTTGCACTTCAAACTGTGTATATATTCTCTTAAATTCTTTGCTTGACATTAGTTTTAAGCTACCAAGTAAGCAGTGGGGAACAAAAGTCAATAGCTCTATTTTTTAATAGACTGGTTAATTAAATAAGGGTAGTATGTTCTCTATGAATTATGTATTTATAGAAAGAAAAGGGAAACAGAGAGAGAAGGAATGAAGGAAGGGAAGAACAGAGCTAGGAAGATTGTTGAAGAGGTAGGCAAAGCATTGGGAGTATATTGGTAAACAAAGCATCTCACAGAAGAAACTATTAAGGAAAACACACTTGGGTAATTTTCTCCCAATCCTTCAAATGTCATAAAGGTTGATTTCTTCTTGTTTTCTCTTGAAGCAAGGTATGTTAAAAAGTAATCATTGGGGTACCTAGGTGGCTCAGTTGGTTAAGCGTCTGACTTCAGCTCAGGTAATGATCTCACTGTTCACGAGTTCAAACCCCCCACTGGGCTCTGTGGTAACAGTGCATAGTCTGCTTGGGGGTCTCTCTCTCTCTCTCTCTCTCTCTCTGTCACTCCCCCACTGGCTCTCTCTCTCTCTCTCTGAAAAATAAATAAACATTTAAAAAATAATCATCGATTAAATGAATGCACCATACAGAGAGTTGAAAATTCTCTAACACTTTTTATCTCTAGGCACTATATGTATAAACAACCCCAGAGCTCCTGTAAGTGAAACTCCCAAGAAATCTTCCTCCACAGGATGACAATACTATCTCAAGGGGTTCCCGTATAGCTGGGTTAAAATACAGTTTAAAAATATCACAGTCTTAGTAGAATATTACTTATAAAGGAGAAGATTTAATCAAAATGAGAATTTTTATATGTGAATATAAATATGTGAACATCTATCAATCCTTCAATGTTAAAAGAAACATTCCAAGGCAACATGACCTACTGACCCATAGAAAAGAGAGCCACCTGTGTGCAAAGACATATTTTTAATTTTTTAAATAATGGTAAATGAAATGAAAAGTATGCTTTAGCCAGTAAAGGTATCCTCTCTCCTTTTAAGTGTTGTGACATAAAAACTTTGCTGCTTCCTGCATTACTCTATTATAATGCAAAGCCACAAAATATGGTATAAGAAGCATAATATGCCTCTCACTAAGCAGCCCAGTGTGACCATGTCCCCAGTAGTTTTCATTATTCTAACACAGGACACTCACCAACTGGTGATGTGTTCTACTAATGAGCTAGATAGAGAGCTCTACTAATGTGTCAGAAACATCTGCTGAATGGGATCAATTTTGCTTTCGGTTTGCAATTTACTTCCAAAGCCAAGATGTATTCTTTGAGCTTTGCTTATAAGAGTGTTTTATGTACGCTTCTCCTTCTGAGCACATGGATCTCGAAACTGGAAAAAGCAGCCAAGGAGACTGAGATGCTCTTGAATGATAGTCCCACCAGACGGGGCCAAAAGGCATCTCCTGTGCCACAGATTAAAAAAAGGGACGAATTCAAGTTTCAGAGTAACTCTGTTTTAACTCTGTTTTGACACTGAAAAAAAAATAGGCAAATTATGCACAGGCAGACTTGTTGAAATCTCATTTTGTGAAAATGACAGTTATAGCTGCTGCTTTTATATTTATAAAATAATGTGTTTAAATAGTTGGCAATAGTACCTAAGGGAAATAGTGCCTTACCAAATCTCTTCTTACTTGTTAAAATAGTCTATTTGGGTCTGATTATGAAAGTAATGCAAGTAATAAAACAGGTCTTCCCTTTCCAACACTATGGCAGATGTGCAGAGAAACCCTGCCTGGGACACAACACTAGACGATGCTGGATAAAAAATTAAACATGACTTTAAGGTCTCACCAGGCTGGATGTCCGGAAAGTGTAACAAGCCCAAGCTAGATACAGTGAGAAAGAAAGACTTCCCTGGGAGGCAAGCACCGTAGCTGGGTAGCTGGCAATTGTTTAATGGTCATGTGCTTATCCACCGTGGGCCAGAGCTTGGGTTGTTGGACAACATGTGACCTAGAAGACAAAACCAAATGCAAAGAGGAAGTGACAGCACACTTACTAGGAATCTTGGAGGCCATGTTTTCACAAGGTAACTCTCTCTCGTAAGGTATTGACTCAGAATGGAGGGGGGTGGGGGTGGGTGGAAAACAAGTCTCTCCTAAGTATTCCTGATCCCAAGCCAGTTTGGGACTGGAAATTAATACAAATTCAGTGGCTTGAAAATCTGCAGGCAGAACCTGTATTTTAAAGTGGTCGTGCATTGGGAATGCTACAAGGAACCTGGCAGAAGCAGACACAAATCTCCCCCCTGGGGGGATCCATTTTAAAGAAAGTCTTCAAATAATTTCTACAGATATAGTCCTAAGAAAACTGAGCCTGTAATAAGGAAGTCACCAAATACATGAGGAAAAAGACAACCATATTACAGAAAAACTCAATAAATTAGAAGTCAGACCTACAAAGAGAAATTATTCAAAAAAATATAAAATAAGTATGTTTAATATATTTTATAAAATAATATATTGTATAAGAAAGAGACCAGAATATAAACTTGACCAGTCTGAAACTATAACCAAAAGAAACTCTCAGGAATAAAAATATAATGATTGAGGGGGACCTGGGTGGCCTAGTCAGTTAAGCATCTGACTGTGGCTCAGGTCATGATCTCACAGTTTGTGGGTTCGAGCCCCACATCGGGCTCTGTGCTGACAGCTCAGAGCCTGGAGCCTGCTTTGGATTCTGTGTCTCCCTCTCTCTCTGCTCCTCCCCTGCTCCCACTCTGTCTCTCTCAAAACAAAAACAAAAACAAAAACACATAAAAATATATATATATATACATATAATGATTGAAAATAACTTCTGCTGGGAGAGTTAAATAGCAGATTAAAGTGAAGAGAATACTAATAAACTGGAAAATAGATCTAGATAGATCTAGATAATTTTAGATAATTAGATACACAATTAGATACACAACTTAGATAATCAGTTGGGTAAAAATATAAAGGACAGGTGAAGATACTACTGAGAAGGGATAGACATCTAGTAGAAAGGTATTTAAAAGGATATTTAAGGGGCGCCTGGGTGGCGCAGTCGGTTAAGCGTCCGACTTCAGCCAGGTCACGATCTCGCGGTCCGGGAGTTCGAGCCCCGCGTCAGGATCTGGGCTGATGGCTCAGAGCCTGGAGCCTGTTTCCAATTCTGTGTCTCCCTCTCTCTCTGCCTCCCCCGTTCATGCTCTGTCTCTCTCTGTCCCAAAAATAAAAATAAACGTTGAAAAAAAAAATTTTAAAAGGATATTTAAAGGTATTTAAAGGTATTTAAAAGGATATTAAAAGGGACAGTTGATAAAGTTTTCCAGAATTTAATTCCCATCGTCCTATCCTCTTGTTAGTCCAACAATTTTCAAAAAGGATAGATGCAGTTTTTAAAAATCCACTTATAAAGCATTTGATGAAATGACCCAACCAAAGATACATAGATTTTAAACGTGACAAAAAAGAAAACAAATTAAGATCATCTACAATGGAATGACAGGTTGACTGCCAATTTTCCTAACTTCCAGACAAAAACGATTGAAGGTAGAAGAAAATACACTATTACCTTATAGGTGCTAGAAAGTGCTGAGAGAAAAAGAGCTGTCAATTTTAAACTGTTTACCCAACAAAATTGACTTGCAAGATTTGGCAGGTAGGGTGAGAGGAGGGTGATTTTACAGCCATCAAATTCTTAATAACACAATGTCTAAAGATATACTCCATTTTTATTAGAAACATTTTTAGAAAAAACAGTATCTCCAGTCAGACCATCGGAAAGCAAGGCAGAAGAGTCAGTTAAAAAAAAAAAAAAAGGAAATATTTAATATGTTTAAGATAAATTTAGACAAAGGAACTGATTGCTAAACTCTGACTAGTTTCATCAAAGACATTATAAAGAGACTAAAGAGACAAGATATAAACAAATTGAAGTTATTGACAACACATAATTAACAATGGATGAACAATTTTGTAAGTAAGTACGTTTGTTCACATGCCTTGTATTTTCCTTTATTCATTCCCAGGGATTTAGGTTCTAGAAAATGAGTTATTTTATGGTTACTAATGCCACTTGCCAAATGATTTCATAAGCTTTAATCAATTTATAATACGAATTTTGTACAAAGGATGTTCCACATGCTTGGTATTATTTTAATTAGACATTTATTTTAGGTTAAACATTTTCATGAAAAGTGAATCTCAAATTGTATTAGTTTCATAAACGATTTTAAATACTTTATTTATATACTTATGTGGTCATTATTATGATCATTATCTCTTGTTTTTTGAAATGTCAGTGTATGCCCTTTGCCCTTGGTTGAGGTATTAGTGCTTTCTTCCTAATTCGTGTGAAGGACCTGCTTATATACTTAGAATATTCTTCTGAAATATCAATATTATCAACCCCCAAATTGAATTCTTCTTGATTAAAATTATAAGCAACTATAGATCACAATGGAATTTAATGATAAACCATGAGAAAAACACTACTCTGTTGGGCCTCCGCTCCTTTTTTTTTTTTTTTTTCTGTTTACTGACACTCAGGAAGAATGAAAAAGCACTCCCTCAGATTCATGCATTTATTTAACTACTTGTACTGAGTAACAATCACATAACAGGCACTGTTCTAGAAACTGGGGACTCAACAGTATGATAAACAAGGGTCCTTGTCGTCATGGCACTTTTACTATGACGGGCAATTAAAAAGATTAAAAAGTAAAAGATACAGGGTGTCAGACAGTGATTTTGTGCTATGGAGAAAAATCAAGCAGAGAAGGAAGATGGAGGTGAGGTGCTAAGAAGAGGTTCAACTGTTCAACCAAGAAGGTTAAAAAAAAAAAATATCTCAGCTATCAAATATTTAAGTTTTGGCATAACCACTATATCAGAATCTTTTTCTTCAGGAAAGCAGAAATCATCATGCATTTCAAGCAGAAAGAGGTGTTAGGAGAACTCCCGGAAGACCCTGAGGAGGAAAGTACAGATTAGAGGAAGATACCACTGAGGATGTTAGCTGCGTGTGGCATGCATGTGGCTGATACAAATCTCAAGAGTCTCTTTGTCAATGCAGGTGCCTGCTGCTGCCAGAGGCAAATGGCACTTCTCCTTTTCTCTGCCATCTGAAGCTCACGATTCAAACTAAATCCTGTGGGTGAGGGATTCTGGGAACTGTAGTTTCCACGCTCCAGCTTGCATCCTTGCATTGCAAGAATACAGGAAGGGGCAGGGCTGATGTTCAGTTTACAAGACTGGCATAACAGCAAAGTTTGAAATAAATTTATTATTGCAAAAACTGCATAGGTGTGTTTTTGTCCTATTAGCTTATGCAATATTTTTGTTATGGGGCATTGAATTTGCTCATCCAAGGTATAAATAAACCCACAAGTTTTGAGTTAATTAGCCAGAAGTTCAGGGCACGGAGATGGTGTTAGAAGAAGACCCAGTTGCCTCTGTCACCAGGCATCAAAGGCAGAGGAAGTGCTTCCTGGAGCACAGAGGAGGTACAAATCCTGTGAGCACGGCTTTCAGGGGATACTCTCTTTGAAGCTCTTCCTGAATTCACAGTGGAGAGAACACGGCAGCCCAGAAAGCCAGGTGTGGAGATTGATCCTGTAGAGAAAGGGGTTCATCATGGCGGATGGCCTAAAGCGATTCCTGTATAGAAAATTACCAGGTGTTGAAGGACTCCATGCAATTGTTATGTCAGATAGAGATGGAATTCCTGTTATTTAAGTGGCCAAAAATAAAGCTCCCGAGCATGCCTTGAGACCTTGGTTTCTTATCTACCTTTGCCTTTGCAACAGACCAAAGGAGCAAACTTCTTTCAAAAAAATAAAAGTATCAGCCACCAGGTGGTTCAATTCGATCATTTACAGTTGGTTGTGACTTTCATAGCCAGCAGCAGTGCCAGTACAGAACTAATTGTCAGCTTAGAAAAGGAACTTGCTCCGTTATTTGAAGAATTGGGACAAGTTGTGGAAGTTTCTTAATCTGGCAGTGGTTTTGATGTACACCCTGTTTTCATCATAAGAGACGCAATAGCAATCCAACAATCTTTAGACGACAATAATACCTGAATTTCATGTACTCAAGAAAGGGCCCCTTTTTCTACCTTACACTAAAGAAAAGAGCCAAAAGATGTAATTTATAGACAGATTAATTGTGTGTGCGTGCGTGTGTGTGTGTGTGTTTGTGTGTAGGGTCTTTTCTTATTTAGTGAGATCTGGGGATACCACAGAAATAGTTCAATACCACAACTCCCATGAAGTTAGTCCAGTCACCAAATATGCACGAGATTCTATTCAGTGGGTCAGAATCAAAATGGTGCTTTGATCCACACGGGCCATTAAGTGCTGCTTATTATAGAATATGCCCAGGACTGCAGAATGGAAGCAGACCCTTTTTATTGTGAATAATAACGAGGACGCATTTTTCTTTATATTGTTTTATTTCTTTGCATTGAATGTGAGGAAGATAAAATGGCTTAGTAAAAGTAATAAAATTGGTACAACCACTAGAAAGAAAGAAAGAAGAAAAAAAAAAAAAAAGAAAAAAAAAAAGAAAGAAAGAAAAGAAAGAAAGAAAGAAAAGAAAAAGAAAGAAAGAAAGAAAGAAAGAAGGAAATAAAGAAGGAAAAAAGGAAAACAGAAAAGAAAAGAAAGAAGAATAAAGGAAAAAAGAGCAAGCCAGAAGAGAACATTGTGGGGAGATGGGGTTAAGGCTGACAGCAAAGGACAGCTCTATTGCCATCCATGCCCTTTATGAGCTGTTTGGTAAATCAAGAAAATCTAAATCATGAAGTGCAATATGAAATTTAATTCAATCAGCTATATTTCAGATTTATTCATTGACTTCACACATTGAAACAGTCTACCATTTCAGGAGATAAACTAATGCCACTAATAATAATGCTTCAATTAATTAATTAATTCTTTCACTTGATTCAATAATATGTCATTAGTTGCCTATTAACCTAACTGTTGAGATTTTTTTTTTTTACAAAAGTGATCTAATTATGGCCCTCCAGAAGTTCACAGTTTAAAAATGGAAAGGAAAATTGAAAAATAATTGCAATGCAGAAATGCAAATGCTCTGATAGAAATACTCAGAGAGTGCTCTAGGACTCCATGAAGGGTCATGAACAATTTGAAGAACGGATGATGTTTGAATTGAGATGTCAGGGCTGGCTAGTAATTTTCTAAGTGGAAGTATAAATTATTATTCCAATTTTACAGACCAAGACTTGAAGATTGAAAGGCTAACTTTGTGAAGCCATACAGTGGGCATAGTGTCTGTCACAGAACAGGGACTCCTAATGTGAATATTTATTGAATGGATGGAAGGGTGAAGAGTGATTTAGTGTCCAGAGCGATGGGGATGAGGGTATTACTGACTTTACTGAAGTTTTCTAAGGTTTATATTTTCAAATTTTAGAAAATGCTTAGTGCTTGCTTTAGATTCTTTTTGAAAGAATCGTGATGTACTTTTTTTTAAAAAAAGACAAAATTCAGGGCACCTGTGTGGCCTCTGACTGAGGCTCAGGTCAGGATCTCATGTTTTGTGAGTTTGAGCCCTGCCTCAGGCTCAGCACTGACAGTGCAGAGCCTATGCGGGATTTTCTCTCTCTATCCCTCCTGGACTTGCTCCGTCTCTGTCTCTGTCTCTCTCAAAAATAAATAAATAAACTTAAAAAAATGAAATAAGACAACATTCTTATTGTGATAATAACCTACCGAACAATACCAGTAATAAAAAAAAAAGAATAAAGAAATCTAACCTGCTTAAAGGGCCTATTACATAATTACGTTAGATGATCATAACAAGGCGAACCAAGAAGGCGAGTGAAACCTTCAAGAAAATTAACAACTACATTCATACATTTTAATTATGGCTTTATGTAATTCAACAAATGCTATTAAGAATTCCCAAATACTTTCTGTTTTTCCTGTAAATTTGTAATCTAAGTTAGAGATCAAAAATATAAGAACCAACTCAGACTATTGCTTTTACAGAACAATTATTTTAGCCTAGAGACCATGGAAAGTAAATAGCAAGTTTCCAGGCACTTTTGACGAGTTATCAAGTAAATTAATTATTTTAACTATAATGGAGCAGCAAGAGCATTTTTATCCTATTACCTATATGCTTTTCTTCTACAAATAATAACTTTTTCTTTTGGGTATTAAAATGGGTAAATTAAAGTACCTAGAAATTTGATATGTTAAAGAACAATTGTGGCTAGATAGAAAAAAACAGTAAGAGTAGCAAAATTGCCATGGCTTAATTTTCTTTCTTTGTACAAAGTTAATTTGGTACATGTAATAGAACTATTTTAAGGACTTTAAGACCATCAGCTGAAATATAGAAAAATTTATAATGCAAAATAATTAACATATTTAGTAATCAACTTTTATCTGGCATTTTGGTATGGAAAATGAGCAAAACAAGGCAGTTATAATGAGCAAATAAAAGACCTGGTTATATTAAATTATTTAAAAGTCAGAACTGGTGATGGGTCTGAAGGTTGGAAGGATGACTTATCTAAACTGAGCCATTTATAGAATGGAAAAGATAAGAGCAATTATTATGTTGGGATAATGGACATAAAACAAGAATTTCCCCCGGGGCAAATTGTCTCTATCTCTTTCCCCATCAACACTCTTAGGCGCCTCGCCTCCTACCCCCTACAGTGTGGTAGGATTGTAAGGTAATACATTTTACTGAACACAAATCCTCTGTACCCACCACCCATATTCTCTTCTAGACTGTCAGATGTTGCAAATTTGGAATCCTTTCTTAGTTTGCCATCTCTCCAGTCTTATCAGGAAGGGTTCTTTCATCTCCCATCTTACAGAACGTCTTCCCCTAACCCTACAATGTCCAAGTCATGATGGACCGGTTGGCCATATTATTCTTGCCTATGGTTTCTCCTGTCAGATGCGGTAAGCAAGTTAGCAGCAGCTACATGTACTACATAAATGTGGCTCACAGAGATATGGGGCTTTGTGGTAAAGGGATCTGAGGAAATGGTAGATGGAGGAACAGAAAACAATGGTCTCTGGAGAACAGGATTTTCTATGTTTGAAGTCACAGTTGTGGGTCAGGAAAAGAGAGAGAGAAATTGAGAGGAGATTGGATTTTTGTGTAATATTAAGGAAGGAAAGGTATCCATATAGGTTATTTTTAAAGATACCAGAAAAACAATAAAAAAGAGAGTGAAGAACAGATACGGCTTTGTGGTTATGCAAATGAAACATGATATAATCTGATATCTGGACTTCCTTCTGGTCTTGGTAAATCACAGTGCAGTAGATTAATTGTTAACATATTATTAATGTTAGTATTTTACTTATTTTATTTGATTGTAATTTTTATCTTCTGTTGCTTCAATAAAAAGACTACTGTAATTTGGGCAGCTGCTGGCTATTAACCCTTCTCAGATACGCATTAATTTCCAGTAAATTATCTGTGTTTTACACTGAGCTTCTCAGTTACTTCTCAAAAATTTTAAATTATTCTTGTGAGCATTTATGTATAACTATTTCATGGTGAGTAACTCGACCTAGGGCACGCACACCAATTTGGCAACGAGACTATTAGCAAAGTATAAGCTTTCCAGCACCCAGTGTTTTTCACTTTCCTTTGGAGGTGGGTGAGAGTAGGCTGAATCATCTCCTAGCCCCTCCTGGGTTACAGCTTTTTATCACATGAGTCTTGTGAGGCCAATTAAAGGGTTGGGATAAAAATCAGAAAAAGTATATTCTTTTTCATTTCTTTTATATGTGTTGGAAATAGGCATGCAGAAATTTAAAGAAGAAATCTTCTATTCAGTAGAAAATAAACATTGTAAGTTTAAATACCTGTAATTTAACCTTTGTTAAAATTAGGTTGAGAAGAAAAGATAAAGCTTCAAAAACAAACACCTTTAACAGAAGTTAAACAGTTAGCGATGCTAGTCCTTTAACACATGAAGCAAAGGGTTGGGTAAACAATGCTTTTTTTTTTCTTTTTTAAGCTAGAAAATATGTGTGCACCTGTGTTCATATAACAAGTATAATTTCTACCTCTTGTGTATCTTATGTCCAAAAGCTGTTTCATTTTCATTGTATTCCCTAAAAGAAGCAAAGAATGGTCTTATTATATGAAGGATATGTTTCAATATACACAACTGAGATACAATTTTGAGAACATTAAACTTTTTGTAGAAAACTTTACTTGCTCGCTTAGTTATAAAACCATGTTTGTCATCAGGAGGAAATTTTACTCACTGTCTCTATGACAATTAATATAGTGATTATTGGGGCGCCTGGGTGGCGCAGTCGGTTAAGCGTCCGACTTCAGCCAGGTCACGATCTCGCGGTCTGTGAGTTCGAGCCCCGCGTCGGGCTCTGGGCTGATGGCTCGGAGCCTGGAGCCTGTTTCTGATTCTGTGTCTCCCTCTCTCTCTGCCCCTCGCCCGTTCATGCTCTGTCTCTCTGTCCCAAAAATAAATAAACGTTGAAAAAAAAAATTAAAAAAAAAATATATACTGATTATTAACCCGTCGATCTCCTTTTAATTAACTCAACCAACCTAGAAAGACATTGCGGTGTCCTTTAAAAATGGGAAATATTTCGTAATTCTCCTTGCTAATAGGGAGTTTCATAAAAAAATAAATGCGACTCTCTTAGATGAATATTATAATAGAGTACGGGATTTCAAGTTCCTGTGACAGTTTGGAAGCATGGTTTGGGGCACACTTAAGGTTGATGGAGTAAAATTTGCTGTACAATTCGATTTTTTTTAGGTGTAGGTAATGCTTCTTCCACCAGATTTTCTTTGAACAGTGCAGGATAACACTTTGTACACTTTCTCTAATGCTTCTATTGCAGAGAGAAAAGCTCACTTCAGGTAACAGTGATTACTATGGACATTAAATAATTCAAGAAGTGTGTTTTAAACTTTCTGTAACATTGCAAAACTGCAGGAACTATTACCTGTAATTAGTAAAACATTAACATTGGACTCTTAATTTAGTCTGAATTTTATTTTCTTTCAGCATAAACTTTATTTTCAGAACTTGCTTAATTGAGCCTTGATTTTATTCCATAACTACGTGGAATGAAACTTTCTCAGGGAATGTAACGTCTTGTAAGCTGGATTTCTCAAGAATTATTTAAATTTCCTGGTAAATTGAATAGTTACACAAAACACTAAAGTTCGTCTTCTACTTACGTCTTAACTTCTGTAAGAAAAGAAAGTGGTTTTTGTTATTTTTGGGAAAGACAATAGCTCAGCTTTTCCAGTGTTTTCTTCTTGATTTCAGCACCCCCCCCCCTTTCTGCTCTTATTGTCAGAAATTCATAGTGAAAACATAAATGTATTTGGATAAATGGCTATTTTTATTGTGGATGTTTGGGTGAGTGCTTGGCACAAGAGCATATTGTTGTGGTGATAAAACAATTATCAGAATGTTTTAGCTCTTTTTTTAGGTGATACGATATGAATTTCACCATATGGAGAGGCAAAGTTTATTCATCACAACACAAGAAGGAAGATATCAGAATTATCCACAAGCTTAGCCTGTCCAGAAAACACAACCAATTCACTCAGATTCCCAACATTCATCTTACTCAACTAAATTTAATCAATGTCAAATCATTATACTGTACACCTGAAACAAATATAACACTGTATATTAACTATACTGGAATTATTTAATTTTTATTATTTATTTTATTATTATTATTATGTTTGTTTATTTTTCAGAGAGAGACAGAGCATGAGCAGGGAGGAACAGAGAGAGAGGGAGACACAGAATCTGAAGCAGGCTCCAGGCTCTGAGCTGTCAGCACAGAGGCTGATGCCGGGCTCAAACTCATAAACAACAAAATCATGATCCAAGCCGAAGTCGGATGCTTAACTAACTGAGCCACCCAAGCGCCTCTGGAATTAATTATTTTTTAATTTAAAAATAAATAAATTTAATGAGCATTAGCCTTAAGATAATTCCAAATCTCCTTAAGAACATACTCTTGTTTTAGATATTGAAAAAAAGAGAACAAACTAAACGTTCTTGATGCTTTTATTATTGTTCAGCTATACTCATACTCCTGTAACCTAAGACGGAGCTATAGAACCCTGAATCTGTAGACCATCTTTCCCTTCATTCATATTCTGAGAATCACCACATGAATTCATTTCTTAGGGCCGCCATAACACGTTATCACAACTTGGTAGCTTATAACAATAGACATATCTTCTCCCACAGGTCGGGAGGCCAAGAGTCAGAAGTCAAGGTGTTGGCTCCAAGGTGGGAGCCTCTGAGGGAGCACTCCTTCCATGCCTCTCTCAGAGCTTCTCCTTGCTGAGAAGGAGCAATGCTTGGCCTTCCTTGGCTTGTTGCTACATGACTTCCATCTCTGTCTCTATCTTCAGGACTTCCCCCTCTGTGTCTCCATGTCTTCTCCTTTTCTGTCTCTGATAAAGACACTTGTCATTGGATTAAGGGCCCATCCTACTCCAGGAAGATCTCATCTTGAGATCCGTATCTTAATCACATCTGCAAAGACCCTTATTCCGATTAAGGTCACATTCTGAGGTTGCAGATGGACCTATCTTTCAGGGGCCACAATTCAACCCATTACAACCGAGTTATTAACAACTGGACAGTTTTCATGTAAACTCTAGTTTGCATGAAGTTTCGGTGAAGGATTTCAGGACTATCTTGTCATAAACACAAGAAATTAGGAACTTAAGAAAGGTGATCTCCAACTGTACCCCCTCCATCTCTAAGAGTCTGTAACTGTGATACTGCGATAATGATTACATTATGCCATTTGCAATATTGATGGTCTTATAAAATTATCACTTCATTTTGTGCTGTATCCAAACAATGGAAATAAAATCTATTCTTTATCTTTTCCTTTTCAATGAATCTAGTTTATTTTTCCACTGGAAAGATCAATGTCATTTTAAAAGATAGTCTCACAGAGTATCATAATTTTAAAGAAATCAATCAGCCTCCAACAAGGGTTACAAAATTAAAAATGAGTGAAAGACCAATTTTTGCTTAAAATGAACATATTAATTATTAAAATATATTTCTTTAAAAAATTTTTACATGTTTATTTTTGAGAGAAAGAGAGAGAGAGTGAGAGAGAGAGAGAGAGAGAGAGAGAAAGTGGGGGAGGGGCAGAGAAAGACAGAGACACAGAATCCGAAGCATGATCCAGGCTCTGAGCTGTCAGCACAGAGCCCAACAGGGCTCAAACCCATGAGCTGTGAGATCATGATCTGAGCTGGTCAGACGCTTAACCAACTAAGCCATCTAGGTGCCCCTAAAATACATTTCTTATTAAAAATACATATTCAAGAATTTGTCTACAACAAAGTTTGGTTTATTCTTAGGCTTCCACTTATATTGATATGTTTCTTCATGCATCAGGATAGATCTATATATTTATTATTTGTTATTATATATATTTATATATAATAAATATTTTGCCACATTTGCTAGTTTTTAAATAGTATAAAGAAATCAACTAGTGATACTGTATTCACCATAGACTGATTGATATTTCATTTCCAAACCACTTGTTATAAATCCCTTTTTGGACTCACAGCTCACTCTCTCTGTGTGTGTCTCTATCTTTCTCTGTCTTTCTTTCCACCTCTGTTTATCTCTCTTCTCTCTACATACACTCTATATAAAACATATTAAATGAATTATATAATTCAATATAGTAAATATATAACTTTGTATATTCATATATAAACTCCATATCTATATCATATTTGTACATATATATGTAATATATATATGTTTGTGTGTCTAATTAACATCTTCTCCAATAAAATGTTAAACTTTACTATAGCTTTGCCAGAATGGTTTTTAGTCACTTATTTCTTAAAGTATATTTCTGCAATTATCTTTGAAGTATCCTTTTAACTTTTTTCCTGGTTACAATAGTTTCTAATAGTTTTCTTAATAGTTCTTGTTTAAAAGCATATTCTCTCAGTGTATTACCAGAGAGCCAGACTAATGATTTATCTCTTTTATATTGCCTTCTTTTAGGCTGCTAGCATTTTTCTCTGCACTTTAAATAGCAGTCATGATCAAACAGTTGATTTTATAATCAGAGTTGTGGTAAATTGGTCACTTCTGTTAAAGTGAATTTTTGAAACTTCTCTTGTTCAACTTTTAAGTAGTTACATTACCTCTTTTAAATACACAGCAACTTTTATATGCCAGTAAATATTAAATTTGTTAGAGAAGCCAAAAAGCAGGTGACTTGAATTGCTTTTGCTTGTTTTAATATCTTTTGTTACATACAAAAACGTTCTAACTTAAATACTAATTATTTATATTGGAATAATTAGTTTCCAAGAACCTCTCTAGACAAAGTGGTTCCTAGTGAAGTGAAAAATCTCTCATATAGTGAATTATAATCCAAAATCATAGCCCAAGAGCGCAGAGCCATACAGTTTTTCCCTGGAAGTATTACCGAGAGATGCTGATTCACCCTCTGTCAGGGCTGCTGGGTTGTGCTGGGAAGATACTTAGGGAAGGTGACATGTTACTTTACCCCATTCCATCTCTGAGATTCTGTAACTGTGATAATGGAGATTAGCTACGTCATCATTTCAATATAACCTTGAATTTCATATAGCATTCATTTATTTATTATTTGATAATAATGCAACACAAATTTAGCGGAAGAAAGAAATGATCACTATAGAGAAACTTAACAATTAAAATTAAAATTTCATGTAACATTCACCATTTTGTAATATTTTGGCAGATATATTCTTATTATTTTATTCATTCATATGCCTACCATTAAACTTCAAGTCAGAAATCAAATCATATTTTCTTTCTTAAAATGACATTACATTCTCCTTGCTATTAATTACTCTAAATATTTCTAAACATTAATAGGTAATTACTAAGGATAAATTCCCCAAAATTTAACTGCTGCGTCAAAGATTACTATTGTCTTTAAGCCATGTTTGTTTGTTTTTTTTAAGTTTATTCATTTTGAGAGAGAGACAGAGAGAGACAGAGAGAGAGGGAGAGTGCGAGCTGAGGAGGGACAGAGAGGGAATGAGAGAGAATCCCAAGCAGGCTCTGTACCGCCAGCGTGGAGCCCAATGCAGGGCTTGAACTCTCAAACCGTGAGCTCATGACCTGAGCTGAAACCAAGAGTTGGACGCTTAACAGACCCAGGTGTCCCAAGCCATAGATGTTTTTTAAACAACTTACGCATTTATGAAAGAACTATTTCTTCTAGCCTTAGCAACGATCCTCATAGGGAAACTGAAGCACAATTATCAGGTATAATAGTGTTGCCATTGTAAACATATAATTAATTAGAAAAATTTTTGAAATAAAACCAAGGCAAGAAATAGTTGTTCAGAATCCATGCTGTGTGAACTGCTGCAGTGTATTTCTGCATATGCCATCAGAGGATATAAAAAATGGAACAAGTTCAAAGCCTATGGGAGTTTCAATATTCTTGGAATAAAACATAGTCTGCACTATGTTTTTGGAACTCATATAAAAAAAGATGAATGACATATGATAACTAAAAAGGAAATAAAACAGATTTGTAAAACTCTCTGAACGTATTTATTTCATTCATATGAACCTTGCCATTTCGAAACTGTGTCCAGTTTTTTAAACATTTGTAATCTTCTGGGGCGCCTGAGTGGCTCAGTTGGTTAAGTGTCCCACTCAGCTCAGGTCATGATCTAACAGTTCCTAAGTTCCAGCCCTGCATTGGGCTCTGTGCTGACAGCTCAGAGTCCGGAGCCTGCTTAGGATTCTTTGTCTCCCTCTATCTCTGCCCCTCCCCACTCATTCTCTCTCTCTCTCTCTCTCTCTCTCTCTCTCTCAAAAATAAATAAATATTATTTAATGAATTATCTTTTCTCATATACATCTAGACTGATACTAGTTATATAACATTCATTGGAGACTAGGGCTTAAGTCTTTCATGGAATACTGGTGGAGAAAGGCTGTCCTGTGATAGTCATGCGCTTATGTGACCCAGGCATAGGACTAAGGCACAAGAATAGGATGACCACGTGGACGCGAGAAGGTCACGATGTCAGCACTGCAAACACCAGTTCCCTGGGCGGTGAGTGAAGGAGCAAGCATGCTCTGGCAGCCTGACCTGATTATCACCAAAGAAGCTGGAATTATTTCTACCTGCCCAATGGGCTGTCTCTGAGCTTTGCCTCAGCCCAATGTAAAGAACATCCTTAATTACAGGATGGAGAGACCATAGATCGTGAAAGGGTCCAATAGCATGCCTTGTTTATTCCGAGAGCTGGGGCATAACATGGGTACACCATTGGAGCTCAGTAAATGCGGTGTAGAGGACAATAAACTGCAGACATCTTAATTCCGCACTTGAACTAGTCACCATTTGAGCCTCTGTTTCTCCATATATAAAGTGGAGAACATGATACATGTACTTCAAAGGGATTGCTTCAAGAATAAAATCAAATAATGCTGGTAAAGATGATTTTGTGAATTTTAGAACTCCAAATAAGGGATTTTTTAGAAAACAGCTTCCATGGGGACCAGTTCTCAAAAAGAGAATGTTAACATTTTGTTGTCTGGCTAAATCGCAGTACATATTTCCTCACCGACATGCTATTGTGTAATCAAGTACAAGAAATCTGTACTACTAAAATATAATTTTCCCCATGAGATTAAAAAATGTTTTTTTTTTAATTTAAAATTTAAATATAAATTTTTTAAAGATTTATCTTTTTTAGGACAATTTTAGGCTCACAGCAAAGTTGAAAGGAAGCTACCAAGATTTTCCACATACCCTTTGTGCCTATATATGCATAGCCTCCCCATTATCAACATCCCCCCCCCCCCCCGCCCAGTGATACATTTGTTATAATTGATCAACCAACATTACCCATCATCTGGAAAGTTCACAGTTTTGCTAGGGTTCACTCTTGGCTTTGGACACATGTATTATGACATGTATTATCGTACCATGCCAGGTATTTTCACCGCCTCTTTGCTGTGCCTTTGATAGACCATTTAAATCATTAGACAGCCATTTAAAGAGGTCCATCACTACCACTCTTTTGTTTGACATCTGAAAATGTGTCATGTCAATTTCCAACAGCTATTTTGAGAATGGAATACAAATTTTAAAGCAGGAAGAACTAAAATTTGGGGGCGTCAGGTTGGTTCAGTTGGTTAAGCGTCTGATTCTTGATTCTGGCTCAGGTCCTGATCTCACCTCAGGCTCTGCACGGACAGTACAGAGCCTGCTGGGGATTCTCTCTCCCACTCTCTGCCCCATCGCTGCTTGTGCTCTCCTTTCTCTCTCTCTCTCTCAAAATAAATAAACTTAAAAAAAAAAAAGTGGCCGTACCATTGTGAATTCCAACCAGCAGCTAATAAAAGGTCATGTTGCTCTTCATTCTCACCAGCAACTGGTATTGTCAGATTTTGGGGTTTTAGGCACTATAATGTGTGTTAGAGTATCATTTTGTGTTAACTTGCAGTGCCCTCATGGCAAATAATGGGAGCATTTTTGCTCTTGTGATTATTTGCTATCTGCATATCTTCTTTGCCTATTCAGATATTTTACCCGTTTTAAAATTGGCTTATTTGCGGGGCACCTGGGTGGCTCAGTCGGTTAAGTGGCTGACTTCGGCTCAGGTTATAATCTCGCGGTCCGTGAGTTCGAGCCCCGCATCGGGCTGTGTGCTGACAGCTCAGAGCCTGGAGCCTGTTTCAGATTCTGTGTCTCCCTCTCTCTGACCCTCCCCTGTTCATGCTCTGTCTCTCTCTGTCTCAAAAATAAATAAACGTTAAAAAAAAATTAAACTTAGCTTATTTACTTTTGTACTGTTGAGTCTTAAGAGTTCTTGTATAGTTGGGCATAATTTTTTATCAGATACATGGTTTGCAAAGATTTTCTTCTAGTTTATGATGCAACTTTTCATTCTTTTCATAGTGTCTTTTGTAGAGCACAATTTCTTAAAGGCACTTTATTTAAAAGGTACAGTTTTATATTTATAGAAAACTTCAGAAGTAATTACAGAGTTCCCATATACCTTACATTCAGTTCCCCTTATTATTAACATCTTACATTAATATGGTACATTTGGTATAACTAATAAACCAATAAAGATAAATTATTATTAACTAATAATATTCCCTTAGTTTTTACGAGATAGTGTACTTTTTTTTTTTCCAGAATCCCATCGAGCATGCTCTCTTTCTATACTATACACTGGTCTGTAGTTTTCTTTCTTGTAATGTCTCTCTGGCTTTAATATTAGGGTAATACTCACTTCATAGAAGGAGTTGTAGGAGATATTTCGTTCTGCTTATATTTCTGAAAAGATTGTTGGAACATTGTTATCATTTATGCCTTAGTTTTGGTAAAATTCACCAGTGAAACCATCTGTGTCTGGCGATTTCGTTTTCTGGAAGAGTTATTAATTTTTTTACTCAGTTTTTTTAGTAGGTATATGACTATTCATCTTTCCTTGTGTGAGTTTTGGTAATTTCTGTCTTTCAAGAAATTGGTCCATTTTCATCCAAGGTTATCAGATTTGATGGGCATAAGCTGTTATAATATTCCTTTTTCATTCTTTAATGTCCATACGATCAGTAATGATAACCCTTCCTCATTTCTGGTATAGTAATTTGTGTATTCTCTATTTTTTTTGTCATTTACCTAAGAGATTTATCAATTTTTATTTATCTTTGTAAATGATCAACATTTGGGTGACTTTCAAGTTTTTGTTTCCTACTTTCAAGTGCATGTGCCATCTGCACTAATTTTTGCTGTTTCTTTTCTTCAGCTATCTAGGCTTAAATGACCTTCGTTCACTAGTGTTTCTAAGGCAGAAGCTTAGATTTTATTTTTACATCTCTTCTTTTTTAATACTGACTGAGTACTCTAAATTCCCTCTCAGTATCTTTCACTGCTTTTCACTTTTATTTAGCTCAAATATTTTAAATTTCACTTGAGACTTCTTGACCCATCGTCTTCGGAAATACATGTTTTAATTTCCAAATATTTGGGGAATTTCCAGCTCTCTGTCTGCTAATGATTTCTAGTTTAATTTTATGTGATCTGAGAAAATATGTCCTATGATTTGTATTCTTTTAAATTGGTAATGTATTGTATTCTTTTAAAATTGTTAATGTGAGTTCTGTGGCCAAGAATGTGGTTTATCTTGGCAAATGGGTCCATATGGGCTTAAAAGAATGTGTAATCTGTTATTTGTTGGGTGGATTATTCTAACACAATATCAATGAGATCAAATTAATAGTGGAGCTATTCAGGTCATTTTTATATCCTTAGTAATTTTTCTGTGTGCTTAATCTATTAATTATTAAATGAGAGATGTTGACGTCTTCAACAATAGTAGTGGATTTATTGTTTACCTATCCTTTCAGTTCAGCTTTGCCTATTTCATGTTCTGTTGGTTTTGCACATTCACCGTTAGGACTGTAATGCTTATTTGGAGAATTGACCTTATTATTGTCAAAGCCACTCTGTATACTGATATTTTCTTTATGCTGAAGTCCACTTGGTCTGAGAGTCACACAGCTACTATAGTTTGCTTTAGATTAGTGTAGTATTGTATGTTTTTTTCTACTGCTTTCCTTTTTAGCCTCTCCATTTATATTTAAAGTGGGTTCCTTATAGGACTATCCACTCATACAATTATCTATTTTTAATTAGTGTATGTATACAGTTTAAGGTATTTATTGGTAAGCTAATATCCACCACACCTGCAACTTTTTTCTATTCATTACATTTGTTCATTGTTTCTTTTTCCTTCCCTCGCTTTTCCGTTCCTGGTTTTTAAAGAGCATTTTCATGATTCTGTTTTATCTTGTTTCTTAGCATATCAGTTATATTTGTTTTAAAAAAAATTAGGGTTTTCCCTAAATTCTTTAATATATATATAATAGAATATCACTTATTTTGAAAGAGAGATTGACAGAGCATGAGTGGGAGAAGAGCTGAGAGAGAGGGAGACACAGAATCTGAAGCAGGCACCAGGCTCTGAGCTAGCAGCACAGAGCACGATGTGGGGCCTGAACTCACACTCTATGAAATCATGACATGAGCCAAAGTTGGGTGCTCAACCAACTGAGCCACCCAAGCACCCCCTATATATATATATATATATATATAGGCATAAAGTTGTTCATAATATTATGAACAACTAAATATAATATATATATTATATATATATATTATAGCATATGGATAAGTGGACATGAATGACATAGTGTCATAGGGATGGAACAGGAATAGAGAATATTCTAAGTTACCTACACTACATATGAAGCAGTCTAAGATTAGTTGAAGGATAACCTTGTATTAGTTAAATATATATACGTATGTATATATGTATATATATGTATACATATACGTATATGTATACGTATACATATGTATATGTATACATAGACATATGTATACATAGACATATACATATATTACATATGTGTACATATATGTATATATGTATATGTATATACACATATAAATATAAATACATAATACACACACATATATATAAATACTATATATATATATTTAACTATACAAGTTATCCTTCAAACTATGCTAGACTGCTTCTTATGTAGTGTAGGTAACTTAGAATATTCTCTATTCCTATTCCCATCCCTATGACATTGATGTCATTCATGTCACTCATGCATATGCTATAATCACCTTAACACACTTTTTACTATTGTTACTTTTATTATTTTTTTTTTTTTAATTTTTTTTTTCAAACGTTTTTATTTTTTATTTTTGGGACAGAGAGAGACAGAGCATGAACGGGGGAGGGGCAGAGAGAGAGGGAGACACAGAATCAGAAACAGGCTCCAGGCTCTGAGCCATCAGCCCAGAGCCTGATGCGGGCTCGAACTCACGGACCGCGAGGATCGTGACCTGGCTGAAGTCGGACGCTTAACCGACTGCGCCACCCAGGCGCCCCTTACTATTGTTACTTTAAAGGAACATCATTTTTTTAACATAAACTTAAATAGGAAAAAGAAAAAATACTTTTATTGTTTCTCCAACATGTTATTTTTGTGGATCCAAGCTTCTAACCTATATCATGGTCTTTCTCTTTGAAGAACTTTATACATTTCTTACTTGGTTGTTGGCAATGAATCTCCTCAGTTTTTGTTTGTCCTGAGAAAGTCTTTATTTCTCTTTCATTTATAAAGGTTAATTTTGCTGGATATGTAATAGTTGGTGGGTGGATTTTTTTTCACTTAATACTTTATTTTTTTTTTAAGTTTATTTAAGTAATCTTTAACCCCCAACGTGAGACTCAAACTCACAATCTCAGTGGTGATCAAGAGTCACGTGCTCCTCTGAGAGTCAGTCAGGTGCCCCTCACTTAATACTTTAAATATCTGACTCTACTTTCTTCTTGCGTGTTCCTGATGAGAAGTCCAGTATGATTCTTCTCTTCATTCTTCTACAGTTAGTATTTCCTCCCTCCCAACCACTCTCCAATTTTTTTTGAAGATTTTCTTTTTGCCTTTGTAGTTTTGCAGCTTGAATATTGTATGCCTGGGTGGTTTTTTTTTTTTTTTTAATTTTTTGTTTGTTTGTTTGTTTGCTTGTTTTGGTGTTTATCCTGCTTGGTGTTCCCTAAAATTTCTGCATCTGTGGTTTGCTGCCCTTCATTTTGGAAAGTTCTCAGCCATTATTATTTCAAATGTTTCTTTTGTTCTATCTTCTTCTAGTAATCCAATTATGTTATACCTTTTGAAATTTTCCCATTGTCATTGAACGTTATATTCTGTTTGTTCTTTATTTTATTTTTTATTTATTTATTTTTTTTTTGGTTTTTGAATTTCAGTTTGTAAAGATTCCATTAAACTGTCTTCAAGTTTCTTGATTTTTTTCCTTGGCTGAGTCCTATTTACTAATAAATCAGTCCAAGTCATTCTTCATTTCTATTATCCTATTTTTTATTTCTATCATTTTCTTTTCATTCTTAAGAGTTCTCATCTCTCTGCTTATATTACCCATCTGTTCTTGCAAGTTGTCCACTTTTTTCATTAGCACCCTCAATATACTAATTTTGTTTCAAAATTAGTTGGTCTAATGATTCCAACATTGGTGTCACACCTGACTCTGCTTCTGATGCTTGCTATGTATTTTTTTTAATGTTTATATATTTTTGAGAGAGAGAGAGAGAGCATGAGCGGGAGGGAGAGAGGGAGACACAGAATCCGAAGCAGGCTCCAGGCTCTGAGCTGTCAACACAGAGTCCGACAGGGGGCTTGAACCCACAAACAACAAGGCCATGACATGAGCCGAAGTCAGATGCTTAACTGACTGAGCCACCCAGGTGCCCCAACTTGCTTTGTTTCTTTAGACTGTGGGGGTTTTTGTTTGCTTGTTTTTATCATTGTTGTTTTCTTTCATTTTTTGGCATGACTTGTAATTTTTGGAGAGAGCTGTACATATTACACTGTGTAATAGAAATTGAAGAAAATAGGACTTTAGTGTGAAAATTTATGTTATGAAAGACATTGGGGTGCTTGATGTTTGCTTTAGCTCTAGTGCCTGAGGCTTCAAATTCCTTTAGTTTTTTTTTGTTTTCATGTCTCCTCTTGACTCTGGGCTTCCCCGAGTTTGTATATTGTGGCGATGTCAGCTGTGATCCACTACTGCTATGCGAGAGCTCTGTCGGTGTGGTGGTGAGATGTGGAAGATGAGAAAGTGTTCTATAACGTTACGATTGAATCTCAGTCTGTCAGTGGGCCTGTGACTCTAGGATGTGACATTGATAGTGTTTTTCCAGTGGTTGCATTTGTCCCTCCCTTAGATAATACTGGGAGGTTGGAGTGGGAGGAATGCCTTCCTCCAGAAAAGATAAGGGTCTGGCAAAACTTTTTTCCCTAGAGAATAGGTTTTGTCATGGAGGAGGCAGTGGGCATATTTCACAATTATTTCTGTCTTTCCCTCTACTAGTTTTCCCAGATCCTCACTATGAGAACATGAAGAGATGCCTGGAGGTAAAATCCACATGTATGGGGACCGTTATTAGACTGTGGCCTTCAGGAGTTTCTCACTCTCATCCCAGACCATTCTCAACATCTGGTGATTAATCAAAATGATCATGTGAATGTTTCTACCAGTTTATGTCATCCCCCAATTTTCCTATCTCTTTAGATTTGGGGATTGTGATTTGCTGTGCCACCTCAGTTCTCTGGTGGGTTTAAAACAATAGCTGATATTCTGTTTATTGGAATTTTTCTTTTTGTGAAAACAGGGAGTGACAGCTTCTTAGCTCTTTACACGTCAGAGCTGAAGCTAAAAGTTCAGCTTACATTCAAAGTAGTCAGTATAAAAAAGATTAAAAAGGGGCGCCTGGGTGGCTTGGTCAGTTAAGCGTCCGACTTCGGCTCAGGTCATGATCTCACGGTCCGTGAGTTCGAGCCCCCGTCGGGCTCTGTGCTGACAGCTCAGAGCCTGGAGCCTGTTTCAGATTCTGTGTCTCCTTCTCTCTCTGCCCCTCCCCTGTTCATGCTCTGTCTCTCTCTGTCTCAAAAATAAATAAACGTTTAAAAAAAAAAAGATTAAAAATATCACTTTGATTTATTTATATAGATATGTTACTTTTTTATTTTAGAGAGAGAGAGCACCAGTGGGAGAGAGAGGCAAAAGGAGAGAGAGAGAGAGAGAATCTCAAGCAGGCTCCATGCTCAGTGCAGAGCTCAACGTGGGGCTCAATCGATCTCACGATCATGAAATCGTGACCTGAGCTGAAATCAAGAGTCAGATGCTTAACCAACTGAGCCACCCAGGTGCCCCCAGATATGTTACTTTTAAGAAGAAAATACTTTTGAAAACAGATGTATTTTTTAAAAAATCCACAATATACTAAAAGTGTCTTATCAGAAAAAGTTAAACATTTTGAAAGTTATATTTATATAATTTTACTGTTATTATTCTCTTGCCATCTCAAAAGTGTTTGAATTGGACTATACATGGTATGGGGAAACTTGAGAACCTACAGTTACAGAGCCCTGTGCAAGTGTTTGACTATAATGTATTCTGTTTCATCTACAATGACTCATTATATAGTTGTCATTACCATATTCAAATATTTGATAAATATAAAATCATCCTGCATTCACAGAAAATGGTGTAGACTTGCCAATAACTAAATATACTTACCTATATTAGGTACAAACAGCAAATATTCCCATCAAGCTGATAAAAATGTTGTTTAATATCTATTTCTTTAGAAGGAGCAAGTAAATTTCTGTGCAAGGGATTTCTTGGATTTGTTATTAAGTTATTTTTATTCCTAGGTGGGAATAGATGTTAGCAATAATAACTTTCTTAGAAGTTACGGAAAAGGAAACATCCAACTTCCTCTGTTTATAACAGAAATTTCCTATGCTTCACTTTAGAAGGGCCTGTGGCTCAGAGGTCTTTTCTTTCTCAGAAGAAAATTTTTATAACTGCCAAGTTAGATGTATCAAAAGAACAGCAAAAATGAAAAAGTGGACAGTAAAGATTTTTCCCTTAAGCCTTACTTTTGAAAAAGCAAAGCTAATTTTCCTTTTCGAAAATTAGAGATTATATACTAGAAGGTGCAATGGAAAATAAATAAAACATCTGATTTGAATAGTCTATGTTGAGATTCAGAAATGAAGGGTACCACTGAAGGAGTCATAACAAAGGAGTATATCAAAGATAGCTTTTTCAAATATATTTAAGCATATATTTTATTTATTAACTAAAGTCTAGACTAAATACACATTAACAAAATACAGTGGGGAGCCAAACAGTTTAATATTTTGTCCATATTTAGTGAGGTGGGAAACAATAGCCAAATACATAATTAAAAACAGCCTAAGTGCTATGAAAAAAACAAAGAACAGGGAAGAATGAGAACTTACAAAGGGGCAATCTGATTTTCTCAGATGGGAGGTGGATAGGTGGTCAGGGACCTCCCAGAGGAAGTGAAGTTGAAGCTGAGATGTGATCTGTGCTTGGGAATTTCATGGAGTGTTGAGGAAGGAAGGGTGTTTTTTTGGCAGAAGGAACAGTATATGCAAGAGCCCTGAGGATAGGAAACAAAGCATGGTGGAAGAACTGAAAGGGAGATGAATGTAGCTGGTATTGAAATGGCAGAGAGAGGGGCACCTGGGTGGCGCAGTCGGTTAAGCGTCCGACTTCAGCCAGGTCACGATCTCGCGGTCCGTGAGTTCGAGCCCTGCGTCGGGCTCTGGGGGTGATGGCTCAGAGCCTGGAGCCTGTTTCAGATTCTGTGTCTCCCTCTCTCTCTGCCCCTCCCCATTCATGCTCTGTCTCTCTCTGTCTGAAAAATAAATAAACGTTGAAAAAAAATTAAAAAAAAAAAAAAAGAAATGGCAGAGAGAAAGACATGGTGGCCTTGCAATGTATAAGAGCAACTTCTGACTTTGATCTGTGTTTCAAAGCGCAGTGGTCCAGGGGGGAGTCAGAGATCACATTCTCTGATCTCCATGTCCACTTTGGACCCATGTTGTACTCTATTCTCTTATAAATTTGTATTTCTTCTCAGAAAACATTATCACCTGCAGGATGCAGGGGAATTTGGCTCTGTTGTGAAGAAGCCCTGACCTCAGCCCCTTGTACACTCTTCCATGGAGATTTCTTCTTCTATTCCAGAGGTTAGAGAAGCCGAGCATGGCACTGACATTCTTATGGGTCCTACTCCCCTTGCTCCTCTAACTTCCTGTCACGTGCGAAGTCTCCCACTCTAGGCCCAAACCCTAAAGAAAGATCGAGCCTACTTCTTTTTTGTTTTGCACGTACATGGATTTAGGATTTAGGATGTTATATTGCACTATTTTGTTTACAACAGTCTGCATTACTTGACTATGAGCTGTTTGAGAAAGAATTTCTATACATTAGAAATTAATATATATTGTTGAATAGATGAGTAAAATAAAGCTTATGTAGTTACTAGAGAGTTAGAACTTTGACGCTGAATTCATTCCCTTCAGGCTTTACCTAAGACGAGTGGCCTGGTCAGAAGAAAGTCTTCATTTGCAATAATCATGGAAAGGTGGCCAAAGGGGGCATTGAGTCAGGCCAGAAACAGCTGCCAATGCAAATCTGCTGCCGGTGACTCTGGTCTCAAGGTTGTTTGTTTGTTGTTTTCACTTTCCTATTCTTAAAGGTCAGAACTTCATCTTGACTAGACTGTATTTGTGAATCTAACTCATTTTCAGAGCAGGACTCCTCTTTTTTTGTCTTCCCAACACATTGTGCCCCACATTCCCATGGGTCCACCTCTAGTAGGGACTGTGGTACAGGCAGAAGGGGGCACTGATTAGACAGTCCTAGAGGTGCTCACTTATGCTCATTCCTCACCAGCTACTCCAGAAAGCACTTTGAGATGCAAACGAGAGTGACACTATTGTAGGGATAACCTTGAATCTACTTTTATTTTCAAGCAAAGCTTGCACGTACTTGAGGATTTTGCTAAAAATCGGTCAGGTTTTGAACGCAGTTCACAATTCAATCTTAACACACCGTAATTTAGAACTTCTGTCTCGTTTAACACAGTCACTCTGAATGGAACAGAGTAAATTTTCTCTTAGCAAACGTAGGGCCAATCGTGACATAAAAGTGAGAATCATATTAATCATCAAACCTGTTAATCAAAACATTAATACCAAGCCACTTGCAGGCTCTCAGGACAGGTGAAGATTGTACACATTGCATACTGCACAGCTCCGGGAGTACCAGTCACCTGTACTCATGTAAATCGTAGCTGCACGTTGGGGCGCCTGGGTGGCGCAGTCGGTTAAGCGTCCGACTTCAGCCAGGTCACGATCTCGCGGTCCGTGAGTTCGAGCCCCGCGTTGGGCTCTGGGCTGATGGCTCAGAGCCTGGAGCCTGCTTCCGATTCTGTGTCTCCCTCTCTCTCTGCCCCTCCCCCGTTCATGCTCTGTCTCTCTCTGTCTCAAAAATAAATAAACATTAAAAAAAAAAAAAAATTTTTAAAAAAATCGTAGCTGCACGTGGAGTCTCTGTGGACCTTCCCAGGGTATTATGTGATATGTCATTACCAAGTTAAAGATCACTGATGTACTAGTAATGCATTCCAGACAGTTCCAAGTGCATTCACCAGATTAGTTTCCTATAATTTATTAAAGACAAACTACAGCCGATGATTTGTTTAAAAAAAATTTCTTTTCGGTGATTTGTTCAATTGATTTTGTCAACAGACAAGGTAAGTAAACAGACAAGGTGAATAAATCTTGCTCAAGGTTTTTTTTTTTGTTTTTTTTTGTTTTTTTGTTTTTTTTGTTTTGTTTGTTTGTTTTTGTTTCTTTTAACAGACTGATTATTTGACTTCAAGCTCCACCAAATTATAAACTCCTTAAAAACAGGGACTGCGTCTTATTATCTGTGTGTCTCTAAATCTGGCGGAAGAAAAGGTGTATGTTAGGTGGCTGAAGTGTTGGCTATATGTGAGACGAGGCATGTGTATTTTTAAGAAATACTGCTAATGATGGGGCGCCTGGGTGGCACAGTCGGTTGAGCGTCCGACTTCAGCCAGGTCACGATCTCGCAGTCCGGGAGTTCGAGCCCCGCGTCAGGCTCTGGGCTGATGGCTCAGAGCCTGGAGCCTGTTTCAGATTCTGTGTCTCCCTCTCTCTCTGCCCCTCCCCCCGTTCATTCTCTGTCTCTCTCTGTCCCAAAAATAAATAAACGTTGAAAAAAAAATTAAAAAAAAAAAAAGAAATACTGCTAATGAAAAATCACTTAATATTGAGTGAATCAGTCCATTTATTTAAGATGTTTAAGTAGTGATTTGTATAAATCACTTACATATATTTATTTTATTTTATTTTTGAGAAGAGAGGAGGGGAGGGGCAATGAGAAGGGGAGAGAATTCCACGCGGTCTCCATGATGTCAGCAGAGAGCGCAGCATGGGCCTTGAACTTGGATCATGACCTGAGCTGAAACCAAGAATCACTCAACCGACTGAGCCACCCAAGTGCCCCATGATCTGAATGTGTTTTAATGATTATACTCCCACAATCATACAATATTCATAATAAAAAATAAACAAATAACAATTTATGATAATTACAATTATTTTTTACCTAAAGATCCTTTGATAAGTAGCCATAAAAGGTTTTCATAGCAAAGACTTATTAAGTTGATTCAAAGTGAGTTTTAAATGTGGACTGTCTAAAAAGAAATATATTAAGTATTGTTACAAAGCCAGTATATTAAGATTTGTTTTTAAGGAACTACATTTCTAAGATCTCATGCTAGTTAATTTTTTTTTTTTTAATTTAAATTTTAGTTAGTTAACATACAGTGCAATTTTGGCTTTAGGAGTAGAATTCAGTGATTTATTGCTTACATATCACACCCAGTGCTCATCACAATAAGTGCCCTCCTTAGCGCCCATCACCCATCTAACCAATCTCCCACCCACCTCCCTCCATCAACCCATAGTTTGTTCTCTATCACTAAGAGTCTTTTGTCATTTGTTTCCCTCTCTTTTCTATTTCTGCCCCCTTCCTATATGTTTATCTGTTTTGTTTCTTAAATTCCAAATATGAGTGAAATCATATGGTATTGGTCTTTCTCTGATTGAGTTGTTTCACTTAGCATAATATATTCTAGCTCCATTCACATCATTGCAAATCATAAGATTTCATTCTTTTTGATGGCTGAGTATACTCCATTGCATATATATACCACATCTTCTTTATCCATTTGTCAGTTGATGGACATTTAGGCTCTCTCCATAGTTTGCTAATGTTGCTATAAACATTGCTATTGTTGATAATGCTGCTATAAACATTGTGGTGCATGTACCCCTTCAAATCTATATTTTTGCATCTTTTGGGTAAATGCCTAAAAGTACAATTGCTGGATCATAGGGTAGTTCTGTTTTTAGTTTCTTAAGGATCCTCCATACTGTTTCCCAGAGTGGCTGCACCAGTTTGCATTCCCATCAACAGTGTGAGAGTGTTCTTTTTTTCTCCACATCCTCACCAACACCTGTTATTTTTTATGTTGTTAATTTTAGCCATTTCGACAGGTGTGAGGTGGTATCTCATCATGGTTTTGATTTGTATTTCCCTGATGATGAGCGATGTTGAACATCTCTTCATGTGTCTGTTGGCCATCTGGCTGTCTTCTTTAGAAAAATGTCTATTCATGTCTTCTGCCCATTTCTTTTTTCTAATTTTTTTTTAATGTTTATTTTTATTTTTGAGACAGAGAGAGACAGAGCATGAGCAGGGGAGGGGCAGAGAGAGAGGGAGACTCAGAATCTGAAGCAGGCTCCGGGCTCCAAGCTGTCAGCCCAGAGCCCGACACAGGCCTCGAACTCCAGGACTGCAAGACCATGACCTGAGCCAAAGTCAGATGCTCAACCGACTGAACCACCCAGGCACCCCTCTTCTGCCCGTTTCTTAACTGTGTTATTTGTTTTCTGGGTGTTGAGTTTGACAAGTTCTTAACAGATTTTGGATACTAACCTTTTATCAGCTATGTCATTTGCAAATATCTTCTCCCTTTCTGTAGGCTGCCCTTTAGTTTTGTTGATTGTTTCCTTTGTTATGCAGAAGATTTTATCTTGATGAAGTCTTCATAGTTCAGGTTTGCTTTTGTTTCCCTTGCCTTCCGATACGTGTCTAGTAAGACGTTGCTCTGGCCAAGATCAAAGAAGTTGCTGCCTGTGTTTTGCTCTAGGATTTTGATGGTTTCCTGCCTCACATTTAGGTAAGATCTCACATTATGATGCTATGGACAATGAGATATCATTGCATTTTTCCATGACAGTTGGAAATCTGTTTCATGCTGTCAACCAAGAACTGTGCACTATAATAAAGTTTCCAAGCACCCCCAGCCAAGAGGTCCAGTATAACTCTCATCACACAGCTTGATATATATATATTATAAACTATATATGTAGTTTATGTATACATATACATACATATACATATGTATATAAACTATACGTATATTTTATGATATACATATCATAAACTATAAATATCAGACATGTATTGTTAGATAAATACTAAAATATGAATCTGTTGAAAATTTGACTTGAAAAAGGGACAGATATAAAATGTGGTTCAACAGGTGGAATATTTAAAACAGAAACAGCTGCTTATCTTCAGTCAACTCATTTTCTTTAACAAATCTCATTTCCCAGTCATTAAAACACTTTTTTCAAGGCAATGTACATAGTTTGGAATAGCTATTTTGTCAACACACGTCCGCATGATCTTAAAAGCTACCTGATGTGACTTTACAATGCAATTACTGGAGTTTCGCTTGAAAGAGCCTAAAATAATGTAAGAAAGAGGAAAATGCCTCTCAATAAGAAGCAAAAGGATGTATTCCAGAAGAATAATGATAACTTTCCACATTAGTGTATAATAAATGTCCATTTTGTTATTGCTTTACAAACAGTAATGAAAAGATAAGCTGAAATATGAAAAAATAAGCTGTAGTCATGGAAGTGATAAATTGCATAAGATTTTAAGACAACATGTTCTTCCATTTCTAAAATAACAGTTTACTTGAAGTGAGCGCAGTGATAATTGTTAGATGAGCATTTAATGATTAACAATTAGCAAACACTTCATTCTTTTTGGATGGTAGTGAAGGGTGACAGACAGGATACTGGCCAAAAGTAATAATTCAATACTCCATAAGTCGTGTTAATACCTGTAAAGAGTAGTTGTATAGAAGTTTCACGCTTATAGCATAATTTAAGTTACAAGAAAGATTTGTTTTTACACTCAAAGATTGTATCTACATACAAGATGTATCTACTATACAATAGGATGAAATACATTTATGTTTCAGTATTTATCACTATCTAGACTGTTGGTCTCAGAGTGGCAAATCAGTTTCTCTTCTTTGCCAATTCTAAGTGATTGGTAGTGGCTGCCTGTTGTGTTGTGTTGAGAGAGATTCTGAGGACACTTTGAGAAGATATATGATGACAAGTTAGTGACTTTGGGGGTGGGGGTGGTGGGTCATCACCCATATACTTAATATATATTATTTCTAGAGCTAAATTACATTAGAAATGAACCATAAAGACCAAAATTTCTAATTATATATCCCTTAATATATAGTTAGCATTTTATTCCTCAAAACTCAAATTTAATTGCATGTATAGTGAAGGTTTTATTCCTTTTTCTCTCTAAATCACACTTAATACTTTCCGTGGTATACAATAACTTTCAGATTGCTTTCAGGTTTGGGGCAATTTGGGTTTGTGAAAATAAAACAAAGAGATTACAGTAAACTGAAAGCATAAATCCTACTCTTGACAGAATACTTAAAGTAACACTTTAAAAAATAACACTTGACATACGACCAAGAGTCCAAACTTTCTTATAAACTGCTTGGATAGTGGGTACTAAAGAGTTTTTACATCCGAGTTGACAATAACAAAACATATAAACAATGATAGTGAAGGTTGGCTCTAATCTAAATAAATGAAAATTGTTGAAAAGGAGGTTGTAATTACTGTTGGAAAATGTAAGTTATAGGAAACACATTCACTGGTCCGTTGGGGGTGCAAAACTCAACTCCTGGTTCTGGCCTCTAAACAAGTCTTCTGGAATTAATTTTTTTATAAGTTCGATGGTGTTCAAAGTTTTTGGTTCATACAGAGCTCCACAGGAAAGATTGCTAAAGATTTGGTAACGTAATTGGAAAATGGAACTATTTTATCCACCATTCAAGCGTATCTGCCTGAGGGGGGAAAAGACAAAGATTAAGGTTAGGGTTAGGGTCAGAGGGCAACACTTATAGAAGTAATAGACACGTCCAAAACGAGCAACGTGAAAAACAGCAGTCTCACACGGAAAAGACTTCCTAAAACGTTTGTTTTCCTTCAGTTTCTATTTAAAAGGAGCTGACCCTTATCTGATACTTGGTTTTCAAAGGAAGAATGAGTCATGTCAGAAATGTTGTCAATTTTTCTTTTATGAGATTTGGCAAAGAACTTTCTATTTTCTGCGTATTTTATGAGACCTCGAAATAGATTTAGGAATTTCCCCTCCTCGAGTGAACATCATAATACCAGTTTGTATTGAAAAGATACTTTTCAGTTTCCAAAGAGCTTTCGTCTATATTATTCAGCTTTGTCCATTCTGACAACCTCACTCAGTGTGGAATGGGGGGTGTTAGCACCCACGTGTCACCAATGAGAGAATTAAGACAGGGCTGATTAAAGGTTTTTCCAAGAACCCATGGTTGCTATGAGCAAAACTAGGAACTGAGACGCAAACCTCACGACTCACTAGTGAATTGGTCTGACCACACTAAGATGAGTGCTGGGCCGATCCTGAGGAAGCACCTAGGGCCCTTCTCAGAGAACGATGGCCCTTCCTCTACCAGCAGACTAATAAAAGTATGGGGAGTACACTTTCAATAAAGGCCGGAGAAAATCTCTGCACAAGAAAAATATGTTGTGCTGCATTAAATTTTAATACTCTCTCCTTTCATACCATCACCCTGGATGACATCAGTCACTCTATAGCTTAGTTTACACAAACTGTATCCTGATGACTCCCGTATTTATATCTCTCTGGCTTGGATTTTCCTTCTTCCATAACTTTAGATCTAAATGAGTGCCTGTCTACTGGATACTTTCAGCGGAATGCCTTCCAGGGAGCCGCACTCAAAATGTCCCAAACAGATTTCCCATCTTGTTCCAAAACCTGATCCCTCTCTGTGTTTTCTGCATTGGGATTAATATCACTCTACCAAATCAAAAAACAAACAAACAAACAAAAACCTTGGGGGGCGCCTGGGTGGCGCAGTCGGTTAAGCGTCCGACTTCAGCCAGGTCACGATCTCGCGGTCCGTGAGTTCGAGCCCCGCGTCAGGCTCTGGGCTGATGGCTCAGAGCCTGGAGCCTGTTTCCGATTCTGTGTCTCCCTCTCTCTCTGCCCCTCCCCCGTTCATGCTCTGTCTCTCTCTGTCCCAAAAATAAATAAACGTTGGAAAAAAAAAAAAAAAATTTAAAAAAAAAAAAAAAAAAAAAACCTTGAGCTGCTTCTTTACTTCCTTTCCTGTTAACCTCTCATATCCAAGCGTTCTCCAACCACTGCTGAGTCAGTTTTCCAAACATTCCATAAATCTTGGTGGCTTTTTCTATTCCTTCTGGTTTTATTTGGGTCTCATGATTTTTCAACCGGCTTAAGACCCACACTTTCAAACTGGTCCCTCTTACTTCGATCTGGCCTGTCTCCAATCTAGTTCCCATGTTCCAGTCAGTCATCAAAGGCTACCCAAAGCATTTATGATAAGGTTCTCACTTCTTAATTGCCCTGTAGAGCTTACCTAATCCAGCTCATGCTCACTAATCCAGCTTTATGCCTGGTCACTTTTCTGCTTCATCATCTAAGCTCTAACAAATTGAAATCATTTTAAGTCTTAGGCTATACCAAATTCTGTGTTGGGTCTGTCCTTTTGTTTATAGCGCTGATAGATGATTTCATTGTTCTGCTATTACATCCAGTTCTCAATGTGGCTCCCCTCCCTGCCCATTGGATGATTATACATCCTTGTCCTGTGGATTTGGCCACATGATTTGCTTTGTCCAGTGAAATGTAAACAGAAGGGGCACTTGTCACTTCTGGATGACAGCTTTAAGAGCCATTGTGGGGGCGCCTGGGTGGCGCAGTCGGTTAAGCGTCCGACTTCAGCCAGGTCACGATCTCGCGGTCCGGGAGTTCGAGCCCCGCGTCAGGCTCTGGGCTGATGGCTCAGAGCCTGGAGCCTGTTTCCGATTCTGTGTCTCCCTCTCTCTCTGCCCCTCCCCCGTTCATGCTCTGTCTCTCTGTCCCAAAAATAAACGTTGAAAAAAAAAAAAAAAAGAGCCATTGTGTGCTTAAACAGGATATATGTCTTCTGCCACACACAGCCAATGTCTCAACTGAAGGATGATTCATCAACTTGCATCCTGGAAAAAAGAAGATGTGGAGAAAAGCTGCAACCTATCTCTGATGGACACACAGAATGGAAGCAAAATCAGCCTCCGTAGTTGTAAACCATGATACTTGGAGATCTTGTTATCTCAGCATAACTTTGCCTACCTACTTTTACTAATACATCTGCCCGGAAGAGTCTTCTCCTTCTTTGCCCATCTAACTCCTATCTCTTGTTTCAGCTGAAATTTTATTCTTTTCAAAATCCATTTCTCAATTCTTGGCTGGTACCAACTCTTGTGTTTCTACAGCACTCTGTAATAATAGTGCTTATTGTATTGCATTGTGATTATTTGGTTGTTTGTATCCCCTACTAGGTGGTCAACTATGGGAGGACATGGCATTCTTTCTTTTTCGTCTCTTAGTACCTTGAGTACCATGGCCATGTTGTATGAATGAATGACAAACAAATAAATGAAGGAAAAGTAGTCGAAGCAGTTCTCACATCCGTAAGTGTTGGGGGAGATTGTGTGAGCGACAACGCTACATCGAGATTTTCTCTGCTGTGGTGACAGATGGGATTCTAAAAGGAAAAGCGTTACCACTGACCTATAACGCGCACCAGTCCCACTTTGTGTTAATCACACATTTTCAAACTACAGAACTCTGTGAAAAGTTTTAGTCATAAACTGCAGCCTAGATTACATTTTTGTCAGATGAGTCCCCTGAATGTGTTCAATTTCATAGTGGTAGTCATGCCCCCTAATGATTTCAGCAGCCACAAAGGACAATTTATCTTTGGGTCACAAATGTGAGACAGCAAGGCCAGCCTATTTCAGGCAGACCTATAGAAGTTTTACATGAAGATTTGGTAAATCACCATCTTCCTTAATCTGCTTTCTTCTTTATGATGTATATTTTTATAAACAATGTTTGGCAGTCTAATTTTGATCTAGAAATATGATAATTTTAGTTTTACATTAACATCACAGTATAGTTTTAGGTCCGTGTTTATGATATATGTTGCTGACTCTCTAGAATAGTGTCATACATGCAATAGGTTTTTCTTTTCTTTTTTTTTCTTTTGTTTATTTATTTATTTACTTTGAGAGAGAGAGAAAGAATGAACAGGAGAGGGGCAGAGAGGGAGAGAGAGAGAAAGAGAGAGGGAGAGAGAGAATCCCCAGCGCTAACAGTGCAGAGCCTGATGCAGGGCTTGATCCCACAAACAGTGAGATCATGACCTGAGCTGAAACCAAGAGTCAGTCAGATGCTTAAATAACTGAGCAACCCGTATGCCCCCATGAAATAGGTTTTTAACAAATATTTTTCCCAACCTACCTCTTGCTAATACGTACTTTTTCCCCTTCACTATTAGATGTCTTGAAAGCATTTAAAGAATAATTTATGTATTTTCACCTTCATTTTCTAACATTTCATTTACATTTTAGCCCATTGCTTTTTAGTTTTTACCATCACACACACACACACACACACACACACACACACACACCAGCCAGGTAAAAGATTTTAGCTTAGATCATGATGATTCTGTGACAAAATTCTTCTAAGAGAAATTTCCTAGAACATTTCTCCACCTCATTTGTATTTTTCTCCCTTCTGCCTAATTCTTTTAGATTGTTGATTTTCTTGGGTAGTATAATTGGCTTTGGATTCAGATTCTTCCTAAGATGATATCTTAAATTATTATTTTGTGCTACATATTGTAGCCCATGGGTGAGAGATGCCTATCCTATAATTTACCCAGACTCCCAAATACTGTACCCCAACTCTTGCTCAGAATTTCAGATCCTGATTACTTAGGAAGGGGAAATTAGAGAATCACAGGCTCTTTTACTCCCCTTCAGTAATGTTGAGCACCACCTGGGAAGGGGGGTGCTTGTTGAGAACTCTCCTTAAATCTAGGGGCCTCTGATAATTTAGCTTTAATGACACCATCTGGAATACAGGAACATCTGAAGAAAAGTCATAAAGTGTTAGAACTAGAAGAGACCTTATGCCACACACCCTATGCCTCATCTCATAGATGAAGACATTGAAAGCCAGGGGATGTTTAATGGTTTACTAGCACTAATTAGTGGGAAGTACAGAAGTAGAACCTGGATCTCCTAAAGCTTTATTGAGTACTTTTTTATTTACAGCGTCTTTTCTTTTTTAATTTTTTTAATGTTTATTTTATTTTTAAGAGAGACAGAGACAGAATGCGAGTGGGTTAGGGGCAGAGAGAGATGGAGACACAGAATCTGAAGCAGACTCCAGGCTCTGAGCTGTCAGCACAGAGCCTGATATGGGGCTCGAACTCACAAACCACAAGATCATGACCTGAGCCGAGGTCAGAAGCTTAACCAACTGAGCCACCCAGGAGCCCCTATTTACAGCATCTTTTTTCTTTTTCCTTTCCCCCTCCCTTTTTTCTTTCTTTCTTTCTTTCTTTCTTTCTTTCTTTCTTTCTTTTTTCTTTCTTTTTTCTTCTTCCCTTCTTCTTCTTTCCTTTTTTAACAATTTTCTTACTCCAACCACAAAAATAAATTCAAAATGGATTACAGACCTAAATGTGAGAAATGAAACCATAAAAGTCCTAGAGAAGAACATAGGCAGTAACCTTCTTAACATAAGTCATAGCAACTTCCTTCTAGATATGTCTCCTGAGGCAAAAGAAACAAAAGGAAAAATGAACTATTGGAACTGTATCAAAATAAAAAGCTTCTGCACAGCAAAGGAAACCATCAACAAAGCTAAAAGGCAGCCTATGGAATGGGAGAAGATATTTGCAAATGACATATCTAATAAAGGATTAGTATCCAAAATCTACAAAGAACTTAGACAACTCAACACACAAAAAATGAGTAATCCAGTTAAAAATGAGCAGGAGACATGAACAGACATTTCTACAAAGAAGACATACAGATGGCCAACAGACACATGAAAAGATGCCCAATATCACTGATCATCAGGAAAAAAAAAAAAAAAAAAGGAAGAAGAGATACCACCTCACAACTGTCCAAATAGCTAAAATCAACAACACAAGAAATAACAAGCGTTGGTGAGGATGTAGAGAATAAGGAACCCTCTTGCATTGTTTATGGGACTGTAAATTGGTGCAGCTACTGTGGAAAACAGTATGGAGGAGTTCTAAAGATAGAATTACCTTATGATCCAGCAAATTTACTACCCAGTATTTACCCCAAAAATACAAAAATACTAATTCAAAAGGATACATATAGCCCCCTACATTTATAGCAGCATTATTTACAATAGCCAAATTATGGAAAGAGCCCAAATGTGCGTAAACTGGTGACTGGATAAGGAAAATATATATACAATGGATTATTACTCAGCCATAAAAAGAATGAAATCTTGCTATTTGCAACATGAAGGGAGCTAGAGTGTATAATGTTAAGCAAAATAAGTCAGTCAGAGAAAGACAAATATCATAAGATTTCACTCATATGTAGAATTTAAGAAACAAAACAAATGAGCAAAGGGGAAAAAAGAGAGAAAGAGAGACAAACCAAGAAATAGACTCTTAAGTATAGTGAACAAACTGATGGTTACCAGAGGGGAGGTGGATGGGGGGATGGGTGAAATAGATGATGAGGATTAAAGAGGGCACTTGTGATGACCACCAGGTGTTATGGAAGTGTTGAATAACTACATTGTACACCTGAAACTAATATTACACTGTATGTTAACTGACTAGAATTTAAACAAATCTTAAAAACAGTGCCTATTTCTCAAGTAGTTTCTGAACCTCATTTGGCTTACTGTTGACATTTCAAAAGAAGCCCTTCAGAGGACCTGTTGCAAAACCCAGGCATTCTGCACATGGGGTGACCAATCAATAGTAAACTAAATAAACTGATATCTCAGATGAACGAGTTGGAAGAGAACATAGGAAATTAGAGCAGTGGTTTTCTAAGTATTAGGAATAACTTAAGGTAGAAGGCTGACACGATGTATATGGTTGGGATAACGTGCTATTAAGGTTTTTTTTAGGAGAAAAGAAAAGGAAGATTACAAGTTTAGGTTTAAATGTATTGAATTTGAAGTGACAATGATTTACCCTGCTGGAAATATCCAGCAGGCAGTAGGGATGAAGAAGAAGAAGGAGAAGAAGAAGAAAGAAGAAGGAGAAGGAGAAGACGAAGAAGGCAGAGGGGGAGGAGGAGGAGAAGGAGAGGGAGGAGAAGTGGGGAGTAGAAGAGAAGTCAAGAGAAGTCAAGGCTGATGAAAGATGTTGACCAGGAGAGGTGTTCTTTAAATGTTGAGTGTGCCTCTGAAGAGGAAATTTAGAGACAGGCAAGAGAGGGGAGGCTATGCCTACAATGAGTACTTCTGGCAAAGGAAGCAGAGAAAATGCAGCCAGAGGTGTTCTTGTTCTCTAAATAATAGTGATATAGTTTCCTAGAAACCAAGAGTGGAAAGATTCTGTGGAAACAGTTAAGACTACAGGTAGGAGGAAGCATGATGATGTGTTTGACTTGTCCCTCAGATGCTTTCTCTAGGACTATTGACTCTTCCTTGAAGAAGTGAACTTAGACTCCTACACAAAGAAGCTTGGAGACTGAAATAAGCAAGGTTCTTGGTGTGTGAGAAAAACAGACTGCTTTAGCCATGGGAACTGGGCAGCCAGCAAATCCTGTGGCCTCTTTGTTCTTGCCAGATTTCCTGAGCAGGTCCTCAGCTTCCCATTGATCATGAAGTCTCTGATTCTGCTCAAAATTCTTTCTTATTTCAGATGGCCAGCACCAGTTTCTGTTTCTTGTTGCAAAGCACCATTTCTGACACACTGGGTGTCATCATATTATTTCTGGGAGCCTAGAGAAGTATTGATTTCTGCAAGTAGGACTGGGAATGGCAAGGACTAAGAAGGAGCTATATTTAATGTTGAAGAAGTCATCGGTGATCTTAAAGGGGTCAAGTTTAATAGCCTGTGGAAGGTTAGATGTTGCCATGTAGGGAATCATTATGCAGGGAATGAGGAACTGGTGATTTAAAAGAGGCCATAAGTACAGAAAAGTTCAGGCAATTTGGAATTATTATGAATCTTCAAATTTATTTGTGGATAGGATATGGATGTATGGCAGGGGCGGTACAAATGTCATGAGGATAAATGTGACAAAATCAAACATAGCACACTTAGGGTAGATCAACCAAACATGTAACTAGATGTGTTGGTGAGGGTGAGGTGACATGGCATTATAGCCATGGAAGTGAATGGAATTATTTCTGCATATTAAATGCTAATGTGATGGGATCTCACTATTATAATCTTTATTTACACCAATATCACAATTGAGATAAATTATATTACACTAAGAAAAAACAGTCAATAAATTGCTACCATTAACCTACTTGATCATCACTATTATTGACATAAACTCAAGCACCAATGAAAGTAGGTTCATGATTATTGGCTAAGAAGGCATTTTGCCCCAATTGTTCCATATATCCTAAATTATGAAACATTTTTGACACCTAAAACCTTTTACATGGGATTGGGGAAATATACCCATCTAGTGTATGAAAATTCACTGTTGATGTACGAATTAGTTCTCTTAACATACATTAGTCAGTCACATTTATTTTTCCATGAGAAATCATGTTTTGGTCATACAGAGCTTTAGAGGAAGTATGACTAAATATAGAATAGCTTTATTTTTTTTTCCCTCCACTGTTACTGCAGATAGATGAGCCATATTGTGTGTGTGGGGATGATTAGCAAATTTCACAGTTGTCAACAAATTTATAAAACATTGCATTTAGTAATTTCATAAAAAATTTTGTTTCTTTTATGTTTCAAATATATTTTGAGTTAATTTGAAGTAAAGAAATTTTAAAGTCCAAAGAATAATTTTTTAATGTTATTAAATTGTAGAATCTTAAAAAAAAGCAAACACTAGGGGCACCTGGGTGGCTCAGTCGGTTCAGTGTCTGACTTTGGCTCATGGTTGGTGAGTTCAAGCCCCACATCGGGCTGGGTGCTGACAGCTCAGAGCCTGGAGCCTGTTTCAGATTTTGTGTCTCCCTCTTGCTCTCTGCCCCTCCCCGGCTCATGCTCTGTCTCTCTTTCTCTCTCAAAAATAGTAAAAATAAACATTAAAAAAAAAAAAAAGCAAACACTAAAAAGAACCATTGATTCTTTTGGTTAATTTCTTGACAGAAAACATCAACGTGTTGGATATATACATAGACTCCATGGAGCCACTAGTATGCCTATTCACCATTCTGCTCTTAGCACCTGGCACTGAGCTCAGCACATGGTAAGTATGCAATAAACACTGGTGGATTAGTGAATGAACGGGTGGATGAATGATACTTATGGGAAATACCTTGATTAAATGACTTATACGTAACTGGTTTCTATAATAGCCACTCAGTACCCAAAAAGCCAAGGAGGGAACAAGTAGTAATCTCTGTATCTCTACAAAACTGTGAAAGTTGAAGCATACCAAACAGGCTAATGTTAAAAATTCCTGCATCTGGGGGCACCTGGATAGCTCAGTCCGTTAAGCAACCAACTGTTGGTTTCTGCTCAGGTCATGATCTCCTGAGTTCGTGGGATGGAGATCTGCATGGGGCTCTGCACTGACAGCAGGGAGCCTACTTGGGATTCTCTCTCTCCTCTCTCTCTGCCTTTCCCCCTGCTCGCATGTGTTCTCTAAAAAAATAAAAAAATAATAATAAATTAAAAATAAATAAATAAATAAGCAAGCATTTAAAAATCCATGCATATGGCTTGGAAAGCTCACCTTTCAGTGGGAGGCTTTTGGCATGAAATTAGCTTTAACTGATAAATCTATATCTACATATAGTTACATCTCTATCTATAGTTTATCCATATCCATATCTGTAGTGATAAAGTATATATTACATTTAATATATCGATAATATATATAGTCATGCAAAATTTAAAAATATGTGAAGCTAAAAAACCTTGTTGAAAAGTCTTATAGTCTTTTATTTTGATCACTTAGGAATAGTCTAATTTTTATAATAGTGAATTTTTCTTTTGTATATGGCAATTATTATTTCATGACCCAAGACACTACACATACAGGAACAAGTTGGAAGACTTTTAAGACTGAACAAATTCTTTTTTTTTTTTTTAAAGCATTTACTTTTCTGAGAATTGAATATTCTTGAAATTGTGCTATTATTTGATCAAATTGAGTCAAGAGGAGGAAAAGAAAAAAGTGCTGTTGAAGAGCTTGTTGAAGAGCTATGATTTGATACTATCTCAAAGAAATATAGCAACTTGCATTTTTTCAAAATGTGGTTCGTCATGATGAAATTTCGACAAAGCCATATGTCATAAGATGAGAAAGATATCATCTCTGGTCTAGAAATAAAATGTTACAGTTTTCTGAAATATTAATTAACTTGGTACCACAGTCATACCATTAATGAAGAAACAAATTAGTGACTAATACACATGACTCCTGTCTGCTAAATGAATACATGTTATATGCACCCTATTTTCTTATAAACATCTTAATTTTATGCTGTGTACCTTCCTACTATCTTTCAGTAATGACAGTCAGGACTCTCCTGACTTTGACATGAATACAATGTTAACAACATCATTAAATGACTATGTATCCAAGTCATGATGTTAAGTGTAGAAAGAAATTTAAGTATGGTTCTCCTGCTCTTCCTCAACAGCAACAAAAAAAAAAGGATTTTTTTTAGTGACTAGTATTGAGATTGCTCATTTCCAGCCACAATATGGATCTTTAGAATATAGGGATAACACAGAAAATTAAATAACACAAACTATGGCTTACAATTATGTCCTTTTATAATTCTTTTGGAACCTATAGGATTGAGCAACAAAATAGCAAGACAGAGTATTTAAAAGATTTCACATATTACATTCTTTCTGACATCATAATACCTTCAATATCCTCAATATCCTTCCAATTCTGCATTCACCAAACATTTATCCCATCCTATAGGAAGAGTCAAGGTTTATTAAATACATTTTTTTCTAAGACCTGGTTTTCATATTTATATATAGAATTGACACATCAATTGTATTTAAGAACATTCATGATTGAAATAAGGGTCAGGCTTTGCTTTTATGATCTTATCTAAATTAGGAAAATTAGTTTTCTATGGGAAAGAAGAGGGACTATAGTTACAAAAAATATCTCATGCCCTAGAGGAGATCTTAAAGTCAATTAGCTAAATAAACAAATAAAGAAAAAAAATATTTAAATATTAGTCCCTACAACAACCCAACACCAAATAAGAATTTCAGATACTGTGCACAGCAAAGGAACAAAACTAAAAGACAACCTACTGAATGAGAGAAAATATTTTCAAGTGACATATCTGATAAAGGGTTAGTATCCAAAATATATAAAGAACTTATACAACTCAACACCCCAAAACCAAATAATTCATTTAAAAAATGGGTAGAAAACACGAACAAACAGTTCCCCAAAGAAGACATACAGATGGTCAACAGACACATGAAAAGTTGCTCAACATCACTCATCATCATAGAAATTCGAATCAAAAACACAGTGAGATAGCACATCTGTCAGAATGGCCAAAATAAAAACAAAAACAAAAACCCAAGAAACAACAAGTGCTGGCGAGGATGTGGAGAAAAAAAGAACCCTCATGCATTGTTGGTGGGGCTGTAAACTGGTGCAGCCACTGTGGAAGTAGGGAGGTTACTCAAAAATTTTTGAGGTTCCTCAAAATATTAAAAATAGAAGTACTCAGTAATCTCACTACTGAGTAATTACCTAAAGAACAAGAGAACACTAATTTGAAAGAATGCACACAATCTTATGTTTATAGCAGCATTATCTACAATAGCCAAATTATGGAAGCAGCTCCAGTGTCCATCCATAGATGAATGGATAAAGAAGATGTGGTATATATGCAATGGAATATTACTCAGCCATCAAAAAGAATGGAATCTTGCCATTTGCAACAACATGGATGGAGCTACAGAGTATAATGCTAAAAGAAATGTTAGAGAAAGACAAATACCATATGATTTCACTCATGTGTGGAATTTATTTTTATTTTTTTTTATTTTTATTTTTTTTAACGTTTATTTATTTTTGAGACAGAGAGAGACAGAGCATGAATGGGGGAGGGGCAGAGAGAGAGGGAGACACAGAATCCGAAACAGGCTCCAGGCTCTGAGCGGTCAGCACAGAGCCCGACGCGGGGCTCGAACTCACGGACCGCGAGATCATGACCTGAGCTGAAGTCGGAGGCTTAACCGACTGAGCCACCCAGGCGCCCCTCATGTGTGGAATTTAAGAAACAAAACAAACAAGCCAAGAAAAAAAAAGGGAGAGACAAACCAAGAAACAGACTCTAGAGAACAAACAAATGGTTACCAGAGGGGAGGTGGGTAGGAGATTCATGAAATAGGTGAAGGGAATTAAGAATGCACTTATCACCATGAACGTGGAGTAACATATGGAAGAGTTGAATCACTATATTGTTCACCTGAAACTAATATAACACTGTATTTTAACTATACTGGAATTTAAATTTAAAAAACAATTAAAAAATAATGAAGGAATGTCAGATACCTGCTTTGGATACAGAGAAAAATGGAAAAGATTCCACTTTTCTGTCAGTTGGCCTACTCTAAATAACTGAATGTTAAGTTTCTCCATGATTAATTTTAGGATCCTAAAAATGGCAATTAAGATTTAGAGCTTTTCCCTCCTTCATTAATAGTATTAGATCACTGAATATATCTTGAGAGTTCCAAAATCCTTAGTATTTTCCTCCTTCTTCACCAATACACTGAATCCATAGTTCAGACAATTGACGATGATGAAAACCATTAAAGATCATTTATGAAAATATTTTTAATATATTTTTAAAAATTTTATTTTAGAGAGAAAGAGAGTGAGCAGGGAAGAGGGGCAGAAGGAGAGAGAGAGAGAGAGAGAGAAAGAGAGTGAGGGAGAATCTTAAGCAGACTCCACGTTCAGGGAGGAGCGTGATGTGGGGCTTGATCCCATGATCCTGGGATCATGACCTAAACTAAAATCAGTCAGATGCTCAATTGACTGAGCCAACCAGGCACCCCTGTGAAAATATATTTTTTGCAGGATGCTTATGTTCTGTTGGTTGTTAAAGATTTGGTCTGTGTTGATGTGCATGTATGGTGAGGGACAGAAAGGAAAGTTATTTGCCAAAGCAAATTTGGTAAACAGTGGATTAAATAAAGTTAAAGCATTTGTTTAGCACAGGAAATTTTCCAACCATTAATAAATTAATAGCATTTCTAAATCATATGTCATCATGTAACACTGTTACCTGCAACGACCCAACAACGCCACCACTGTAGACCCAACTGTATATTTCTGGGAACTTCAGTGTTTCACTGACCTCCTACTTGGAAAATGCTGACACAGAGACCAACCAGCTGCTCACCCCATATATTGTCTAGCAGGCCTGCAATACCAAAGTCCCCTTGCCCCATCAAGGGAGACTTTTGACATATTTTCTGGTTGCTGCTATTCTATCAAAGGAAGAAAGCAAACCTGGAGCAAGGCTGAAATAATTGATCCATGGGTAGTGTCGAGTTCAAGTCTCTTATGCAGGATAAGACTGTCTTGCTTCTTCAAACCCTAGCTATTCTCTAATTTCTAACAGAAGCTTTGCAGATAAGTTTTTCACTCCATTCTCTTCTGATTTAGGAAATATAATGATTCCTTAAATTCCTATGTTTTCTCTTTAAGACCTACAAAAATCCAACAAGACATTTGGCCCTTTCAAATTTACCCTGGAAAAATTACAATTTCAAAGGTTTGCCTGTGGTCCATTGTCTAGTCTTTTATTACTTTTTGGTTACTTATGAAGGAAAAAAAGGTGTATTTTCCAAGATCACTTGATATTATCTCCCACATGTTTTTGTTGTTGTTGTTGTTGTTAGGATCTTCCCATGACTAGGAAGTTTTTACTCAACAGCGGTGGGAGGGGGAAAAATTGACTAATAAAAATACAAGTCAATCGTTGTTTGGAACTCCTAATTACTTTCTCACCTAAAAAGGAAATGATATTTAAAGTTGGCCTTTCATCAGTTTAACTGGCAGAATGACTGAATTAGCTGCGGTAAGGGTATTGTTAAAATTGCAATTTGTTTGAAATTAGGCTGTGGGAAAGAGGATTTTCTACAGTAAGTTAAGCCAAGTTAAACAGAGAAGGAAAAACATAACTGTTATTCCCTTTACTCCAAGTCTGGGTTAAAGGGTTGATTATGTGGGAACATGCCAAAGGGTCAGATATTCAAAACCCAGGGAATCTGGCTTCTTGACAAACACCTAAATATAACTTATGGCTTTAAGTACTTTTTTCTATCTTGTTCCATTAATTTGGAAATTCTGATATAGATTATAATCAAGACCCAAGAAATCAGTTGATTCTTCTTACAAATGATGTAGATATTTGCAATTAGATAGAAAGATAATATAATACATTCTGCCTACACATTTGTATGGTTTTATAGACATACATTTTATATGAAATATAATATGCTCATTATGTAATTAACTCTTAATACCTTTTTTATGCATCCATAATATCATGGTTTCATTCAATCTTTACAGAAGATTCTTAATGGAATATACCAGCAATTCCTATAGAATTTTCTAGTACTTCTTTAAACATGAAGCTACAACAATTTGACATTCTTATGTATTAGGAAATTGACTTAAAATGAAATCATTTAATCATGTAAATTATTGAAACCAAACTTTGGGAAGAATTTCTCCATCTTAAATCTGGTATCAGTTTGATGATATGTATCTATGTTGTTATTAATGGAAGGTTACATTGCAAAATTGGTCTTCTGTGGTCAGCCATATGCTGCTGTGTTGCTTTATTTTAGCATGACTTTGGTCCAATATATACACTGCTCAATTGCAACATCAATATAAATATTATGGGATTGTTGGTATAGTAGATCCCTCATATGTACTGATTATTATATTGAAAAAAACAACTTGATTCTTTTCCAAGAATCATAGTGCTGTTATTTTTGGTTAAGCTTTATGTTCCTTTGGTTGTGGTTTTTAGACTTGAAAGAAATCCCTTAAACTATCTTGAAACTCATAGCAATTTTTTCTTTTCCTTTTCCTCTTTCCGACCCAATGTCTTATGGCTGCCCTGATTTAAATCTGTTTTGAATTAATTGTTCCTTTGACCAAGAGCTAATAATTTTTCCCCATAGTCCATTCACCCTACTTTAGGAAGTTCAAGATGTTTCTGGAAAGGACTGAGTACTTTTTCTTTCCTTGCTAAGTAAGGATTGCTGTTATTTATCCTCTGATGGTAAACAGAAATGTCAGTGAATGTGGAGTTATGATCAGACAACAATTTAATGAGAATGAACAGACCATACACATTGTCTTACTAAAAAAATCTTCTTTCAACAAATTTATTTAGGCTTTCCATGTTGCTATTCTGGAAAATGTGCAAAAGATCTGGTCTTTTAAAATAGATGTTAGCGTCATTGAAATAATGCAATGATAGAAAATAATCTTCAATCAGTATAGGAATTTAAACCTCAGAAGACAAAATGAACTTTGATAAAAAAATAGCTTATATGGTTTAATTTTTACTTCCTTCTTATGAAAAATATAGTTTCTTTAGAAAGAAAGGTCAACTACTCTTTGCTATGTGAGTAATGTCTATCCTTCATTAAAATTCTTGTCATTAGATAAAGTTAATAAACATTAAGCTTAATAAAGAAATTTTTAGATCAACACAGTATAGGTTCAAGGAGGCAATGCTGAAATAGAAAATTCTTAGATGGAAAATTTTAGACTAGAGTGAAGCTATTTTCTTGCCCTTCTTGAATACACAGAAGCAGATAAAGGAAAATATTCAGTTAGCAATTTTGAGCTTGTCGGTTCTGAGTCTCATTTGTGACCTTACACACCAATCTTCCTTTTTTTTTTTTTTTTGGAAAAAAAAATATATACATATATATGTACTTATTTTGTTACTTGAGTATAGTTGACATGCAATGTTACATTAGTTTCAGGTGTAAAACTCAGTGATTTGACAAGTTTGTCAATATTATGCTATGTTTACTACTAGTAAAGTTATCATCTGTCCCATTATGTAGCTATTACAATATCATCGACTGTATTTCTTAGGCTGGGCCTTTTATTCCTGTGACTTATTCATTCCGTAATTGGAAGCCTGTATCTCCCACTCTCCTTCACCCATTTTTACCCAATCCCCACTGCCTCCTCTCCAGCAACCATCAGTTTGTTCTCTGTATTTATAGAACTAACTCAGCTTTTTGTTTGTTTATTCATTTTATTTTAGAGCCCATTTATGAGTGCTCATGTGGCCAATGACAGATCAAGATAGAACCACCATAGTTTATCTGGTGCATTGTTATGGGAAATATGCCCACATTGTTAAGCCAACATATTAATGACAGTGCATAATTTAAAGTTAACAAATATTGTCACTTCGTCCTTTGACTAGGCAAGTCTCTAGGATTTCTCTATTGTTGGAAAGATGCAAGTCAGTCAGAAAAAACAATATGGCCAATGTTTTCCAGGTTTGCTTGTAAGCTCCCATAGCATTTCATGGAGAAAAATCTAATTACCTTATTGGATTAAGAACTAATCCAATTTACCACGAGCCCTTTACCTTTTCTGATACGCCTTTAATGTTTAGTAACCACCACTGAATGCATGGAATTAGAGAAGGTATCATCCTTTCTACATACAGTGGGTTTGGAATTTCAGGCAAGTCTTTTGAATGGCATATGTTTTACAGCAGTGGTTGAAGTAAGAAGAGAAGGAAAGGAAAAAGGAAGTTGGAAGTGAAAAAGATAAGATGGAGAATAGAAGGAGTAGAAGAAGAAAGTTAAAGTTAAGATGTATGGTGAGAAGAAGAGAAGAGAGAACAGAAGAAAGGGAAGGTTTAGTCAGAAGAGGGAAAACAAAAGAAGAAACTAAAGGGGAGAGAGAAGTCGAAGAGATAGTAGTTACATGTCTGAAGACATTTGCTGCTGAAGTGACCACAGAAATTGAAATTGTACTCCTTTTCCATTGAGGATGGTGCCACTCTTGGTGACTTTGACCCAAGATAGGGAGAGGAAAAGTTGGATTCTTATTAACCCTCTGGGTGTCTGTGATTGGACAGGCTTCTCTTGGTGTTCTCTGTCCTGAGTCTGGTTACCTACTTCATGGCTATATTTCCAAATGAAACAGCACTACAAACAGACTAGCTCAACTTCCAGAAACCCTGCTCAGTGGGGAAAGAAAATTCCCTATTGCAAAGGAGAAGCATGAACTGAAATATGACCCCTCTTATTTGCCCTTCACACGCATAAGGTTGTCCTATACAAAGAAAAAAAAAAGGTAGAAAAGTAGGCAACTGTAAACAAATAGCAACAAAGGAAGCTCATTTTTACCATGGCTTGGGATAATACACATAATCATCTTAACTGGATTTAAAAGCAAGCAATTAAAGATGCAATTATTAATATACATAGTTTTTGTATTTCTATGGTATAGACTTTGTAATGTTCTTAAAAGGTCTTTCCAAATCTAGGAAAACATTTGAATTAGATCCAAAACCATCATCAGCAAGTTGTCTTCATTCCTGTCTTGGTCTTCATAAGTCTTAGCCAAAATATAGACATAATATTTTCAAACTCTGGCATCAGAGTATAACAGTTTTCCTGTATCTATGATCACGAACTTTGGCACTGGCAAAAAAAAAAAAAAAAAAAAAAAAAAAAAAAAAAAAAAAAAAAAAGGCATTTTCTTCCAATCTGATTTACTGATAAGCAGAAACAAAATCTTTCTCATACTAATTAGGTCTTATCAGGAAAAACAGAAAACAGTAACAATAAATTACAGTTATCATATAGCCCTTTTTAAAAGTAATCCATCTTAAGTAAATAATTAGTTGAAAAATTAAACAATATATACATTTAAAAAGAAAGAAAAATAATAGCTGGCAATATTATAGTAGCTGTTAAAATTAGTCTGTGCCAATGTTTAAGTTTCAGGGAGATAGTGAAGATTAGCTGACTTAAGTATAGCTATCTAGGGGTCAGGAGCAAGTCAGATTGGAATGGATCTTGTTTGCGTCTTTCAAACTATATATGCATCCACCCTTATAAATCTTCCAATTACCATTTCCTTTCACATAATTTTCCTGACAAGTTTTGATTTGCCTTCCAATCACCCCCATCGACATACAATCTACTCTGAGTATTCTTTTGTCCCCATACAGGCACAGAAAAGTAAGATGAAATGTACCATTCCTTTCCAACTGATAATGTTAATGCTTTCCACCTTTAGTCTTTTGATGACCAAAAATATATGTCTGTACATTCTTTCAGTTATTAATAGGATTAATAAGATTCCACATCTGAAATTCATATTAAAATTAAAGCTTAGAATTCAATATTATAATATTACAAATTGTTTATTTATTTTTTTATTAGTGAGGAGGCAGAAGCTATGTTCTAAGCCATCTCTTACCAGAAAGGTCACCTCTGAGAATGAATTCCACTGTATTAACTTCATTGTTTCAAAATGGCTGCTGATGGACACAGAGATAGAAAATGGGAGGGGTGGGGAACAGAACTTGACTTAAGGATCCTTATATCCTCAGTAAGATACCAGATTTATATTCTTTCCTGCCAGAAGCACTAATCAGAAAATTTTAATTAATCACCTACTCACTGGTGTTCCCAGTACATATTAATAGGTGGTTACGAATTGGTGTTCTGGGTACATATTAATAGGTGGTTATGAATAAGAGAGACCCTGTGCTGCTAAGCAGTCTAGTTAAAATGTCATTGTCAGAATGAGAGGATGGGCCCTATTAGAAAATAAAGAAGTCTTACTTTTCCTGATACCTGGGGCCAAGTCATGAGGAAAATATTTCCATAGAGATGGGATACTACCATTTCCCATCTCTGGCTATGTGGAGATTTTGGAGAAAGGGATCTAGTTTAAAAGGAAGAAGATAAATTGAGATCTAATACAGGAACACTCTGTGAAGCCATCGCATTCTTAGCTCCCCCCAATATATATTTCCCCTCTTTTTCTCTGAGAACAGAATCCAGGATTTATTTATTGAAGCATTGTGTCTCAATAAGATTTCACTTATCAGCTTTTCTTGCAGCTATAGATAGATAGAGACAGAGATAGTTGAAAGAGAGAAAGAAGGAAGGAAGGAAGGAAGGAAGGAAGGAAGGAAGGAAGGAAGAGAGGGAGGGAGGGAGGAAAGAAAGAGAGAAAGAGAAAGAAAGAAAGAAAGAAAGAAAGAAAGAAAGAAAGAAAGAAAGAAAGAAAGAAAGGAAGGAAGGAAGAAAGCTTAGTGTCTTAAAACAATACACATTTGTTATTTCACAGTTTTTGTGGACCAGAAATGCAGGCTGAACTCTCAACTTCAGGGTCCCATCAGGTTTCAATCCAGGTATTGGCTAGGGACACTGTCTTACTAGAGGCTCACAAGAGGATGATTTTCTTTCATGCTCCCTCAGATTGTTTGCAGAATTCATTTCTTTGAACTGCAGGACTGAGGGCTTCGGTTTCTTTCTGGAGATTACCTTAAGCTCCTAGGAGCTGCCCACAGTTTCTTTCCACATGGGTTTCTCCAACATGGCTGCTTACTTTATGACAATTTGCTTCTTCAGTGCAGGTGAGAGAGAAAACCTTAGAGTTAGTCTGCCAGCCAGATGAAGTATCATATAATATAACGTATCGTGGGAGTGACAACCCCTCACCTTTGCATATTCTATTGGTTAGAAGCTAGTCACAGGTCATGTCCACTCTTGAAGGGAGAGAATTGTACAAGGGTGTGGATCCCAGAACACAGAGATCACGTGGGTCACATTAAGCTCTGTCTCCTACAATGTGTGTAATGGTCACAAATTTCACAACTGTCTTGTGATCTTGAAGATGAGAGTTGAGTGATAAGGATGACAAACTTTAGTCCCTGAGGACGTCATAGAGCTGCTGAACCAACTTTAGAATGCCTACCTCTGGTCTTCTTATTACATGAGAAAATAAGTCTCTAATTTGTACAGACTTTTGTATTTCTGTCTGTCTCTGGTGGTTGAACACATTTCATTACTGATTCAGGAATTCACTTTTTTAAACTACTTTTCAACCATGTATTAGGCATATAATTACGAACTACATACACCATCTCATTTCTTTTCTACGAAAACATGAATTCTCCCCCTTATTGCAGATGATCACATCCATTAGAACCACCGCCATACTACCTACAAGCTGATTAGTCCTAAAATGGTGCCTCCACTATCTTCACCGTGGATCTTTGGATTTCTTAACTGTAATATGCTAAGGCACTTCAAATTCAAGGGTACCTTCTTTCCAGCTGTCCAAGTCAGAAACTTGGGGATGCCTCTTCAATTTAATTGGGCATACTTCCTCCAAGGTTTAAGTCACTGGTGCTCTGTACTGTAATTCGAAGCTGAGAAGGATTTACAGTGTTTCAGCATAATAAATGCCAGAAAGTTTTGCTTGCAGGGGAATGAAACTGTCATCTTCCTGTATGGACTATTGGCGAGAAGATGTTGTTTGCGGTGGAAGAGCTTTATCTCCTGACGCTCATGCAAGACTAAAGAAAAGTAGAAATCAAAATAAATAGAAATCTTTAGCTCCAAGCAAAGGCAAGCATATTCCAGGATTTGAAATTCGCATTCTGCAACTCACCAGCATAAATGAGAGGAAGAAAAATAGTCTCAATACACCATATCACTGGAGCAACACTGTCAAATATGGCAGCTACCAGTGACATGAGACTATGGAGTGTTTGCAATGTGGCTAATGTGACCAAAAAACTGAATTTTTAATTTTATTTAATGTGAATTAATTTAGATTTAAATATCCATGAATGGTTAAGGGTCAGCATGTTAGATAGAAAATTCTAGAAACTGAGAATTTTCTTTGACATGATAGGGGTGTGAAGGCTTGCTCACTATTGGAGAAAGGGCCATGAAACAGGAATAACAGAAGTCTCAGATGAATAGAAGAAATGAGGAGGCCAAGCCATTTGATGGGCGTTAGAAGGGAGTAGCAGTGAGGAAAGAACTCTACACTTGACTTTCTACACTGTGTTTAAACACCGTGTTTAAATTAGCAAGTTATAATAGGTTTGGAGAAGAAATTAATAAGTTTGGTGGCTATTATGTGTATATTATTTTAATAACACATAATCAAACATCTAAACTATAAAACAACAGTGTTTGTGGTTCCTTTGTGAAAGGTTTTTTTTTAATAGCATTTTAAAAAATTACAAAATTAACAACATGTTTCTGATAAAGGATTTGGAAAATACAGACTATTATATGGCAGAAAATGATCACTGGTAATCACATCAGCAGAAGTTAACTTCTGGTAAATTTTTGTATATAACATAATCCCCCAACTGTTTTTCTCCTTTTTATATCTATATAGGAGTATGCATGAGGGTGTATGTATACAAGTGAATATATGTATTTACATAAATATATAGAAATATATAGAAGCATATATATGACATTTAACAATATATGTGTTTGAATTTAATATAATTGATATAATACTGGTTTGTAAACTGCTTTGCTCCTTTAACAAGGGATCATCAATATATTTCTATGATTTCTCATTTACCTGCAATATGATTTCAAATGTGTTCAACCACATGATGTAGTTTTTGACCACCTCGACTTTGGAGCTGAACTACCTGGTTGTGTGATTTGGGAAAGTCCCTTAACCTTTCTGCATCTCAGTTTTCTGACTTCAGAAGGTTACGATGATAGGTAAATAAGTTAGTATATGTAAAGGGTGTGTTACAACACCTGACCCAGAGTAAGGGCTATATTTATTAGCTATTATTATTACTACTAATGGCTGAACCCATCTCATCTTATAAGTGTAATTTGAATAAATGATCTCAAAATATTTCACATCCATAAAAACCTTTGTTTTAATACTTATAAAACATAATAGAATACACCAGCATTTCTCAGGGTATAGCTTGTTTTGACATGTGAAAATAGTGGTTCAGGTCACAAATTATCAGACAAGTTTGTAAATGAAGTTCGTTTGGTCACTGTTGAAAGCATATTTTTTTTAAATAAAGCTTAAATACATGACAATTATTTCAATGCACATATACTTAGAATTCATTTATTGGCATTTTTCCATTATCAGAGTTTCAAGAAAAAATATGAAACAAAAAATGACAGTGGGTATGTTTGTATAACTGTAAGAGTACATTATTTAATGGAATCTTTTCTTGTTAATTTCTTTTTTCAAGTTTTATTAAGATACAACTGACATAAAACACTGTGTAAGTATTAGATGTATAAGGCAATGATTTGATATGTGTATATATTATACAATAATTACCACAATAATTTAGTTACACTCAACACTAAATCTTTATATACTGAGACTGATAACCTCTTGTCTTAGAATTCACATGGTATGAAAAATATTGTAGCTGTGTTCAGTAGAAAAACTATCAACCACACAGACAACAGCAACTCAACTGGAAAAATCTCTACAAGGAAATTAGTTTCTAGAGCAGATATTTCAAAGAACTCGTTGATTCTGCTGTAATCAAGCAACTCCGAGTAAACGATTCAAAATCGTGTCTCCATTGGTAAGGTGCTGATACTGATTTGCTTTTGCCACAAATGGAGATGTTGATTAAGAAGAAAAATCTGATGGGGCGCATGAGTGGCTCAGTGGGTTAAGGGTCTGACTTTGGCTCGAGTCATGATCTCACAGTTCATGGGTTTGAGCCCCACAATGGGCTCTCTGCTGACAGATCAGAGCCTGGAGCCTCCTTCAGATTCTGTGTCTCCCTCTCTTTCTGCCCCTTCCCTCACTCACACTCTGTCTGTCTGTCTCCATCTCAAAAATAAATAAACATTTAAATTTTTTTTAAAAAAACAACAATCTGACAAGTCACGTGAGCACACATGTTACCTGACAGATCAGAAATGACTTTTTAGTGGGTCTCGTCAATTACCTCCATATTCCAATTACTATCCCTGGAACATAGGAGACTCTCATAACATTGAGTGTAGGAGAAATCATATCTAGTTACTAGCTCTGATTTATGCCTTTCATGAATAGAGTACGAAGGAGAAAATACTTGGCCAGGTAGATGTGTCTGTCCTGCGAAGTGGTCATCAAAGTGTGAGACTCCTTTGTATAAATATACTTTAGAATGTGAAGCTGCTTATTATCAGAGGGTAACCACATTTAATCTCTTCTGTAAGAGAGTATCTCTTCTTATCTCTTATCTCTTCCATAAGCCTTTGCCAAATACTCTCCATAAATTACATAAAATAATTTAGCATATCTGAAAATGCCTTACAACTTCTTACATATTTAGAAAAATACCCATGTTTCCGTGGCCTGTGTTACAAGAACACAAAAGCTTTAAAGTCAGAGACATGAGTGACTAGGGCTGGTGTGTGCCAGGGTTGTGCCTGGTTCACTTGATGGTAGTCATTCTGGTCTGCTTGGTCAAAAAATCTGGAAAGCACAAAGTTTTCTGAGTCCCATCACCTTGAATTCACGCTAATTCTAAGCTTTTCCTGCTTTTCCCTTTCAAAAAGCTTTTCCGAGTAACCAAGTCATGTTAGTTGACAATAGAAAGTGTTTTTCTTTTAAGGATTCCAACTAATAAATGGGAAAGAAATAAGATAATTAGAAAATTATGAAATTGCAACTTCTAATGAAATGAATGACAGAGGCAACAATTAAATGCTCTCCAGCTAGAGCCCAGAGGAGATATAACCCAACTGGACCTCTGTGTGGCTCTGCCTTTGGTTGTGGATGGCCTAATCGGTTTTTTAGTCTCTTCTGAATTCTCTTTACTGCATATCTTTGTGTCTCCCTCTCCCCCTCTTTCCCTTCTTCCTTCCCTCCTTCCCTCCCTCCTTTCCTCCTTCCTTCCTTCCTTCCTTCCTTCCTTCCTTCCTTCCTCCCTCCCTCCCTTCCTTCCTTCCTTCCTTCCCTCCCTCCCTCCCTCCTTCTTTCCTTCCTCCAATAACTGCTTATCAAGACCATGTTACAATTGGCATGTGAAAATCTAACATCCATTCATTGTTCTGTCCTTGAGGGACAGAACTGAATAGAGACAAGTGCTAGAGCCAGGCACAATTAGATTTGCATAGCAGTTGTATCACTTTCAAACTATGGGATTTCAAATATATAACGTAAACCCTCTGAGCTTGTTTCCCACTTCTTAGAGTTATTGTGGGAATAAATGAGAGAGAAATTTGTAAGACACCTAACATTACCACAGACATGTAGTAAACCCTTGAGAATGGTAAGTTCATGACCTTTCCTGGTCCTCTGCCCCACACACTGGGGAGAGAGACCGCAGAGTGCTTTTGCATTCGTTCTCATGTGTAGTCTGCATCCTTCTGCCCTTCTTGGACCTGGGGTCTGGACACTTCTGCTGTACCTCTGCCTTAGCAACTTCCTTTTAATCACCCAAAGCTCCATAAATCACCTGTCTGTTCACCCTGAGGCTAACTATCATCCGAATGAAGAAAGTGCAAGAACAGAAGAAAAGGAAAAATGAAATCTGGCCTAATTTAGCTTAATTAGCCAGATAAGTATTGAATGAAGATGCAGCATGAGTTTTTATACCATGTACCTTCTTTCTGAGTTTTATTTTTTTAAGTTTATTTATTTATTTTGAGAGAGAGAGAGAGAGAGAGAGAGAAAGCCAGGGTGAGGGGGGGAGGTAAGAGAGAGAAGGAGAAAGAGAATCTGAAGCAGAACTGGACACTGCCCTGTCAGCACAGAGCCCTAGGTGGGGCTCAAACCCATGAACCACAAGATCAAGACCAGATTCGAAATTAAGAGTCAGATGCTCAAATGATGGAGCCACCCAGTCTCCCCTTTTTCTGAGTTTCATTTTTATTTTCACAAAAGGTTGAAGTTATAGATGTGATTATTATACATAACATATGCCTATAAACATAATATGCTTCTGAATATATATGTTCTTCATGATCTCATAACTCTACTGATTAAAAATAACATTTGTTTGATTATTGACAAAGACAGAACATTCTCACCCATCTTGGTCCTAATTCTTTTCTTCCTCCATCAGCCAGTCATTGGGAGATTTCTGTAACTCTTGAATGTCTGTGAGCTTTCAATTTGGAGCAGCTGTTTTTGTTTGTTTGTTTTTTGTTTTTTTGTTTTTTAATTCTCATACTCTCTCGGCTCTCGGTTCATTTGCATGATCTATAACCTTTAATACTTCTAAGGGTTTTAGGTTCTCCCTTTCCCCTTGCTGCCCTTGAGTTGGATGATAGTTAGCAAGGGCAAGTAGTCCCCATGCACTTTGGATGTTCTCAGGGCCAAACCACCATAAGAGAAGCAGAGTTTACATCAAAGTCTGTCTCTTTACCACTCTCCCAGGACAGGCCTGTCGACCAAGATCTCCCTGGGTTCTTCTTCTCCCTTTAGGTGGCAAAATTTAGTTTCTTTGACTCTAAGCAGGAGAGGGGCAGAGAGAGAAGGGACACAGAATCCAAAGCAGGCTTCAGGCTCCGAGCTATCAGCACAGAGCCTGACACCGGGCTCGAACCACAAACCATGAGATAATGACCTAAGCTGAAGTTGGATGTTTAACCCACTGATGACACTATTATGACTCTTTGCTATATCTGGGAAATCTTCTGGTGGAAAATCTGGGGAGAAACACTGGAGGCAGAGAAAACACTCTATGAAAAGGCTCTAAGGTAAGAAAGAAGTTAACAGATTGAAGAACAGAAAGCTCTGGCTGATACATGGTAGCAGTGGAGGGCATGGCATGAGATGAGGGTCCAGAGGGTTCTGTGCTATGTTGGGCTAGGCCACATGTAGTTGGGATTGTCTTCTCCAGCAGTTCAAGAAGGTGCGAGTTGAGGCAGGGGTTGAGGTTGTTCCTTTAAACTGGAGGAAAGTTCACCAGTAATACCTCCAAAATGATGCCTGGTATGCTAATATCAATACACTACTATGCTGATTTTTCAAAAGACTCACAACCAAAGTTCACCCTAGTGACTTTTAGATAAGTGGAATTCATTTCTTAAAAATTAGTTATATTTCAGCCACTCTTTAAAAAAAACGGGATTTTTTTTTTCTTAACCTGGATGCTTCTTACTGCCCAGAACTTCCCAAAAGAAATAAATTACAGGGGCACCTGAGTGGCTCAGTCGGCTGAGCATCCGACTCTTAATTTGGGCTCAGGTCATGATCTCATGGTTGCTGAGTTCAAGCCCTGTGTCGGGCTCTGTGCTGACAGTGTGGAGCATGCTTAGGACTCTCTCTCTCTCTCCTTCTTCCTGGCCCCTCTCCTACTCTCTCTCTCTCTCTCTCAAAATATATAAGTAAACTTAAAAAAAAAGAAATCACAAACTTCAAGATAAATTAAAAAGTTCAAAATATAATGTAATTCTACCTTGCCATTGAATACGTACGTCCATTAGGTAACGACACAGTTTAATTTCTATTTTATTTATTTATTTATTTATTTATTTATTTATTTTTCCAATATATGAAGTTTATTTTCAAATTGGTTTCCATACAACACCCAGTGCTCATCCCAAAAGGTTCCCTCCTCAATACCCATCACCCACCCTCCCCTCCCTCCCACACTCCACCAACCCTCAGTTTGTTCTCAGTTTTTAAGAGTCTCTTATGTTTTGGCTCTCTTCCACTCTAACCTCTTTTTTTTTTTCCTTCCCCTCCCCCATGGGTTTCTGTTAAGTTTCTCAGGATCCACATAAGAGTGAAACCATATGGTATCTGTCTTTCTCAGTATGGCTTATTTCACTTAGCATCACACTCTCCAGTTCCATCCATGTTGCTACAAAGGGCCATATTTCATTCTTTCTCATTGCCACGTAGTACTCCATTGTGTATATATACCACAATTTCTTTATCCATTCATCAGTTGATGGACATTTAGGCTCTTTCCATAATTTGGCTATTGTTGAGAGTGCTGCTATAAACATTGGGGTACAAGTACCCCTATGCATCAGTACTCCTGTATCCCTTGGGTAAATTCCTAGCAGTGCTATTGCTGGGTCATAGGGTAGGTCTATTTTTAATTTTTTGAGGAACCTCCATAGTGCTTTCCAGAGTGGCTGCACCAATTTGCATTGGTTCCCACCAACGGTACAAGAGGGTTCCCGTTTCTCCACATCCTCTCCAGCATCTATAGTCTCCTGATTTGTTCATTTTAGCCACTCTGACTGGCGTGAGGTGGTATCTGAGTGTGGTTTTGATTTGTATTTCCCTGATGAGGAGCGATGTTGAACATCTTTTCATGTGCCTGTTGGCCATCCGGATGTCTTCTTTAGAGAAGTGTCTATTCATGTTTTCTGCCCATTTCTTCACTGGGTTATTTGTTTTTCGGGTGTGGAGTTTGGTGAGCTCTTTATAGATTTTGGATACTAGCCCTTTGTCCGATATGTCATTTGCAAATATCTTTTGCCATTCCGTTGGTTGCCTTTTAGTTTTCTTGGTTGTTTCCTTTGATGTGCAGAAGCTTTTTATCTTCATAAGGTCCCAGTAGTTCATTTTTGCTTTTAATTCCCTTGCCTTTGGGAATGTGTCAAGTAAGAAATTGCTACGGCTGAGGTCAGAGAGGTCTTTTCCTGCTTTCTCCTCTAGGGTTTTGATGGTTTCCTGTCTCACATTCAGGTCCTTTATCCATTTTGAGTTTATTTTTGTGAACGGTGTGAGAAAGTGGTCTAGTTTCAATCTTCTGCATGTTGCTGTCCAGTTCTCCCAACACCATTTGTTAAAGAGACTATATTTTTTCCATTGGATGTTCTTTCCTGCTTTGTCAAAGATTAGTTGGCCATACGTTTGTGGGTCTAGTTCTGGGGTTTCTGTTCTATTCCATTGGTCTATGTGTCTGTTTTTGTGCCAACACCATGCTGTCTCGATGATTACAGCTTTGTAGTAGAGGCTAAAGTCTGGGATTGTGATGCCTCCTGCTTTGGTCTTCTTCAAAATTACTTTGGCTATTCGGGGCCTTTTGTGGTTCCATATGAATTTTAGGATTGCTTGTTCTAGTTTCGAGAAGAATGTTGGTGCAATTTTGATTGGGATTGCATTGAATGTGTAGATTGCTTTGGGTAGTATTGAAATTTTGACAATATTTATTCTTCCAATCCATGAGCACGAAATGTTTTTCCATTTCTTTATATCTTTTTCAATTTCCTTCATAAGTTTTCTATAGTTTTCAGCATACAGATCTTTTACATCTTTGGTTAGATTTATTCCTAGGTATTTTATGCTTCTTGGTGCAATTGTGAATGGGATCAGTTTCTTTATTTGTCTTTCTGTTGCTTCATTATTAATGTATAAGAATGCAACTGATTTCTGTACATTAATTTTGTATCCTGCGACTTTGCTGAATTCATGTATCAGTTCTAGCAGACTTCTGGTGGAGTCTATCGGATTTTCCATGTATAATATCATGTCATCTGCAAAAAGTGAAAGCTTAACTTCATCTTTGACAATTTGGATGCCTTTGATTTCCTTTTGTTGTCTGATTGCTGATGCTAGAACTTCCAACACTATGTTAAACAACAGCGGTGAGAGTGGACATCCCTGACGTGTCCCTGATCTCAGGGAAAAAGCTCTCAGTTTTCCCCATTGAGGATGATGTTAGCTGTGGGCTTTTCATAAATGGCTTTTATGATCTTTAAGTATGTTCCTTCTATCCCGACTTTCTCAAGGGTTTTTATTAAGAAAGGGTGCTGAATTTTGTCCAAGGCCTTTTCTGCATCGATTGACAGGATCATATGGTTCTTATTTTTTTCTTTTATTAATGTGATGTATCACATTGATTGATTTGTGAATGTTGAACCAGCCCTGCACCCCAGGAATGAATCCCACTTGATCATGATGAATAATTCTTTTTATATGCTGTTGAATTCGATTTGCTAGTATCTTATTGAGAATTTTTGCATCCATATTCATCAGGGATATTGGCCTGTAGTTCTCTTTTTTTTTTTACTGGGTCTCTGTCTGGTTTAGGAATCAAAGTAATGCTGGCTTCATAGAATGAGTCTGGAAGTTTTCCTTCCCTTTCTATTTTTTGGAATAGCTTGAGAAGGATAGGTATTATCTCTGATTTAAACATCTGGTAGAACTCCCCTGGGAAGCCATCTGGTCCTGGACTCTTATTTGTTGGGAGATGAATCAGATGACTGATTCAAATTCTTTGCTGGTTATGGGTCTGCTCAAGCTTTCTATTTCCTCCTGATTGAGTTTTGGAAGAGTATGGGTGTTCAGGAATTTGTCCATTTCTTCCAGGTTGTCCAGTTTGTTGGCATATAATTTTTCATAGTATTCCCTGAAAATTGCTTGTATCTCTGAGGGATTGGTTGTAATAATTCCATTTTCATTCATGATTTTATCTATTTGGGTCATCTCCCTTTTCTTTTTGAGAAGCCTGGCTAGAGGTTTGTCAATTTTGTTAATTTTTTCAAAAAACCAACTCTTGGTTTCATTGATCTGCTCTACAGTTTTTTTAGATTCTATATTGTTTATTTCTGCTCTGATCTTTATTATTTCTCTTCTTCTGCTGGGTTTAGGCTGCCTTTGCTGTTCTGCTTCTATTTCCTTCAGGTGTGCTGTTAGATTTTGTATTTGGGCTTTTTCTTGTTTCTTGAGATAGGCCTGGATTGCAATGTATTTTCCTCTCAGGACTGCCTTCGCTGCATCCCAAAGCGATTGTTGTATTTTCATTTTCGTTTGTTTCCATATATTTTTTAATTTCTTCTCTAATTGCCTGGTTTACCCATTCATTCTTTAGTAGGGTGTTCTTTAACCTCCATGCTTTTCAAGGTTTTCCAGACTTTTTCCTGTGGTTGATTTCCAGCTTCATAGCATTGTGGTCTGCAAGTATGCATGGTATGATTTCAATTCTTGTATACTTATGAAGGGCTGTTTTGTGACCCAGTATGTGATCTATCTTGGAGAATGTTCCATGTGCACTCGAGAAGAAAGTATATTCTGTTGCTGGATGCAGAGTTCTAAATATATCTGTCAAGTCCATCTGATCCAATGTATCATTCAGGACCCTTGTTTCTTTATTGACCCTGTGTCTAGATGATCTATCCCTTTCTGTAAGTGGAGTGTTAAACTCCCCCACAGTTACCACATTCTTATCAATAAGGTTGCTTATGTTTGTGAGTAATTGGTTTATATATTTGGGGGCTTCTGTATTCGGTGCATAGACATTTATAATTGTTAGCTCTTCCTGATGGATAGACCCTGTGATTATTATATAATGCCCTTCTTCATCTCTTGTTACAGCCTTTAATTTAAAGTCTAGTTTATCTAAGTATGGCTACTCCAGCTTTCTTTTGACTTCCAGTGGCATGATAAATAGTTCTCCATCCCCTCACTCTCAATCTGAAGGTGTCCTTAGGTCTAAAATGAGTTTCTTGTAGACAGCAAATAGATGGGTCTTGTTTTTTTATCCATTCTGATACCCTATGTCTTTTGTTTGGTGCATTTAGTCCATTTACATTCAGTGTTATTAAAGAAAGATATGGGTTTAGATGTCTGTAGGTTTCATGCTTGTAGCGATGTCTCTGGAACTTTGTCTCACAGGATCCCCCTTAGGATCTCTTGTAGGGCTGGTTTAGTAGTGATGAATTCCTTCAGTTTTTGTTTGTTTGGGAAGACCTTTATCTCTCCTTCTATTCTAAATGACAGACTTGCTGGATAAAGGATTCTCGGCTGCATATTTTTTTTTGTTCATCACATTGAAGATCTCCTGCCATTCCTTTCTGGCCTGCCAAGTTTCAGTAGAGAGACCGGTCACGGTCTCCCTTTATATGTTAGAGCACGTTTATCTCTAGCTGATTTCAGAATTTTCACTTTATCCTTGTATTTTGCCAGTTTCACTATGATATGTCATGCAGAAGATCGATTCAAGTTACGTTTGAAGGGAGTTCTCTGTGCCTCTTGGATTTCAATGCCTTTTTCCTTCCCCAGATCCGGGAAGTTCTCAGCTATTATTTCTTCAACTATACCTTCAGCACCTTTCCCTCTCTCTTCCTCCTCTGGAATACCAATTATGTGTAGATTATTTCTTTTTAGTGTATCACTTAGTTCTCTAATTTTCCCCTCATACTCATGGATTTTTTTATCTCTCTTTTTCTCAGCTTCTTCTTTTTCCATAATTTTATCTTCTAGTTCACCTATTCTCTCCTCTGCCTCTTCAATCCAAGCTGTAGTTGTCTCCATTTTATTTTGCAATTCGTTGATAGCATTTTTTAGCTCCTTCTGGCTGTTCCTTAATCCCTTGATCTCTGTAGCAAGAGATTCTCTGCTGTCCTTTATACTGTTTTCAAGCCCAGCGATTAATTTTATGACTATTATTCTAAATTCACTTTCTGTTATATTGTTTAAATCATTTTTGATCAGTTCGTTAGCTGTTGTTATTTGCTGGACGTTTTTCTGAGGGGAATTCTTCCGTTTGGTCATTTTGGATAGTCCCTGGAGTGGTGCGGGACTGCAGGTCACTTCCCCTGTGCTGTCTTGAATAACTTGCGTTGGTGGGCGGGGCTGCAGTCCAACCTGATGTCTGCCCCCAGCCCACCGCTGGGGCCACAGTCAGACTGGTGTGTGCCTTCTCTTCCCCTCTCCTAGGGTCCGGATTCACTATGGGGTGGCATGGCCCGTCTGGGCTACTTGCACACTGCCAGGCTTGTGGTGCTGGGGATCTGGCGTATTAGCTGGGGTGGGTAGGCAAGGTGCACAGGGGCGGGAGGGGCAGGCTCCGCTCGCTTTTCCTTTGGAGATCCGCTTTGGGAGGGGCCCTGTGGCAGCAGGAGGGAGTCAGACCGGCTGCCAGAGGGGTGGCTCCGCAGAAGCACAGCGTTGGGTGTTTGCGCGGTGCAAGCAAGTTCCCTGGCAGGAACTGGTTCCCTTTGGGATTTTGGCTGGGGGATGGGCGAGGGAGATGGCGCTGGCGAGCGCCTCTGTTCCCCGCCAAGCTGAGCTCTGTCGTCTGGGGCTCAACAACTCTCCCTCCTGTTGTCCTCCAGCCCTCCCGTTCTCCGAGCAGAGCTGTTAGCTTATAACCTTCCAGATGTTAAGTCCCACTGGCTGTCAGAACACACTCCATCCGGCCCCTCCGCTTTTGCAAGCCAGACTCAGGGGCTCTGTTTGGCCGGAGGGCCTCCCCTCCGCCCCAGCTCCCTCCCGCCAGTCCATGCAGCTCGCACCACCTCTCCGCCCTTCCTACCCTCTTCCGTGGGCCTCTCGTCTGCGCTTGGCTCCGGAGACTCCGTTCTGCTAATCCTCTGGCGGTTTTCTGGGTTATTTAGGCAGGTGTAGGTGGAATCTAAGTGATCAGCAGGACCCGCGGTGAGCCCAGCATCCTCCTACACCGCCATCTTTAATTTCTATTTTCTTTTTTTTTTTTTTTTTTTTTTTTTTTTTAAATTTTTTTTTCAACGTTCATTTACCTTGGGGACAGAGAGAGACAGAGCATGAACGGGGGAGGGGCAGAGAGAGAGGGAGACACAGAATCGGAAACAGGCTCCAGGCTCTGAGCCATCAGCCCAGAGCCCAATGCGGGGCTCGAACTCACGGACCGCGAGATCGTGACCTGGCTGAAGTCGGACGCTTAACCGACTACGCCACCCAGGCGCCCCTAATTTCTATTTTAAAAATGACAGGCATTTGCTACCTGAGATTTCAAACCCAGCTTTCACTTGTAGTTTTGTAGTTGATGATAGAATAAGTCACTTTCATAATTAAAAAAAATTAATGAACAAGATGGCAGTGACACTGTTTCATAGACAGACTGAGGAACAGTTTTGGAGATTAATAACTGTGACGTAATAAGAAAACGGTATTTTGTAAGTGTGATCTAAGAAAACCAGTAAATGCTTGGCAGTAGACTCACTTTCCAATCCCTGCTCTCTCACACAGCAGTTATCGGAACTGCTGTAAGACCTTTGACATCACAGCTTCAGTAACTTTATCAATAAGAGGGGAATGATAATATCCATCCCTCAGAATTACTTTTCCTTAACAAATGGGATCGTGTCTGGCAGGCCTCTACTAAAGGGGATTCACACTAACTACTGTTTGCACAATTCATCCTGTAGGAGACAGTCCCCATCCCTTCCTGCTCACATTCTCACCCGGGCAGTCAGTCCCACTTGCAGAAGGCCTCCGAGGCACCGATACGGTTCACTAATGCGCTTAGTTTCATCTGGGTGTAGTAAGCCACTTCTTGTAGTGATTGATGATGCATATTGTTGCAAAATAATCTTGTGGAAATAACGGACTAGATGGCTGCACTGTACTTTCCTGACAAAAGCTTCCCATCACAACAATGCGTTAGAGTCTAAGACTTACACCTGATGAAGTAAGAATTCCTTGAAAACTTTAACACAATTTAATACGTAGCCCCAAAGTAATTGGAAAGAACGCACCATTCTATACACTATGTACCAATACTGTGTGCCAGTAGCTACTGAGGTCATTGGTGCTCTTATGCTTAAAGAATTAATAAAGTAAACAGATCATGAAAATAACTCATTCAGAATAGAGCTAAGGTAGGGGGTCATAGAGAAGAGGCTCTGACTGCTTAAGGCTCCCCGAACTAAGAGCAGGACTGATGGCTTATAATTCATGAAAACGGGAATCTTATCACCTGCACGGCAGCCAGAAAGAAATGACACATAATGAATTTGTCTTCCTTATTCTTTTGCAATGTTTAAAGCGTGTACCTTATCTCCAGGAAAAAAGCAGGTTGCTTTTAGTCAAGTTTACTGATTAACGAAAGGAAAGCCAGAGATACAGATGCTCAAGACATACATCCCCAAATTGCACAACTGATTTCGCATTACACAGACTGTACTCTGCCCTGTTGGCCAAAAACACCAGTATCCACAGGGCTATTTCCTTACTGGAAGAAAACCCAGCTGCATTGGCTATGATCTTCGCTTTTAGTGTTATGAAGTAAAAATACCCTTTATGAGATAAGCAGAAGCAACTTTTAAAAAAACACTTAGCTAATCCCTTATCAATTACCATGTCACAAATTGCCTTACATAATTCTTAAGGGGATTGGAAAACAATCTTATGGAGTCTGGACAGGGTTATCAAAAAGAAAAAGAAAAAAAAAAACAAATAGGAAGAGTAGTGAATTGCAATCAGTAATTCCTGGGCTTGCCTGAATTGTTAGTTACCAGACAAAATAGCAACGAGTTGGTTAAGATTTATGGTTGCTAGTGCACGCTATTCCCTGGACACCAGTTGGGAATCTAGAAGAAGACACATTTCTCAGAAGAGAGAACTTTCTAGCCCAAGTTCTTATTTTCTGTGTCCACTGTTGTGAGGCATTTATATCGCTCAGATAACCCATCACAGCAGGCACTTCTGTACCCCTCTCTTCTACTGCTGAATAAATCCGATTTGCTTTTAGCTTCACTGTCCTCCTCCCTTGCTAAACCTGATTATGGTACTCTATTCAGGAGGTTGCTTATTTGATAAAGAAACTGGTTTTTCCCTGCAGGAGTTTTGGCTCATGTTAGCAGGGAAGTGATGAATTATTTTATAAGAAGTGGCTTGAATCACTGAAATGGTAACACAAAATCCATGATTCACATCATTGCTGCAAATAAATATATACACGATCACTCAGAGTTTGATAACAACTGTGCTTTGCTAATCAACATTAGGCCAAGTGTGAATGTTATAGAACACCCTGAAATGGCCTGAATATCAACCATACACGAAACCTTTCTAAAAATCATCCGTTAAACAGGGCATTCTTATTACTTAGAGCCTACACAATTCCATTATAACGTATATTGTTTTCTTTTATTGTGGCAAATAACAAAACCAAAGCACATAACATAAAATTCACTCTCCCAACACTTTTCTATAATATGTGTTCTTAATGCTACTCTTAGGATCCAGCAAAATGGTGAAATGTCTTTTCGGACTCAGCAGAAATTAATGTACTCAACATACTTCTAGGACCACATTATTCGCTGAGGTCTAATACTTTGAGAAAGAGCATATTCATATAAAGTGTTTTTTTATTTTTTCCTCAGACTTGCCATATTTTTAGAATTGCCTGGATGGCAGGGGGTGGGGGTGGGGATTTGTTAAAGGTAGAATCTTTCCTGGAAATTTTGATTCAGTGGTTCTGGGACAGAGTGGTCTAGATTTCTAACAAGACCCCCAGGTCAGTGTGATTGAGAAACACAGAAGCCAAGGTGCGTATGTCTGTTAGAATATCTCATTCCCCATCTATGCTGGAGAGCATGGTGTCAATACTGTCCCTTTACACATTATCGAGTAATGAGAGTTTTTCTTGGAAAGTTTTTATAAGCTTTGCATACTTGTAGGTTCTTTTCTTTTTCATTAAAAATTTTTTTTTTCAATGTTGTATTTATTTTTGAGAGACACAGAGTGAGCAGGGTAGGGGCAGAGAGAGAGAAGGGGACAGAGGATCCAAAGTGGGCTCCACACTGACAGCAGCAAGCCCGATGAGGGGCTTGAACTCAGGAACCTTAAGATCACGGCTTGAGTCAATGTCGGAGGCTCAACTGACTGAGCCACTCAGGTGCTCGGCACGGTCAAGGGTTCTGACAGGCTCTTGCTGCCACTTGATTCCCTCTCTGCCATTGTTAACATCTACCACTTAGTATCCACTGTGACAATAATGAACCAGTGGGCTGTGATCACTTGAGTAACATCTCTTAGGGGTGTGGCAAGCCCAGCATTTTTCTGCCAGTCCCTTTTGAAAACGCCAAACAGGGAAGTTCCTGAAGTAAATCTTCAGGAAAATTATCCACCCAAGAGGGGAGGATTGGTTCAACAAATAGTTGATTAACAAAAGGTAAATGCTCATCTTGAATGCTTTATCTGGAATACAGATGACACTTTTGAATGTTGAACATGTCTCTTTTTTTCCTTATAAATAACAATTACTTTTCTATTTATTAAATTTTTGACTTGCTCCTTTTAGTGTCAGGTTTAGTAATATTCCCCGGTGATAAACATCTGGCTTTTAAACAGAAGACATGTTTGTGCAACCATAATGTGTTTATTAAAGCACAAAAAGGGAAAACTGAATCTATTATAAGCCTATGAGCTGACAGTAAAGAAAAAGAAGCAAGTTTACAAAATATGGGCGATTTAATTACATTATTTTCTAATAAAAATAAACACATAAATATAGACCTATATGACTAGAAAAAATAAAACCTGGAAGGAAATACACCAAAATGTTAGTAGCAGTGTTTTGATTCTGAAATTATGGGTAATATTAGTTTTCCTCTCCTTTTTAATTTCTATTTTAAGCTTTTAACAATTATGATGCGTTACATTTAATATAAAAATTGTTAAAAATTATGTTGAAAAAAATCACATTGCTTTCCCTGAAACGTTACTGAGGATTTATTTTTGCAAATTTGCTTTTCAATTTATCCTTTAAAATCGACCTTGGAAATTTTGTCAGAGATCTGTACATTCACTTTAGCAGTAAATTTATGCATCAAAAAATCAGCTGCAGAAAGTTCAGACTGAAAGGTGTGTTTGATAAGATGACATTAATAATATATTGTCAATTCTATATTTATATATCTTCCAACTCATTTGGAAATTTTTAGCTCCAGATAAAAACAATTTAATCTTTGATGTGAAAAGAAAATGGGAACAGTGTTTAGAAGAAATAATTTAACAAAAGCACCAGGGTGAAGGTTATGCATATAACCGTGCCACATAGAAGTAATTTTTTAAGAGCCCAAACTCTCTTTCAAAGTAAAATAACCAGCAGGTTATTTTGTAGAAATTGATGAACTGATTCTAGAATTTATGTGAATGTGGAAAGCATCTAGAATATCTGACAAAACTTTAAAAAAAACTTTTTTTTTTTTAACATTTATTCACTTTTGAGAGACAGAGAGAGACAGAGCCCAAGCAGGAGTGGGCAGAGAGAGAGGGAGACACAGAATCTGAAGCAGGCTCCAGGCTCTGAGCTGACAGCACAGAGCTCGACGTGGGGTTCGAACTCAAGAACCATTGACATGATGACCTGAGCCGAAGTCGGATGCTTAACCGACTGAGCCACCCAGGGGCCCCTGACACAATTTTTAAATAAAGAACAAAGTTCTTAGACGTATACCATGTGATTCCAAAATGTATAAGCACACGGTAATCAAGACAACATGGAATTAATGCTATAAAACTCCTAGAATAAAATATGAGGAAAAAACTTTGGGACTCACATTTAGCCATGGTTTCCTTAAAAACACACAAAATGCACAAAGTATAAAAGGGAAAAAAGTAATAAGCTTCACAGAGTTATTAGAAAATACACGCCAAAGTCACAATGATATACCACAGCACATAAACTACAACGTCTAAAGTTGAAAAGACCTACTTATATAAAGTATTGACAAGGATGTAGAGTAATTGGAACTGCCATATATTGTTGGTGGTAACATAAAACAGTATGATTACTTTTGAACATAATTTAGCCATTTGTTAAAGAATAAAATATCATTCAAGGCTTAGATATTTAGCAAAGAGAAATGAAAGTCCTTGACATTCCCTCCAAGCCAAGAAAATGCAGAAGTACAACCAGTATTGGAAGAGATTCGTAACAAAGATCCAAGAAATTGAAAAAGTCATGCAAACATGAAAAAAAAAAAGCTATTCTGAAGATACAATCCAAAATACAATCTATAGGTTTGGCATGAAAATGCCAAGAAAATTCTGACAACTTAACTGTCTCAGAAGAAAAACCAATTTTAATGAGAACTGTGTTTTACCCTAGCTTTTTTGTATTATTTTATATAAGTCAAAATAAGAAAGACTATATCCTTTGGAAGCTCAAGCATCTTGGTAAAATAAGATAAATGAATCTACCCTAGGCAATTCAATTAAGAAGTGGGTATCTTGGGTGCCATTTAAAATAACTCATACGATGGTCATTAAATATACACTCAGCTATGCTATATCACACAATAAGATGAAAAAAATCCGGAAGTGTCCATTCAGGAAAAATAATCAACAAATTGAACTGTATTAGTTCTTATGGCTGAGGCAGATTTTATGAATGGAACCCAGATAAGATTGCTCTATATCCAGTAATAAAAATTTACATCAGAAAACAGTAATAACGTGTTTTAGCTGAGGATGTGTTCCTTCTCATCTTCATTTGCATACAAGGCCAGAACTTTGTCTCTTAACATAGACCAGAAGTTATGATGTTAGTTAGGTAACAGACTACACTAAATTTGAGAACATATAACATATCTGAAGACACTCTAGTTAAAAACAAACAAAAGCAAGCCCAAAGCACTATATAGTTAAACCAAACACCTGCCTACAAATCAAGTGTTTGCATCTCTTGGAAAAGACTTTAATCCCTAGAACAATGGTCACCTCTGTGCCTAGATCTTTATCTGGCTTGGAATGGCCCTGGATAAATATTTGGTGTGGAAAGCTGACTCTTTTCTGATGAGCCATAGAACCTCCTGACATTGTCGCAGGCTTCCTTGAACGACTTCATTTTTCGAAAGCATGAATTCAAGTTTGTTCCAAAGAGAATTAATAAAATACCTCAAAGTGATTTTAAAACGTAATGACATTCTGAAGTCTATTATTTTGTGGAATAAGATAAAGTTTGAATAATGCCAGCTGTCACCATCTGAAGCTTTTTTATTGTACTGATTCCATTCAAGCTCTTATTTTGAACCACTGCTGATGCTAAGTAGGTCTGTTAATTAAGGATAGGTGCCAATTAGTCACTTAAAATTTTGAAAAAAATCATTAATGATGGCATGCTAATCAGACACATTGGAAGGGCTGACTACAGAAATTGACTACACATGCCATGATTCTTACATAAGCCTCTCAAGAGGCCGTTCTGTAAGAACATAAGTGGATTCAGCTACTCCAGGGATTTCAGTGAGAATCCTTTCTAGTCACCCAGGGTGAGCCATCCAGCCTCCCTGAATGTTCCTGTCCACTATGCAGGTGAACAGTGAATTTGATTTGGAAGCTATGTTAGAAGTGCCTGATTTACCTTTTTTTTAAAAAAAAAAATTTTTTTTTTCAACGTTTATTTATTTTTGGGACAGAGAGAGACAAAGCATGAACGGGGGAAGGGCAGAGAGAGAGGGAGACACAGAATCGGAAACAGGCTCCAGGCTCTGAGCCATCAGCCCAGAGCCTGACGCGGGGCTCGAACTCACGGACCGCGAGATCGTGACCTGGCTGAAGTCGGACGCTTAACCGACTGCGCCACCCAGGCGCCCCAAGAAGTGCCTGATTTACCTCTTGAGATCTGCCCTATCTTCTCCACTTGGCTCTGTATTCTGGGGGGCAAGACCTGTGAAGACTGCATCAGAAGCGTCCCTTGCTCTCTGGTTTCTGGTTTCTGCTGAGGGATACTGGGAAGGGATCAAAGGGATGGAGCAGCTTGATGTCCTGGCATTTATTTCCTTGGCTCTCCTACCAACAGTTGCCATGGATGGGTCACATCCTCTCACCAAAAGACACTACTGCTCTCAAGGCATCTTCCTTCTCTGCATAGCTCTGCATAACTCCTGGATCCCGGTAACGGCTCTCTCTCCTTTTCCCTTCAAGAGTAAAAACAGTCGTGGCTCTGACTCTTACCAGCCCTGGAATGGTCATCCTCTCTGTCATTTTTCCCAAACCCTACTGTATCTTTCAGAACAGTACTTATGAAATACTTGCTTCTCAACGGACTAGCCTAAGGGTGCCATGTATTTCCTGCTGGGAGTCGAAATACTACACATGTGGAGTGAGGATAAGAAGTATTTGACTAGGTACATGGAGCAAGGAGAGAGGAGGCCTGATACTACGGGCAAGCTGTCTGAGAAATCTGATGTGCAGCACACAAGAGAATGTGTGGCTAGTGGTCCACATTATCAAAGAGAAGAGCTGCTCTACAAGAGCCCTAATAATTCACAGAAACTTTTAGTTTGCATTTAGGCGGATAGCATTCTGAAACAACACAGTGAAGTACAGCTTAGTTTGATTACTAAGATAGTCTTAGTGAAATTTATTTAAGATATTCTTGGGGTGCATGGGTGGCTCAGTCGGTTGACCGACTTCGGTTCAGGTCACGATCTCACGGTTTGTGAGTTCGAGCCCCGCGTCGGGCTCTGTGCTGATAGCTCAGAGCCTGGAGCCTGCTTCAGATTCTGTGTCTCCCTCTCTCTCTGCCTCTCCCCCACTCACACTCTGTCTCTCTGTCTCTTAAAACTGAACAAATGTTAAAAAAAATTTTTTTAAAGATATTGTTAACTCACAGTTAAATCTTCAGTCAAAGATTTGAAAGAAGTTTTTGTTTAAATACTTTATCATTTGTATTGTCTAACACAGTAATGGACAAAGATCCACCAGAAAAAGAAAAGGTACGGAGAATGTAGATAAATATGAAAAAGAAGAGAATACTGCCATGTAATTAGTCATGAGGGTGTATATTGCTTATGGCCGTTTTGCCGAACATGATTTTGCTGAGACTTCTAGCAAAAACAAAGCCTTAACAACATACCTACTTGAAGATCCTATGTAGGAATCATTGTATTTCTGTACCACTGTACATTTACTCAGGGGGTAAACAGAAATGATAACGTTGTAGATTTTTTATAAACTATGAAAACAACGTGTGTTAGGGGAAACACACAAAGTGAAGGTTTTTATGTACCAGCTTCCAATGACCTTCTGCCCACAAGCAGGCCTAAAGTGTGCTTGGGTTGTACAAAAGCTAACAAAAGTCACATAAGTTAGATGTGCTTGAGGTCTGTTCGGTCTTAGAGTGTTTCGCTTCTGGAGCAATATTTCCCTGGTGAGTTCTTCCAATCTGTTAGTTTTGTAATTCTTCTTTCATCCGGGCAGCTTCATTTGATCAGGGAAATCTTAATAGCTAATCTTAATAGCAGCTGATCAATTCCCTAATGAGCAGAAGAATTTTCTTGATATCAACTTCTCAGCTGAGGAGTGAGTGCATATTTGCATCATGGACTTCACGTTTCATTAAGCTTGAACTCAGAAAACATTTTCTCTTATAAATATGCAACGCGTCGAAAGCTGAAATGTACTCAAAAGATGAAAATGTCTTGCCAGGGTAACCAGCTGGACTCTTTCACCGCTCAAAATGTGGTTCTCATTACAAATGAGTTGGCCTTCAGGGGAGAATTTTCACAAGAATATGAACTCTGAATACTTCATATTACCAGTAAGCACAAATTAAATAAAGCGATCTACGTAAATGAAGGCTGTGAATGCTGAAATCTGCTACTGAACACGTCTCACAAACATATCTTTGTGTATGTTTTAAAAATGTGTCTGGGTTTACTCAGACTGGATGTGGTAAATAAATCATCAGGCCGGCTTTTTTTTTTTTCCCCCTCACATTTAGGTCTGCCATGAAAAGATAAGGAGAAAACATTTTATTTTCTTGCAGCAAAAGTGTATTCCCGTGAAAAGGTGAAGTGTTCTTTCTCAGAAGTTTCGGAGACATACACAAGGTAATTTCTGAGGAAAAACAAAGCTGGCAGAGACATCTTCAATCCGTAGACTAAAATATGAGTATGTTGCGATACCTGCAGTGACTCTGTTTGCTACTCTCAACTTAGTCTCCATCATATTTTACTTCCAGTTTAGGGTCTAAAGGAGTCCCTCTGATGATATGAACTGGCTTACGTAACTGAAAATCTCTCGGCGTTCCCTCATTTCTTTCAAAGCAAATGTGAGGTGTTTGCAATGTTTCTCAAGCCCCTACGCTCACCCTTTGGCACTCTGATTTAATTCCTTATTAGTGTCTTTCATTGGACCTCCTCACTGTCTCCTCACTCTGCTCCAGCCACATGATGACCCCCCCCAACCCTTGCTCAGAGAGAGAACATGTAGGCACAAGATTTTTTCTCCAGCCTTTCCTCTGGTGGGATATTCTTCCCAGACATCTGTATGGCCAACTCCTGAATCTTCCAGTCTGCTCAAATTCACCTTCACGATGGGGTTTACCTTGACCACTCTGCTTGGTAAAGCAAAATGCCATTCGTCTTCCATCCCACCCTCTTTACCCCCTTTACCCTGCCCTACTTTTATCCCATTTCTAAAGCATACATTAATTTCTGCGATACTATATAATGTATTTATACATTATGTTTATTGTTATTATCTGTCCCTTTTCCACTGGGATGTAAGTAGCATGAGGCAGACATATTTGATTCTTTCATTCACAGTGGTATCATCAGCACCTAGAGCCGTGAGGTACCTACAGTGAGTGGCAAGTATTTGTCTAAGTTTGAGCTCTGGATAGAAAAAAAAGAAACATTCAAGTTAAGGTAGAGACCATCTTAAACAACGTATTCAAAATTCACTTGAAAAATCCAAAAACTTAAAAATATCTTAAAACACATGAAGTCTACTGAGAAAGAGAGAGTAGCACTTAAAGAACTAGCCAGAAGTCTTTAAAGCACACCATTTGCCATTTAGAGTAGTGATCGGCTAACTATGACCCGGGCCAAGTGTGGCCAGTCATCTTTTCTTGGAACAGAGTTGGGTTTTGTGGGGTTTTTTTGTTTTTTGTTTTTTTTGTAGTATTTATTTATTTATTTAAAGAGAGGGCAGGAGAGACCAATTGGGGGAAGGGCAGAGAGAGAGAGGGGGAGAGAATACTAAGCAGGCATCACGTTCAGCATGGAGCCCAATGTAGGGCTCAGTCTCATAATGGTGAGAGGAAGACCTGAGCTAAGATCAAGAGTCAGATGCCTAACTGTTCCAGGCACCTCTGGAACAGAGTTTCATTGGAGCATAGCCATCCCCATCCACTTCAGTACTGTCTAAGGCTGGTTATTTTCTGTGCCATAGCAGAGTTGAGGAGTTGTGGCAGAACCTTCTGGCAAGCAAAGCATACATTATTACCTGGCCCTTTAGTTTCCTGATCCCTGATTTAGAACAAAGTTACTGACATGTTGCAAACAAATTACTTTCCAAATTCCAGTAGTTATCCAAATAAATGTTTTCGCTTATATGTCAGGAGAGCGGAAGGAATTTGAACAAGAGAGACAGCTGAAGTGTCATCATTTCTTTACTGCAGCTACCTTTCTCTAACTCTCTGACGTATCTTAAGTGTCTGAATTCTCCAGCGGTTTATGGACTTAAACTGACACTGAAATATGCCAGGATTCTAACCTACATAACCTCTTAAAATCCTATCTTGATTGATTTCATTCCTCAGAATTCTCTCTATTCCATAATATTATTTGGCATTTTATTTACATATTATAATATACTGGATTATTTGGTACATATGTCCTCAGTGACCTCTTTCTATTTAAAAAAATAGTTCCCTTGACATTTTCTTGCCAAAGGTATTGGCAGACACTATTATACTCTATTTATACTTCAATAATTTTCTTGAAGGAAGATATAATTTTCCTTAACATTTAATCCTAATGTAAAATTAGCATACTTTATTTAGCAACATCATTGTTAACCTAATGGCTGCATTATAATTAATGATAGAGAAAGGCAGATTAAGATGACAGATTTATCATTATGCTTAACAAAACATATGATACTAGTACTTTTAAGGGGATGCATTTAGGTGCTATTTTAAATAGCACTTAATTGGATATATTCAAAGATCTTCTCTTAACAGAAATTAGAGTCAACCTGAGGCAAGTCTCTGGATAATTCAAGTGAAAAATATCTTCCCTTAATTTTCTAGGTATTTTTAGATTTTGTTTTTTTTTACATGTGTGATGTGTGAATATCTGTGGTGGGGTAAATAGATGATTACTAGATAGATAGATAGATAGATAGTTCTTGCCTGCAGGCTGGTCTATAGGAAGTATTTGACAAACATTATTGTTTTTTTCCTGTACATTCTTTCTCTTCTCGCCAATAGGTATCAGAAGTTGAGAAGGCCTTTTGAAAATTCTTATTAACAGAATTCATGAAAATGGCCAAATTGGGTAACCATCACCTTACAGTTTTCTTGTTAGACCTGAATTATCCAAGTAAGCTTTTTATATGAACCATCCAACCAGAAATTTGATTGCTTCATTTGGAACTCTGTAAATACAGGCTGGAAAAACAACCATATTTAGGGGGCAACGAAACCTGGGAGGATTGTTGTCCTATCACCATAAATAACATTCTTCACATTATTATAATATTAAAGTCTATCTGTGCACATCATACTCACAGCACGTAACTATTCAGCATCTACAAAGGTCAGAAAATAATTGCTGAAAAAATATGAGAGCTGCTAGATCATTTGCTCTAACACCATTACTTACATGGCTGGATAGTACAAAGTCGTGTGCGTAGGAAGACAGCACCATGCTATAAGTCACAGGGGTCTGATATTGTATAATCATGGAATGTGCAGAAGGAAGCAGATAGAACTGAAAAGGGGAGGCTCAGATAAGGCATTTATTCTGATTACCTTACCCAGGAAAAGGAAGTGGATCCAGAGAGCAATTCTTGTACGTATCTGTACATATCCTTCAGGGACTCTTCGTTGTATTAAACTTACAGGCATCCTGTGGGTTCTTGAAAATAAAAATAATAATGTTTATTTATTTTTTGAAAGAAACAGACAGAGACAAAGCATGAGTGGGGGAGGGGTAGAGAGGGGGACACAGAATCTGAAACAGGATCCAGGCTCTGAGCTGTCAGCACAGAGCCAGACATGGGGCTCGAACACACAAACTGTGACATCATGACCTGAGCCACAGTTGAATGCCCAGGTGCCCCTTTAAAAAAATAAATAAATAAATGCTCATTGATTTCTTGAGAACTGTGGGTTCTTTCAATCCGTACTCAATTCCCAGTAGTTGCCAGAACAAATCATGTGATTTCTTTTCTCAGAGTTTACTTAGTAGGCCCTTTCTTTCTTTCTTCTTTCTTTCTTTCTTTCTTTCTTTCTTTCTTTCTTTCTTTCTTTCTTTTTCGCTGCTTGCCTAGCTACTTCCCACACCTTCAGGTCCCAATTTAAAACTCTCTTCTTTAGAGTGACCATCCTCAACTCTTAGAATTTATTTTGATGCCCCAATGTTCTCCCATAGCATTCCTTTTTCATTACACTCATAATTATTTGTTTCTGGGGCGCCTGGGTGGCGCAGTCGGTTAAGCGTCCGACTTCAGCCAGGTCACGATCTCGCGGTCCGTGAGTTCGAGCCCCGCGTCGGGCTCTGGGCTGATGGCTCGGAGCCTGGAGCCTGTTTCCGATTCTGTGTCTCCCTCTCTCTCTGCCCCTCGCCCGTTCATGCTCTGTCTCTCTCTGTCCCAAAAATAAATAAACGTTGAAAAAAAAAATTATTTGTTTCATGTATAGTTTCCTCAACGAAATAAAGTCTATACCTAATGTATGTGCTCACTGTTAGTGTAACATGTGTATTTCCAGTGATGAGGTCAGTGCCTGGCACTTTCATACTTAATACACCCCTGTTGAAGGTACAAAACAGACTTCTGGTGAGGCAGCTCTAGAAGTTTCAATGCTGCATTTAGTCTACTGAGAAGCAGACACCAGGATAGGATCAGTCATGCCAGAGGTTCATTTGTGAAGGGAGCAAGAGAAAGTGGGGAGAGCCTTCAGACTGTGATGCAGGCCTGACTTCCATGGAAGGGGGAGGGGAGGGAGGAGCACTGAGTAGAAAGAATGCTCTACTACAGTGCAGTTGAGGCCAATGGGGAGTCACAGAGTCAGAGGTGACCACGGGAAGAGTATTGGATCTTCCCAGAATGCATCTTCCTGCGGATGCCCCCCATGCTCAGTTACAAGCCAGAAGCGACCATGGCAGCAGATCCAGAGAGACAGTGGCCACCGGGGCCATCACCCAAACATACTCCCTGTGGCAGGAAAGCAGAGTAGCACATTTTCATGGCTGCCGCACAGGAACAGGGAGACTCCCTACCAAGAGCTTTGGGGGATGCTCATTTATACAAAACCGCTAAAATTGAATGAGTCCAGTTAGTGTAAGGACAACTTGCTATGCTAAGGAAAAACATTGACTCATATCTTTTTTGGCTTGGATATTTTGATCTAGTCGTGGTAAAATTTTGCTTCTTGTTTTTACTTTTCCAAAATCAAAACAAAATATTAAACCTTCACAAGAAGATGTGGGAAAAAAGGTTAAAATAGTTTTTTTAAGTTTAAAGGTTAGAATAGTTTAAAGGTTAAAACACTTGAACTGTATGGACTACTTACTTATGCTACCAGTGGAACAGGTAGCATGATTTTCCTCACTAATCATTTCTGACGTACTGCTGGTAGGTTACCATGAAAGACCAGCGAAGGCAGAAAATCCCACATGATGCCTTTAATGTTCAGTGAGTAGGCAGGCAGTATGCCTCTGGCATCTAGGATACCCCTTAATTTCTGGGTTTGGTTGTTACATTTCAACCAACTAGGCCATTTACATTTTTTTTAAATATGAAATTTATTGTCAAATTGGTTTCCATACAACACCCAATGCTCATCCCAAAAGGTGCCCTCCTCAATACCCATCACCCACCCTCCGCTCCCTCCCACACTCCACCAACCCTCAGTTTGTTCTCAGTTTTTAAGAGTCTCTTATGTTTTGGCCCCCTCCCTCTCTAACTTTTTTTTTCCTTCCCCTCCCCCATGGTCCTTTGTTAAATTTCTCAGGATCCACATAAGAGTGAAAACATATGGTATCTGTCTTTTTCTGTATGACTTATTTCACTTAGCATCACACTCTCCAGTTCCATCCACGTTGACTACAAAAGGCCATATTTCATTCTTTCTCATTGCCACGTAGTATTCCATTGTGTATATAAACCACAATTTCTTTAGCCATTCATCAGTCGATGGACATTTAGGCTCTTTCCATAATTTGGCTATTGTTGAGAGTGCTGCTATAAACATTGGGGTACAAGTGCCCCTATGCATCAGTACTCCTGTATCCTTTGGGTAAATTCCTAGCAGTGCTACTCCTGGGTCATAGGGTAGATCTATTTTTAATTTTTTGAGGAACCTCCACACTGTTTTCCAGAGCAGCTGCACCAGTTTGCATTCCCACCAACAGTGCACACATCCTGTTTCTCCACATCCTCTCCAGCATCTATAGTCTCCTGTTTTGTTCATTTTAGCCACTCTGACTGGCGTGAGGTGGTATCTGAGTGTGGTTTTGATTTGTATTTCCCTGATGAGGAGCGATGTTGAACATCTTTTCATGTGCCTGTTGGCCATCCGGATGTCTTCTTTAGAGAAGTGTCTATTCATGTTTTCTGCCCATTTCTTCACTGGGTTATTTGTTTTTCGGGTGTGGAGTTTGGTGAGCTCTTTATAGATTTTAGATGCTAGCCCTTTGTCCGATATGTCATTTGAAAATATCTTTCCCCATTCTGTTGGTTGCCTTTTAGTTTTGTTGATTGTTTCTTTTGCAGTGCAGAAGCCTTTTATCTTCTTGAGGTCCCAATAGTTCATTTTTGCTTTTAATTCCCTTGCCTTTGGGGATGTGTCAAGTAAGAAATTGCTGCGGCTGAGGTCAGAGAGGTTTTTTCCTGCTTTCTCCTCTAAGGTTTTGATGGTTTCCTGTCTCACATTCAGGTCATTTATCCATTTTGAGTTTATTTTTCTGAATTGTGTAAGAAACTCGTCTAGTTTCATCCTTCTGCATGTCACTGTCCAGTTCTCCCAGCACCATTTGTTAAAGAGACTGTCTTTTTTCCATTGGATATTTTTTCCTGCTTTGTCAAAGATTAGTTGGCCATACTTTTGTGGGTCTAATTCTGGAGTTTCTATTCTATTCCATTAGTCTATGTGTCTGTTTTTGTGCCAATACCATGCTGTCTTGATGATTACAGCTTTGTAGTAGAGGCTAAAGTCTGGGATTATGATGCCTCTCACTTTGGTCTTCTTCCTCAGTATTACTGTGGCTATTCGGGGTCTTTTGTGGTTCCATACAAATTTTAGGATTGCTTGTTCTAGCTTTGAGAAGAATGCTGGTGCAATTTTGATTGGGATTGCATTGAATGTGTAGATAGCTTTGGGTAGTATTTACATTTTAACAATATTTATTCTTCCAATCCATGAGCATGGAATGTTTTTCCATTTCTTTGTATCTTCTTCAATTTCCTTTATAAGCTTCCTATAGTTTTCAGCATACAGATCTTTTAAATCTTTGGTTAGGTTTATTCCTAGGTATTTTATGATTCTTGGTGCAATTGTGAACGGGTCAGTTTCTTTATTTGTCTTTCTATTGCTTCATTATTTACATTTTTAAAACATTTATTTTTTTTTATTTTTTATTTTTTTTAACGTTTTATTTATTTTTGAGACAGAGAGAGACAGAGCATGAACGGGGGAGGGGCAGAGAGAGAGGGAGACACAGAATTGGAAGCAGGCTCCAGGCTCTGAGCCATCAGCCCAGAGCCCGATGCGGGGCTCGAACTCACGGACTGCGAGATCGTGACCTGAGCCGAAGTCGGACGCCCAAGCAACTGAGCCACCCAGGCGCCCCCAAACTAGGCCATTTAAAACAGGAGGATGTATTGCCTTTGTTACTAGATTTATTTAGCAAGCAAATTGAAGTTGATTTGAATGACATAATCATCTCCAGCAACAAAAAGCTAAAAAACCAAAACAAAACAAAAAACAAAACAAAACAAAATGAAAAAACCCCAAACCATAAATTCTCTGTCTTTAAAATATTGCAAGACTTGGGGGCTATAGTCTGACAATGCTTTATGTCAAGATCTTTGATATGCTCCATGCAAAAGTCTTAAATCTTGGCAGCTAGGAGTGGGCTTTAGGAAACTATTTTGTTCAGTGTATCAAATAGGATCAAACTAGGGAGGCCTCTACAGACGTGGGTTAAACCACAAAGTCTGCATTCAGTGAAGATACCCCAACTCACCTTGACATGGTTCGAAACTACTAAGGACTCCTTTTTTGTTTGTTGTAGTTGGAGGACTGATTTTTAAAAAGTCACCGAGGAGCTCAGTTTCATCTAGAAGCCTCTGAGGTAGCCTAGTATTTATTCAAGACCTGGCAAGAGTGTGCCTAAAATGACCTATGAAATTAGGTTAAAAGCGTTCATTTTGAATAGTTGATTTATTTCTTCCTTTGAAAAGATGACATTTGCGAAAGTGGATGATATGTGAAAAGGATTCTCAAGGATAAGGTAAATAACAGCACCATTCTCAGCACCAACTAAAGAATATTTTCAAGTTATTACAAAGTTAAAAAGCTGAGCATAAGAAAGAAAGATGCAAAGTATGTTTTTACGAGTGAGACCAATAATTTCCTGGTGGCCTTTTTGGGGGGCCATTCTATTCAGTACTTCAGTTCCCATAACTCTATTCACCATTTTTTTTTCTTTAACTGAACACATTTATTGAGTGCCAACTATGTGCCAAGCACTGTTCAAGGAGCTCGGGATACAGCTAGAAAAACATGTCCCTGACCTCTTGGAGCCCACTGTAGAGGAAGAGAAAATAGTTAATGATCAGGTACACAAGTAAACATATTGTATGCCAATAATTATTAAAAACTATGAGGAGAAAATAAGCATAAGAAGGGACTAGATAGTGCCCAGGAAAGGGAAGAGACAGTGGAGTTGAATGTGATTTATTGTGATATATAAAATTCCTAGGTATATTACTCAGTTCAGGCCACTGTAACAAAATTCCACAGACTAGCTGGCTTAAACAGCAAATGCTTCTCACAGTTCTGGAGACTGGTAGTCCAAGATCAAAGTGGTAGTCCAGGCGGTTCTGAGGAAAGCCCTTTTCCTGGTGTACAGACATCCTCTTTCTCATTGTATCCTTACATGACAGAGCAGAAAGAGGAAGCTTCTGTGTCTCTTCTTATTAGGGTACTAATCCCACTCGCGATAGGGAGTGGGAGGCTTCACCATCACGATTTCAGCATACTCAAAGACCTCATTTCTTAAGACTATCGCATTTGGCATTAGGATTTCAACATACGAATTTGGAGGGTGTGGGGGGGGGGACACAAGTATTCAGTCCACAATACGAGGCCTTTTTGTTTTTATTAAACTTGTGGCCCCTGGTGAAACATCTGTCCATGATATTTTCGAAGAATTCGAAGCACGGTCTACATTTGCAGACTAGGAAGGTGAAGATTTAGAAGACAGAGAAGGAAGAAGATGGGATCCAACTCCAGCCCCTGAGAAGGGCCATTCATGCTTAGGTTACATGTGAGTTGCTTCCATTTACTCAAGGTTTGATTGACAGATTTCTTATTCACTCATTGTTGCTCACACCGTTCACTACTAGGATCCTTATTGCACAACCCCGCCTGGCCTTTATAAATTTTTCAGTCAGTACCTAATTTATCATCAAAACAGGACCCTCTTAAGATGAGAAGGAAACACCTAAAATTTACACCAAAATAACGCAAAATAACCCAGGACTGTTCCAGGAAATCTGACATGCGTGGTCATTCCACTTTAAATCCAGGAACTCAGCATCTTTCACATCAGCCCTGGGCACTGGAATCTGCTGAAGCTGGGAACTCTGAGCCGGGCGTCAAGGCTTGTGAGATGCACCCGGCAGTCATTCCTCCAAGTCTTGTTAATCTAGTAGGGTGCCTCAAGAGAGCTGGGCACAGATCTAGGATACCAAAAGTCTAATGGACCTCATCTCTGCCTCAGACTCAGTGAACCTCATCATCACCTTCTGGGCTGGACCCTCTGCCTTCTTCAAAGGGGTAGGATTCTCTCATCCTTAATTGTAAAATATCCTCCAGAGTTTAGACTTTCAGAAAAGGAAAGCCTGAAAGAAAATGTCTTTAGGTATTTTTTCATTTAAGAGGTGGTCAGAGATTACCAATAGGGAGATCAAAGGCCTGCTTCATTACTCATACAGCTGACTGGGGAGTGTGGTTTTAGACGTGTGGCCAAGTGGGCTTATAAATACTTTATCTCCTGGGAATCAGATGCATCCACTTAGTCGTGGGCGTAGTTGGACAATGTCAGGTCTCCTCGGCAGGGGCAGACCCGACTCAGAAAGGTCACAGTACGAATGAGTAGAGGTTGCGGCAAGCTGTTTCCCAAAGACAGAGCCTAGGAAAAGTTCCAGTTCCACACTGCAGATAAATTACTCTTCCTGTCATGGTGAGCTGTAAGTCCACAGTAGGGAGGAAAACCAGAGCGATTCTGTAGCCCAACTTCCTGACTATGGGAACCCATGACAAGGGAAGAGTGGTTTCCCCACGGGAACGCTCATTCTCTGATTTGTCCACAGCAGCAGAACCAAAGTAAAGTTAGCAGCAATGAGTATTTCTGCCCAAGTGGTAGGCTTTATGAGTACAGATCCTCTTTTTAAAAAAATATTTTATTTTCAAGTAACCCCTATACCGCAGGGCGAGAGTCAACCTCACAACCCTGAGATCGAGAGTCACACATTCTACCGACGGAGTCAGGCACACCATATACAAATACTTTTTAAAAGAAACCAAATTTCTATAATACCCAGTTCTATTCTATTTCCTTCCTACCCATTCTATAATACCCAGTTCAAATTTCACTTTTTCACTTGAGTTCAGGAGGATGGGTAAAATAGGTGATGGGGATTGAAGAGAACACTTATCATGTTGAGCAGTTGAAAATTGTTGAAAGTAACATAATGGACTTGAAAGTAACATGACACTGTATACTAACTATAACAGAAATAAAATGAAAAACATGAATGAATGAATAAATAAATAAATTCTTAATCGAATGACACAAGATTTCTTTTTTTTCCCCAGACTGCTATGACTTATACTGACTTGTCCAATTCAATCGTTTTTTTTTCCCCAAATATTTCCTTGCATGGATATTGAATTTTTCAGGTGTATACGTGTTTTCCCTTTAATGAGTAAGAGTCTGGAAGATAAGAAACATACCTACTTTCTTTTTTTTTTTTTTTTTTTTTTTTTTTTTTTTTACTTTCTCTCATGCCTAGAAGAACACTGAGCAGACAATAGTGGCTCAGTTCATCTCCTGAGTGTGTGATACATAAACAAAAACCTGATGTGCTGTGTCATTTCCTGCCTGTGCTCTGCTGTTTAATGGCCAGCAGAACATCCTTCACAGCGAGTTATGCTTCTGAGTCAAGCCGCATTGTAATCAAACATTCTCCAAATGAAGTCAGAATTTAAACTCCAGTCACTGTTGTCTCCTTCCGAGCAGAGATGACTATTTTTCTCAGGCAATTCTGAGACATAACCCTTTATCAAAATTAGCACCTAATTATTATTAGTAGCAGTACATCAATTAAAATGAATACATAATTTTATATCAGTTTAGTTTGCACATTACATGGTACCTTCTCCTTGCTTTAGCTTTAGAATATGCTTATGTCATACAGTAAAGCTGGGGGCAGAAATCTGTACATTTTTAGATGGCAATTTGCAATGATATCATATGTCTAAAAATGTATAAAAACTTGGTTAGTTTTTTTTTTAACTTTTTTTCAACGTTTTTATTTATTTTTGGGAGAGAGACAGAGCATGAATTGGAGAGGGGCAGAGAGAGAGGGAGACACAGAATCGGAAACAGGCTCCAGGCTCTGAGCCATCAGCCCAGAGCCTGACGCGGGGCTCGAACTCACGGACCGCGAGATCGTGACCTGGCTGAAGTCGGACGCTTAACCGACTGCGCCACCCAGGCGCCCCAAAACTTGGTTAATTAATTCCATTTCTATAGCCTAAGGAAATAGTCAGAAGTATGTGCAAAATTTAGTTAAGGATGTTGTTTATTGGGGCATTATTTATAAGGATGAGAAGTCAAAAACTAGTTCTATGTCAAGAAATAGTAATTGAGGGGTGCCTGGGTGGCTCAGTCAGCTCAGCGTCCAACTTCGGCTCAGGTCATGATCTCCCAATTTGTGAGCTCAAGCCCTGTGTCAGGCTCGTGCTGACAGCTCAGAGCCTGGAGCCTGCTTCAGACTCTGTGTCTCCCTCTCTCTCTGCCCCTCCCCCACTCATATTCTCTCTCAAAAATAAACATTTAAGAAAAATAGTAATTGATAAAATTAAATTCTGATATATGTAGTATATATGTGTGTGTATTATATACAAATATATGGTTACTAAAAGTATGTAAAATAATTTTATCAACATGTAGATAAGTTATGGTAATAAATGGTTGATGAACACCATGGATGATATATCATATTAAAAATATGAAATATACAAATTAAAAAATGGAGGAAGGTGCAAAACCTTTGCACAAAGGCGGTACTGTGTTACTTGGTGAGTGGGGTGATACATGTTTTTTTCTTCTATTCAATTACTAGTAATCCTATAATTATTTTGCTTAGCTTGGGGTTGCTTTGCCAATACTTAAAATTGGAGACAATTTTAAATTTAAACCTAAGTATTAAAGTATGTTATTGTCAAGAGAATTTGAAAAATATACATTCAATAAATTTAACTATGGTTGTGAATGCTCAGTCAACTTCCGTGGTAGGGATGTGGGATGGGGCGGACCTGTTTCCACGGTAAATGAGCTCTAGGTCATAAGAAAGGAAAAGGTTGCGAAGGTCTGAAAAATACCCTCTACCTGTGACCACTGGGAAAAAGTGCATCACTTTCCGGAAGCAAATGGCCTCTATGCACAGTAAACTGCTCCAGCAGTCTGTACAGTTTTATTTGCCACCTCCCAATGATGTACATACTAATTTGTCATGAAAATTCCCTCGTGTGCTATGGAGGTCACAGAGTTAATGACAGAGGCAAGGCTTACAGGCAGTTCTTCTTCCTTTCTACAAACAATGATAAACTGTCATATTCTGCTTATTATAAATACGTTTGAAAATAGCAATGAAAAAATAAATATTTTCACAAAGAGAATGAAGGCAATAAGAAGAAAAGACTAGATTGGTGTTTATGAAAGATGTCTGTAGAGTTTATAACAACAATAGTTATTATTGTCATAGTACCTTTATCCTGTCTTTATGAGAACAGTTTAAACAATAATTCATTAAGATTTGTAAGTGGGTTTAAGGAATGACTCACTGTTACTCTGTTCTTTAGTGTCTGAGCCCTTATGTATATCCTACAGATTTTTACATGTATTTACTGAGTGCCTGCTGTGTGTTTCCAATCCTGTGCTGAGGTTTAGTAGTGAAGAGTCCCTGCTCTTAAGAAATTGAGGATTCCAGGGGCACCAGGGTGGCTCAGTCAGTTAGGCGTTCGACTTCGGCTCAGGTCATGATCTCATGGTTTGTGAGTTCAAGCCCCACGTCAGGCTCTGTGCTGACAGCTCAGAGCCTAGAGCCTGCTTCGGATTCTGTGTCTCCTTCTCTCTGCCCCTCCCCCCCTTGTGTTCTGTCTCTCTCTCTCAAAAATAAATAAATGTAAAAAAAAATTAAAAAAAAAAAAAGAAATTGAGGATATTCCAGGGGTGCCTGGGTGGCTCAGTCACTTGAGCATCTGACTCCTGATTTAGGCTCAGGTCATGATCCTGGGGTCATGGGAAAGAACCCTGTATCGGGCTCTGTGTTGAGCATGGAGCCTGCTTGGGATTCTCTCTCTCTCTCTCTCTCTCTCTCTTTCTCTCTCTGTCTCCCTCTGCCTCTATCCCCCCCTCATGCTCCCTCTCTATCTCTGAAATAAAATAATAATAATTAATAATAATAATAAAAAAACAAAATTAAGAAAATAAATTGAGGATTCCAATTTGTATTCACATGTTTTTTACTATAAGCTAACATTCTTGGCTCTTAGCACACTCCTATGGTGTTTTACACGGGTTGTTTTGGAAAGAAATAATAGTAGAGGCTTTTCCCTTATTTGCATAACACCATCACAGGAAGGTCTCCAGACCAAGCCTTTGCAAATCTGAGATGCCTGAGCACAACCCACAGAAGAAACCCTTGGGAATCAGTATCCTGGGAAACCTCAACCAGCTAAATCCTCCATGTCTTACTGCTTTAACCACACTTTGCCTAATATATGAATCCTTTAAGGCATACGCCAGTCCTGCCTCAGGCTTTAATATCTTTGATCCATCCCACCTTCTTTCCCAACGGGGGGGGGGGGGGGCTTTTCTTGGCAGGCTCCTGAAATCCCATCAGAAATGTCCCTTCTTCAATGGAACCTCTCTCATCTCACTACCTAAATTAGGTCTCCTCTCGTTATTTTTGGTCTAACCACCTGCACCCCTCTCTGTTCCTTTCCTAGCAAAAATGACAGCCTGTAAACATCTTGTTCATTTCCTATTTACTCATGTATTGTCATCACATCTATTAGACTGTAAGCTGCATGGGGGCAGTGATTATGTTCACCTTCATTACTGAATCCCTAATTCCTGGCATAATTTATAGAACATCTAAGAGACACTCTGTAACTATTATTTGAATTAAAAAAAAAATGAATCAATTAACTGGCTGACTACCATCACCTTCCTTTGGCAGAGAGTTTCCCAGAAGTTCTCTCTGGAATGTTGGCAAAACTTTGGTTTGTCCCTCTTGAAGCACATTGCGAACCGACCTCTGTATATGAGTGATTGTCTCCATGCAAAGACTATCTTAAGTGCTGCCTTCCTGAGCAGCGTACTGTGAGTGGGACGGGTCCATTTAAAAGATTTGGGCATGTGACAGAAATGTAATATTCAATTTTCAAGCAAACTCAAAGAGGTTAATTATCTTTTCCAAGGTCAATGTTTGAATCTGGATTTGTCTGACTTTAAAGCCTGGGCTGCGTCCATGCCAAACAAAAGCCCTGGCTGATGTAATGAGATTGAATTCCTTATCTGCCGACTTCAATCCCAAATGGCATTGTATTCTGCACCTCTGGAAGAGAAAAAAAAAAAAAATGGGAGGAGAATTGTTGCTAGGCAACCAAGGTACCAGGATGTCCTGGTTGCAGCATAATCAGTTGGAATCTGGCAAATCTCCCAGATTAGAATAGCAGGAATAATTATTTATGTGGCCTCTAATATCCTCTCAGGGTTGCCTTGAATTCCAGTCTCTCATACGAAAATTGTAAACATTGTTTTCAATTTCACAGCATCCAAAATGCAATTATGTTCCTCGGGATAATGTAAAACTCTATTGGCTAATGATTTAACCTATTGATGAGTTTCTCCCAAATTATAGTATTATAGCCCTGGGAGAGTTTCTGCGTGAGCCATGATTTTCAAAAAGGAAGTTTTCTTTGTTTTAAGATGGTTTTATGTCACTTGAATGAAATCGCACATCCAGACAATTCCATGACTATTAAATTCTGTAAATATAACGAGTAATTCTGATTCGTTCCAGCAGTAGATGTAAACTGATAGTCGTTAATCAGTCTCACATTCCCAAGGAAGATAGTAGGCCAGCCGTGCAGAACATCCAAAGAGGGGTTCCAAAACTATTGTGTGACACTTAGGCACTCCCTGCAAATACAAAAGGTTTGAAATCAAAGTAGCGAGGAGAGTTCAAGATGGTTAAGCCTCTCCTCGAACCAAGCTGCCCTGCTGCGTGCCCACCCCTCCACACCCCACAGTCACAGTGAAGGGGTGAGAGCCATTTATTCACCTTAAGACTAGTGAGAGGAACTTCAATTGCCCACCAGATCAAGTTGCTGTGAGCCCCCTGCATTCGAAGGACAAAGTGAACCAATAATGGCTTTTACCTGAAAAATCTCAGTTGTTTGGGTGCCTGGGTGGCTCAGTCAGTTAAGTGTCCAACTCTTGACTTTGACTCAGGTCATGATCTCACGGTTCATGGGATAGAGCCCCACATCGGGCTCCATGCTGACAGTGCAGAGCCTGCTTGGGATTCTCCATCTCCCTCTCTCTCTGCCCCCTGCCTGCTCATGCTGTCTCTCTCTCTCTCTCTCTCTCTCTCTCTCTCTGTCACTCTCTCAAAATAAATGAATAAACTTGAAAAGAAAGAAAAATCTCAGTGGTCATAAACTGCCCTAAGCAACCTTAAATCAGAGCTGGGAGTAAATTTTGAAAAGCAACCACACAGGCACTGATTACAGTTCTAAGGTTACGTGTGTCCCATGGATCCGTGGGCCAGACCTGAGAAGGATGAGAAGGGTGCCTGATGCCTCTCGTCAGAGGGCCCCCTGGAGGGGCAGAAAGACCTCCTGAGAAAGATGCTGGAGGTGTTCAAAATTGTGTAGCTGGGGACTAAGAAAGGAGTCATGAATGGCCAGCCGGAAATAGCAGTTCCCAGTCATGGGAGATAGGGCCAATGTCTGTAAGCGCTCTAAGAGAGAAAATGCCAGTATCTGGCTGAGTCAAGAGAGGAGAAGGTACTCTCAGCCCTTTCTACTGTAGGCCTCCAACTGGAGCAGGGCCAAGCTGGGAGACAGAAGGCCTTTAACTGTTAATCAACACTCCGGCTGAGGTTGTTACGCTAAACTAGACGTTTTAATTACTAAACAGACTCTGTTTGGGAGTACAAAGTAGCTGAAGGTCTCTTCACTATGACAGTGTCCAGAAGAGGTATGGAGCCTGTCTTAGAGTGCGTGGAGAAGAACCAGCTCCAGAGTGGCATTCCTGAACAATGAGGGGAAATGACATAATGGTTTTCTTTGTTTCTTTCGATCCTGCTCCTTCGTGCCCCTGGTTTCCCATATCTTCCTAATTGGGAAAGCTCCACTTGGCGTTCCTGGACTTTTTGACATAATTTCAGACACTTGATAAATGAATCCCCTAGTCCACAGAAAATAAACAGTGAGTGGTAGGGAGGGTGATAAAGAGTCACGGTAGAATGAAACACAGTGACAAAAATTAGACATGGTAGACACCACTCAAACTCCGTAGTATTTGTGAGTTTTCATCAAATACAGCAAAGTCTCATTAATGTGAGGTAGGTAGCCAAGCAGAACTGACAGGCTGTCTTCCATGTGCCAGGCATCCACTGACACTGACACTGCTTGTGATTGCCTGGACCAGAGCTTCTCCGTGGGGTGCTGCCAATGGGGTACAGCTGGGTCAAGCCAGAGAGGACAGAGGTTGACACACCCTTGCCTCTTCCCCCCCCGGAAGCTGCTCGGATATGATCATTTCTACACTTGCCCTGATTTGCAAAATGTTGAGAAGGAGTCCTCTAGGCAATTCTGTGAGCTGGATATGAATATTCCTATTTTATAAAGTAGGAAGTGAAAGCTCATAGAGATGCCCAGTAAATTAGCGCTAAAGAACTCACATTCAATCTAACTTAAACCCTCCACCATATATATTTTTCCAAATTAGCTGCAGATTATGAGGCTGCTTCTTTTCACTATGATTACAAAGCATGACTTGGAGAATGATATTTCCAGAGTGCAGTGTAACACCTTGATTAGAGCTTTTGAGCAATCTAATATTATTTATTTGTATATAACTGATAGGTATATTCACTGTAAATAAGAACTAACACTGTATGTAAGGCCTTATTCTAGGTATCTTATATGTGTTCCTTTATTTAATCATAAAAAATCAACGGGAGACACCATTTTTACCCTCATATTACAGAGGAGGAAACTGATACAAGGAGAGTATAAGGAACTCATATGACACAATAAAGTAAGCAGAATCAGGATGCAGGCTTAGCTGGTCTGACCTCAGAACCGGGGCACCTAACAACAACTGAACACTGCCTTTTTTTACTGGATAAATATTGCATTAATATATAAGTGACAAAAGCCATGGAGAAAAGAGGGTAATTAAAGTTAAAGTCAATGACATATCCGTTATTTTAAGGTTATTTGGTCACAAATTAGAATTCATATAAAGTAATTTGGGTAAGAAAAACTCTCTAAGGTGGGACAGAGCAGAGCAAGCACCGGGTGGTAGGAAAGCAATATGGACATACTAATGACACTCTTAGACTGTAGAATTAGAGCCACATTTCAAATCCATGCTTACCACTATGTGGTCTTGGACAAATTCTTTCTCAGATTTAAGCTTCACTTCCTTCCTTATAAATCTGGGTGATTGTAATACCCTGGGATCATTGGATGACGTTATGTAGGTAAAGAGCTTAGCACAACATTGCCACATAACAAGCAGTCAATGGTAGTTAACATCATCATATGTCCCAAATAAAAACATGCTATAAATAATAACGGCAGTAGCAATACTTTACTTTTCAAAATATTGAGAAAAATTGTCACAAAGATTAAGATTATCATCTTAAATTTAACATGGTAAAGCAAAAATATCCAGATCCGAATAACTTTTGCCCTTCCATCCATTGATAATACAGAGCAGAAACCAATTCACTAACCTCTGTAACTTTGAGAAACTGTTCATCTTTCTAAGCTGTAGTTTATTTATACATTAAATAAAATAAATACTGTTACCCAGGAATATGAAAATAAAATAATGAGACTGTAAAGCTTATTTTGTAAACTGTAATATATATATATATATATATATATATTATATACACACATATACAATATACATACATATATACACACAGGTGTAAAGAATTCTTGTTTTAGGAAAATGTAGGTCATAATAAGGAGTTTTAGAGAGTCAGTCTTCAACAAGAATACCAGTGCTCAAATTTGAATTTCCAATGTTGTTTACTTTTGTCTCAAAATGACATTTATTTATTTGAAATGATATACTTACCAGACAAAACATGTATGTTTACCACATTTCCAAAATATCAGTACTTGTTATACAGAGATCATATTTTGTTACTCTAGAATCTTAGGTTGAAATGGTGTGGGCTTTAAGAATGATGAGGTTTTTATTTATAATTAAGATGATCTCACTGTGTGATTTTAGCATATGATTTAATCTTTCTATGCTTTCTATGTGATGGGGGTTATAAAACTTACTCTTTCTACATTATAAGTATGTTTCAGTGAAATAGTTTGCCTGATCGTATGTTGAACCCTTCAAACTGTTGGTGCTTTTCAATCGTATTGGGCCGTTTTGAGTATTTCCTATGTGTTTGAGAGGAGGGCATTGACCAAATCAATGGGGAAAGATAGTTATTTCAACTCGACTTATATTCACTCAGCCCTTACAATATGCCTATCAGTGACTCTCCACTCTATTAGTATTTGCTGCTTGTAATTTCTACCTAATACCAGTTTCCTTATCCAACTCTTTTCACTGTAATTATAATATTGGAACTATTTTAGCAAGGGGCCAGGGGGTGTGGTTAGAATCTGGAAGATTCCAGATTAATGGTATCTATGTAGGCAGCATCACTTGGGAGATGGGATCTCTGTGGGAAGATGGAATGAGTAGCAGTAGATGGGTGTCCAAGTTTATAGGCCCAGGGCAAGGGTGAGCTGGTCAATCTCTAATCATGGACTCTGGAAGGGAGGGCAGATTTGAGTGTTTGCCAATTTCTGTTGTGTAAATGCTCCCCCACTTTGGCTGATTTCAAGCTACTAACATAATCTAATTGAACAGGAAGTTGGGAGTCTATGAGCATAAGTAACTCTCTTGAGTCAGTGTGGTCCAGGCTCCCATACAACACTGGATCTGGGGCATGACATGTAGAAGGAAAAAGCACTGTGCTTGTCCTGCCCCCCCCCAAAAAAAAACACTCGCAAGATTTGCTTTTTAGAAAGAAATGATGAGAACCAAAACCACATTTGTTATCTTTCCATCCCAAAACTAGAGAATTTCTGAGAACAATAATTTGAAGCTTTATTTTCATGGTTTCACCATCTTATTTAGGAAAATCACAGTTATACAAAGTCTCCCATCCCCCTTACAAGATATGTCCTCCTTTATATTCTGGCAATAATGAACTTTAATTGCCTTTTTTTTTTTTTTTTTAGCTAGGAATTTCTTTTCTATTTTTCATTTTTTTAATAAGGGTGCAATTGGGCTGTTGCATTTACTTCTTTTTCTGGATGAATGTAATTATTTTGCTCCATATAACATAATATTTCTTTGGTTTTTTAAGTATGAAAAGAGTCAAGAAATTTAAAGCTGGGGCTGAGGTTATTTTTTCTAAATATAAGATTGTTATTCCTTTTTCAAAAATGTTTATTTATTTTGAGAAAGAGAGAGAGAGTATGTGATTAAGAAAGGGCAGAGAGAAAGAGAGAGAGAGAAACAATCCCAAGCAGGCTCTGCATTGCCACCACAAAGTCCAATGTGGGTCCAATCTCATGAACCATGAGATCATGACCTGAGCCTAAATCAAGAGTTGGATGCTTAACCAATGGAGCCACCCAGGTGCCCCTAAGAATGTTATTCTTGAATTGTGGTTTATATATACAATGGAATACTACTTGGCAATGAGAAAGAATGAAATATGGCCTTTTGTAGCAATGTGGATGGAACTGGAGAGTGTTATGCTAAGTGATATAAGTCACACAGAGAAAGACAGATACCATATGATTTCACTCATATGTGGATCCTGAGAAACTCAACAGAAGACCAGGAGGGGAGGAGAAGGGGGGAAAAAGAAGTTACAGAGAGTGAAGGAGGCAAACCATAAGAGACTCTTAAATACTGAGAATAAACTGAGGGTTGATGCGGGGGAGGGGTGATGGGCATTGAGGAGGGCACCTGTTGGGATGAGCACTGGGTGTTGTATGGAAACCAATCTGACAATAAATTTCATATTAAAAAAAAAAGAATGTTATTGTTGGATAGTATGGTTCTTACACAGCCAATGAGTTTAGTCACTGTAACATTGTGATGCATATGTTCATAGAACATCCTGGTTGCACTTGTGAGTTTTGGCAGTGAAAAGCAGACACAAACCTCTGAATGGTCATTCCAATCTAGGAGGAAAGATCCAAAGATTAATACCATATGATACCAAAGATACGACATATGAAAGACATGGTGGATAAACTGGACTTTTTGAAAATCAAAAACTTCCACTCCATGAAAGATAATATCAAGAGAATGAGAACAAATCAGAGACTGGGAGAAAATATTTGCAAAAGACTCATCTGATAAAGGGCTGTTTTCTGAAATACACAAAGAAGTCTTAAAAGCAACAATGAGAAAACAAGCAACCTAATTTAAAAATGGGCCAAAGATTTGAACAGACACCTTGCCCAACAACAGATACAGATGGCAAATGTGCACATGAAAAGATGCTCCAGGGGCGCCTGGGTGGCGCAGTCGGTTTAGCGTCCGACTTCAGCCAGGTCACGATCTCGTGGTCCGTGAGTTCGAGCCCCGCGTCGGGCTCTGGGCTGATGGCTCAGAGCCTGGAGCCTGCTTCCGATTCTGTGTCTCCCTCTCTCTCTGCCCCTCCCCCGTTCATGCTCTGTCTCTCTCTGTCCCAAAAATAAATAAACGTTGAAAAAAAAATTTAAAAAAGAAAAGATGCTCCACATCATGTCATCAGGGAAATGGAAGTTAAAACAAAAATGAGATACCATTATATACCTGTTAAAATGGTCAAAATGCAACATGAACTGAATGTACTCCACATGTGACCCAGCAACTGCACTTCTTGTTGTCCGTCCAAAGGAATTGAAAATTGATGTCCACATAAAAACCTGCAGTATAAGCATTAAAAATGTTTCTAGAAGAAACATTTATTCATACTTGCCAAAAGTTGTAAGCACTCAAGATGACCTTTTCTTTCTTGGTTAACTTGTTTCAAATTTTTATTTAAATTCTAGTTAGTTAACATATAGTGTAATATTGGCTTCAGGAGTAGAACTTAGTGATTCATCACTTACATATAACACCCAGTGATCATCATAACAAGAGCCCTCCTTAATGCCCATCACCCATTTAGCCCATCCCCTGCCCTTCACTCTCCGTCAACCTTCAGTGTGTTCTCTATAGTTAAGCGTTTTTCATGGTTTGCCTCTCTCTCTCTCTCTGTTTTTTTTTTCCTTCCTATATGTTCATCTGTTCTGTGTTTTTTTTTTTTTTTTTTCAAGTGGTCCTTTAGTAGGAAAATGGATAAATAAACTGGTGCAGCCAGGCAATGGAATATTATTCAGCATTAAAAAGATCTAAGCTAAAAGCCATGAAAATACATGAAGGAACCCTAAATGCACTTTACAAAGGGAAAGAAGTCAATCTGAGAAGGCTACATACTGAATGATTTCACTGATACAACATTCTGGAAACAACCAAACTGTAGAGACAAACATCAATGGTTGCCAGGGGAAGGGGAGAGAAGGAATAAATAGGCAGAATACGGAGGATTTTTAGGGCAGTAAAAATACCCTGTATGATATTTTAATAATGAATACATGGCATTATACATTTGTCCAAACCCATAGAATGTAGAACATCATGAGCAAACCATAAAGTAGACTATGGGTTTTAGGTGATTATGATGTGTCAGGGTAGTTTCATCCTTGGTAAAAAATGTACCATTTGATGAGTGATGTTGATAATGTGGGAGGCTGTGCATGAGTGGGGTATCGGAGAAGTCCTGCACCTCCCTCTCAATTTGTGGTAAACCTGAAAAAATGTTATAAATTTTTCTTTTTTTTCCAAAAAGAGAAAGGAGGGGCTCCTGGGTGACTCAGTCAGTTGAGTGACCGATTTCAACTCAGGTCATGATCTCATGGTTTGTGGGTTCGAACCCCGTGTCAGGCTCTGTGCTGACAGCTCAGAGCCTGGAGCCTGCTTCAGATTCTGTGTCTCCCCCTCTCTCTGCCCCTCCCCTGCTCATGCTGTCTCACTGTCTCTCAATAATAAATAAAACATTAAAAAGAATTCAAAAAGAGAAAGGAAAAATAACTAATGCCACAGAAGATCCTAGAACAATGTATTCCCTTCATAATATTATCTTTATCCAGTCAGGTTGCCACTGATAAATCCAATGGAATCATACAATAGCACCAAATTGATACAAACAGCATTCTCCTCCAATGATAAGTTGTTTTGGCAGTTGGTGACAGAGTTGGGGGTCTCCTGACCCACAGTCCAGTGTCGTTATTCTATGGCACAGCCTGTCACCTCAGGCACAGATGTGGATTCTCTCCATAAAAGCTGTGCCAACTAAGATATAACTAGACCTATTCAAGAAGTTGCTACCAGGATCTCAAAAATAGACTGAGTTAGCGGGCTGTTTATCTCTTGCTGTAAACAATGAGTGATTTAGAAGGGCCTGACACCTGAACAAGACACAGTGTGGTTTCCCTTGTTGGCCTGTGTGTTTCTTATGGCCTCCAACTATTATATTTCAGATGCTTGGAACTGACAGAGCCATGCATGTGCAGTAGGCATTGGAGATGCGCAGCATTTTGTGTGAGGGAGAATAATGCCACACTTAGAAGTAGAGATGAGGGGCGCCTGGGTGGCTCAGTCGGTTAAGCCACCGACTTCGGCCAGGTCACGATCTCGCGGTCCGTGAGTTCGAGTCCCGCGTCGGGCTCTGGGCTGATGGCTCAGAGCCCGGAGGCTGCTTCCGATTCTGTGTGTCTCTTTCTCTCTGCCCCTCCCCCGTTCATGCTCTGTCTCTCTCTGTCTCAAAAATAAATAAAACGTTAAAAAAAATAATAAAAAAAACAAGTAGAGATGACAGATGGTTTTGACTGAGGTAAAAGAAAATAGCTTTATTTTCCATGCTGATGCCTATATGATTTCATACACATAAAATGAATTTTAATAACTAGCACAGGTTAAAATAAACAAACAATCCTTCTTTGAATTATTTGGGAATGATCCCCATGGTTCTCAAAAGAAACACTATGCATCGTCTTCATGAAGAACCGAGTAAAAACTGTTATACAGAGAACGCTGCAAAAGAGAAAGAGATAACCTTATATTCTCTGAAGCCTGGAAGATTCTTCTATTTCTCCCTTACCCAGTCAGGTTTTTTTCCAGTCCCTGGAGCCCCTAAGAAAAAGAGACCCAGTTTCTCGCCACTTGATCAGTCAATTAATCCATCGGCATTTATTTATGTATTTTAAATAAGTATTTCAAATATTCCACCATTTATGAGGCTGTCAAATAAAATCTTTACCGACTGAAAAACTTTTGTTGCAGAATTATCTTTTTGACAAGAACCCAAAAGGATAAAAAAGCTCACATTCTGCATTCAAGCAATTATGTAACAATACCCGCTGTGACACACACACGCATAAGGAATTAGAGGGAGGTAGACTCTTGGATTGTTAAAAGAAAAGAAAGTGACAATAAAATCAAGGCCTCACCTCAGATCCTGAATCACAATGGGCCACATCTGCAGAAATGACAGAATCTTGACATCTGAAGGAACCGTAAGCGATTTTCTCATGACAGCAGTATAAAATTCTTCTTGAAGACAGCCTGGCAAGATTGCAGGAAAGAATAAAAAAAAAAAAAAAAAAAAAAAAAAATCACAAATTTGGAAATCCCAAGGTCAAAAGAGCAGAATTTCAATTAATGAAATCATTAAATGTCACTTCATCTTTGGTGGATGGAAATTAGATAAGTTAACAGCATCACGGCATAGCTGTCCTCTCAAGGGTCAGAGGTCCATGGCCGTGCATGGTTACCCAAGACCCTCTCGTAGAGACCCCTCTTCCCAAGATTCACTGTGCTAACATTGTGGGAAACATGTTAAGGAAGCTTTCATGTACATGCAGTTTCACTCTGTGCAATTCAATAGAATGGACACACTTTGAGCAAACAAAAACCTATTAAGAGTTTAAAAATACAGTGTTTTCCTGCATTATCATTTTCTGTCCGACAGGAGCATTATGCTTATCTCCTCTCATATCCCAGACAAATCTGTCAGAAATTCCTGTCCAGAACACATCGGAGTCCAAACCACTCCCGACCACCCTCACTGTTAAAATGCTCATCGAAGCCACCAGAATCTCTCATCTGGACAATCACCCCCTAACCCGCCTCTCTGCTTTTACCCCTGGTCTTCCCAATGCAGCAGACAAGCTGATCCTGTGATCCTTTTAAAATCTAAAATGCATTTTTAAAAAGCCAGCAAGTTACATCATGTTACTCCTGTGTTTAAATACTGCGTTGCGCTCTGAGACAAAGCCCATGTCCTCCCGGTGACCTACAATCTGGCTCCTCTCTACCACAGTCTCCCTTGCTCACTCTGTCCCAGCCCCGTGCAAGCCTCCTCCAGCCTTTGGCCTCTGCTTGGAAGGCTCCTCCCCAGGGAAGGGCGTGGCTAAGTCCCTCCAGCCTTTGGCCTCTGCTTGGAAGGCTCCGCCCCAGGGAAGGGCGTGGCTAAGTCCCTCCATCAAGAGTCAACTGTCACTTCCTCAACGAGAACTACCCTTCCCACTCCAAATCTCCCCACCCTGCTCTACTTTTTTTCCCCTCTCATTTTTAGAGACAAAGTGCACACATGCACAAGTGGAGGTGGGGGGCGGAGAGGGAGAGAGAGAGAGCAGGAAAAAGGAGGGGCAAAGGGAGAGGGAGAGAGAGAATCTCAAGTGGCCCAACACCCTGGGATCACGACCTAAGCTGAATTCAAGAATCAGAGGCTTGGGTGCCTGGATGGTTCAGTTGGTCAGGCGTCTGAACCCTGATTTCAGATCAGGTCATGATCTCATGGTTTCGTGAGTTTGAGCCTCACATCGGGCTCTGTGCTGACAGTGCAGACCATGCTTGGGATTCCCTCTCTCTCCCTTTCCCTCTGGTCCTCCCCCATTTGTGCTCTCTCTTCCTCTCTCAAAATAAATAAATCGACTTAAAAAAATAAAAAAGAGCCAGAGGCTTAACCAGTTGAACCATCCAGGTGCTTCTTTTTTTTTTTTTTTTTTGTTTTTTCTTATAGCACTTAGCACCTAGTACTATACTAAACGGCTTGGTTTTTAGTTACTATTAATCATGTCTCATTGTTATAAGTTCCCTGACGAATGAGGAATGAGGGTCTTTGAGTCAACCACTGCAGTATAACATTCTGCACACCTAGTTAATTCTCAAAAAAATACCTATTTGTTGAATGAATACATTCTAGACAGTGGCATAAAAGCTCCAATCACTGGAGTGCTGGGTTGAAATTTACTTGTAAAAAGACTGTGCTTGCTTGGAAGACATAAGAAAGCAGGGCCACACCATAACGACATATGAAATAGTTTGCACATTGAGATAAGTGATTATAAACCATGTCATCAACGTTTTGAATAGATCATCCAAATTAGGATGTGATGAAGAAATCTCACATTAGGAAATAAGAAATAATTCATGAATAAGAGTTAAAATGACCAATCTGCTTAGAACGATTTCTTAATGCATTTACATAAAATGAGGATAATGACATTTGAACAGCCACTCTGTTTTGCAAAAAAAAAAAAAATGTTCTGCGTATTCCATAGTGCTCCTGTTCCTGGTAGTGCTGTTAGTTTATGGGAAGGCTCTCTTCCAGGCTCATTATATGTGTTCTCTAATCTTAAAAAAAAAAAAAAAAAAGGTTAGGGGTGCCTGGGTGACTGAGTTGGTTAAGAGTCTGACTCTTGCTTTCCGCTCAGGTCATGATCCCAGTGTTGTGGGATCAAGCCCCACATCAGGCTCCTCGCTGAGTGTGGAACCTGCTTAAGATTCTCTCTCTCTCCCTCTGCCCTTCCCCTGCTTACACACTCTCTCTGTCTCAAAATAAATAAACAAACAAAAAACAACACTTACTCTTAAAACAAATAAACAAAACAAAACAAGGTTAGTATAAGGTCCCTGTTCAACAGAAAGAAAGTTGAGGCTCAGGGACTATTCAAAGTCTTGTTCAAGCTTACTCAGTTCATTTAAGATTCTACTCATGTGACATCTTTCAAGATGATGCCAAAGTCTAGTTGATGAGTCTATCTTCCATGTTCAAAGAGCTCAACATGCTGGCACAACAGTTTACTCAATGCTTCTGTGACAATTTCCTTATGTTTACCTTTCCCACTCCTTGAAGAGATGTCTTTGATTCATATTTGTTTCAGCGTTGTCTACAGCAGTTTGGGTGTACTAAGTTAACAAACTAAAGCCATCCTGCAGATATTTTGGTAATAGCATCTGTCATTTTGATGTTCCATGATATGATTCTTTCATTTGCATTTCATAATTTCATGCTGGAAAGGAAAAATTATGAGTCCTAAGATTATGGCAAACCTACTTAGATGAGCCATCCTAAGTTCAGAGACATTTAAATATGATTGGTTGGAATCTGTCCTAATTAATTGCCAACATGATCTGGGTACAAGCGTTCTTTCAGTGTTTGTGGTATCTTTTCTCCAACTTCTTAGCTCATATCTAAGAAAGTTGTGTTAATACACCCCCAAACCACTCTGGCTTTATAATGATAAAAATAGAGTAAACTAAGCATGTAAAATGAATGGGTTTTAAAAAAACCAGTAAATAAAATGAATTTTTTTTTTATTGGCTTTAACAAAAATTGTCTTTAAGAAAACCTTGGGCTGCAAACAGAACAGAAAGTTCATTTCCAGAAAATCTGGAAGGATATTAATATGACTACCATTGTATGAAACTTGTGGCACATAAGTGTAGAGCTCACTGAATTTTTACAACCTGAACACCTATGTAACTGACAACCAAATAAAGAAACAGAACTGACAGGATGCCAGAAGCCGCCCTTGCTCACCACTCCCTTCCCTTCCAGCCACTACAATACCGCCCCCTCCCCCGATACAAGGGTCATCGTTAGGCTTGGTGAAGTTCTTGATTCTTTTCTTTTCAAATTATTATTATTTGTTCAGCTCTATTGAGGTATAATTGACACCTAAAAATTGCATATACTTAGGCTGTCCGAAGTGATGTTTTTTAAGTACATGTCACAACGATTTAACAAATGCATCCATTGTGAAGTGATTACCACAATCAAATTAATGAACACATCTATCAACCTAGCATAGTTACCTTTGGTGCCTGTACATATGGTGAGGATACTTAAGATCTCTTGGCAAATTTTAAGCGTACAATACAGTATTGTTTCCTATACTCACCACGCTGTTCATGGTGACTCTGAGCAATATTTTCCCATTGCCCCCAACCCCTGGCAACCACCCTTCTACGCTCTGGTTTCATGAGCTTGACTTTTTTAAATTGCACGTGTAAGTGAAATCATGCAGTATTTGCCTTTCTGTGTCTGGCTTATTTCACTTAGCATAATGTTCTCCAGGTTCATCCACGTTGTCGCAAACGGATTCTTTGCTTTTTTTATGACATTTCTAAACATGTGGAGATGAAATTCATCTTGGAGATTGCCACTCTACAAATGGACAAAAGTTGTCGAGCTGGCACGTCATGGGTTGTCTTGAAAGCAAGGCAAAGCAACACACTTTTTTCTTCATTGTCTTCTTGTCTCAACAAGTAGATTCAAGTCCGATAGTTTGTCTTCATGTTCATCTGAATTTTCTGGAATGCATAGGTTATTTAAAAAGAAGTGAAGGAGAACCTGAAGAACTCTCCCTTGATAGTGCCAACGTTTCCAAAAAATGATAATTATTTTAGACATGTAAACATGGCCTTAATCTAGAGAAAGCTTTGCAAGAGAATCTTAAGAACCTTAATCTTAAATATTCAGGGTTCTCATTCTTTCATATTAAATGTCTTATCATTGACAATATTGTGGTTTTATTTTTATATCTAATGGACTGACCTTTTACACAATTTCTTTGGTAATGTTAGTATGAGTAATGTTAAAAATGTCCAAATGAGGTTAATATTTTGGTCAAGGAGGGACATAGTGGTGCATATGCCATGGTCAGAGTTTTCTTAAGGGAAAATCATGCTGGGAAAGCAGTTATGTTGAAACTAATCTGCTTAGTGTCATGAAGAGGAATTTTGTAAGTAGCGACATCTGTTTGACCTATCACATGGAAAATGCAAACATTCTGCCTGTGTAAATTTACAGCAGATTCTATTTGCTACCAAAACCTCAGTGGCTTTCTCTTAGGCTTACTCAGGAAATAAAGGATATTTATTTTGTATGCTTTTATTTTTCTAAATATAAAATAAGACACATTAATTATAAAACTTTGTAAAGTTGAAAAACAAAAAGAAGAAAAAAATCATCTATAATCCCCCCTTTCACAAATAACTCTTAAAATGTTACTCTATATATTTTATCTTATTCTTGCATGTATGTGTACACATGTTTTTAACAAGATAGGATAATATTTTATGTGTTGTTTTGTAATATGATTTTTATCATTTATTAATACATTTTAAACATATTATCGCATTATTAATTATTTATTTGCAAAATGTGTTTTATTTCCAAGCTGTATTTCGACAAACATACAGGTGAAATTGCTTTTATAAGTTTTTTGTCTGTTTGATACACAAATATAGACACATATATGTATAAAACATATATATGCACATGTATATATGAGTGTATACATGAGTAAGCAGAATATTTGTATTATTTGCCTATGTTTCCATTGGTGTGTTTGGTATTTTCATTGGTATATTATTTTCTAAGGAATCAATGTATTAAGAATTTAGTTGTTAGACTTTAATGACTCAAATAATTCCCATTTTAAAATTTGTCTTTCAGAGTTTGTCCATTTTTTTAAATTTACATTTAGAATTCTTTTCTTTACAGATTCTTTCTTTAGTGTGAGCTTTGGTAATAGATTGCCCATAACACAATTATGTAAATCTTCACCCATATTTTCCTTTACTCCATGCATGATTTAATTTTTTAATAGTCTTTGATCTTTTTCTGCAATAATGTAACTTCAGAAGACCTGCAGAAATAGCACTTTACCTCAAGATTATTACCTAGTTATAAACATACTTGTTGGATAATTCATTCTTTATCCACTGACTTAGAATGAATTATCATCTACTAAATTCTTTTTTTTTTAATGTCTATTTTAGTTTTGAGAGCAATAGAGTGTGAGCGGCAGTGGGACAGAGAGAGGGAGACAGCCTCAGAAGCAGTCTCCAGGCTCTGAGCTGTCAGCACAGAGCCCGACGCAGGGCTCGAACTCACAAACTGTAAGATCATGATCTGAGCTGAAGTCTGATGGTTAACTCACTGAGCCACCCAGGTGCCCCTCATCTACTAAACTCTTATAGTTATTTTGATCTATTTCTCAATTTTCTACTCTGGTTCCATTTATGTAATATTTTATCATTGTTATACAAGTTTGTTTAAACTTTTTGATCTTGATAATGCATTTTAATTTCAAATAAGGTGTATCTCTTTGCTTAATTCATAATAATAACAATAATAATCCACTACATTAATAGTAAAGGAATATTATATCACTATGCATCCATTTATTCCCTCCAAGACTTTGGCTTTTGTTATCATGCATTTTACTTCTACATATGTTATAAAAAAAAAAAAACCTTGCAGTATATTATTATTTTTGCTCTAAGCAAGTACCTCTACAGACATATTTACACACACATTTACCATTTCTGCAACTCTTCATCCCTTTGCATAAATCTAATTCCATCTGGTGTTGTTTTCCTTCTGCCTGAAGGACTTCCTACATACATCTCAAAAGTCCGCCAGTTAAAATTTGTTGAGCTTTTTTTAATATACTAAAAATTTTTATTTCACCTTCAATAATTAGAAGGATTTTTTTTTCTGTGCATAGAATTCTAAACTGACAGTTTTTTTCTTCATCAGCTTTCAGTACTTTAAATGCCGCTCCATTATTTTCCAATTGCATTGCTTTCAACACAAAATGTCCTGTCATTCTTTATTTTTCTGTACTTCTTTTTTTTAAGTTTATTTATTTATTTATTCTAGAGAGAGAAAGAGAGAGAGAGAGTGTGTGTGTGTGTGCATATGAGAGCAGGGGAGGGGCAGAGAGAGCGGGAGAGAGAATCCCAAGCAGGCTCCACACTGTCAGCATGGAACCCAATGCATGGCTCCCATTCACAAACCATAACATCATGACCTGAGCTGAAATCAAGAGTCAGGTGTTTGAGCCACCTAAGCACCCCACGTTTTTCTGTACTTCCACGTCTTTCTTTCTCTGACTTCTCTCAAGGATTTTCTCTTCATCTCTGTTTTCATCATTTTGATTATGATCCTTGCTTTATTTTTCTTATTTTATTAGATCAACTGGAATTTCCATATCAAAATTAATGCATAGTTTTAGTAGAAGGCATTATCACCTTCTTGAGTTTAGTGAGTATGCCAATGATAATGGCAAGGATTATAATAGTTATCATTATAGTGAAGGCAATGTTACCTCACAACATTGCACTAATCAAACCAAACATAGTATAGCATAGTAAAAAAAACAGGGTTTCAAAGTGAGAATAACATAAGCCTTTACCCTAGTTTTGCTAATATTTTGGAGAGTAAATGAGATGTAATTCCAGCAGTGTTGTGTGACTTATTTCTATGAGCTGATACAATCATCACCTTGCAAAGGGCCTTTGTAATGGGCTTAATGTCATGGGCCTCTGTCACTACCATAGAACATATCTCAGTAGCCCCTTCTTTTAAGGAGGCTGAGAGATATATGGAACAGATCTGGACCCACAGACCCTTGGTGTGAGTAGAGCTACCCCAGCCACTGCATTCTGAAACAAAGCTGCACCAGCCAACTTAGATTTGTGAGAACAAACGCTTGCTGTTTTCTACCACTGAGTTTTGGGATCATTTGTTATATAGCGTGATAGTAGAAATAGCTAGTGAATACAAGTCACTCCTTCTAATACGTTGTCACTCAGTGTTCCATTTATTCATTAAAAAAATTTACTAAGCACCTATTCTATGCTGAAATGATGATAGATACTAAAGCTGTAATAGCAAACAAGATAGAAACAATACTACTCCCATGATACTTATATTATCTGAGGATGCCAAGAGAAACAAAATCAAATGGAACAAAATAATTTCAAATGATAAGTTTCAACAAGAAATCAAACAACAAGCTATAATGAGTCACAACATGCAGTTGTTTACTTTCAATAGGGTAGGAAGGAAAGTATTCTGTGAGCCGTAAAAGATGACAAGGAGTTTGCTATCTGCTATCATATACTAATTTAGAATTTATTCTGAGTGTAATGAAGAATCATGGAAAGATTTTAACCAGGGAAGTGAAATGATATACCTTTCATTTGGAGAAACTTAATTTCTCTCGAAAGAATAGATTAAAAAGGGCAAGAGAGATCAAACAAGACTCTGGACTCGAGGAAAATTGCAGGAACCCTACCTTAGAATTTTCTTTATCTCATCTCTTCGGGAAAAGTGAATCCCTATAGAGCTTCTTGGGTTTGTGTCACAAAGTAGCAAGAGAGATGTCAAGAAGAGAAATGTGGCCCAACATACATTAGCCACCCTGTCCAGGGATCAGTAGTCAGTCCATGGAGGGTACCCCAGGTAGATGACAAGAGGCCTAGCCAAACAACTTCTATAGAAGTTAGAAGGTGCAGGGAGATGCCAAGTAGATAACTCAGGGGAGAAGTTACGACACTTTTCTTTCCCCACCCACCCCAAAAATTATTTCACCACCATATATGAGATAGGAAAAATTGGCCTTGAATGGGAAGTGTCTATTGCTTGGGGTTACAGGCAAAATGAGGAAAGGGAAGTGTAAATGGGTTGTCCAATGTCTACCAACTCAGCCTACCTCATTTTACATCACCGTTCCACTGAGGCATCTCAGCACACCCCAAAGGTACCAGAGGTGATTTAAACATAACTGTCCTAAGGAATTAGTCCTTGGTAAGGCGCATTTAATGATTTGATGTCTGCACGCTCCGGTCTGCTGATCAGTGAATTCCCACTTTTCCTCTACGCCTACATCCAGCCATGTTGGACTGTCTCCAGCCCCTGCAGTGCACTTAGTTATTTGTGTGTCTGTTTCTCTGTCTGTCTCTCTCTCTGTCTCCAAAACAATGCTGTCTTTGGATCTGCTAGCCAAACATTGACTGATTTTGAGAATCTTCCTGACGGTCTTTGATTAGACTGAGTACATGTGTAGCATGGATGTTTCTGTGCATAGATGTCCACAAACCAGTTTTATTGTGAACCGACTGAGATCAAGGAGTAAATCTGGGTGTATCTTTTGTCTTTACATTCTGTTGACTAGCACGTGATCGTTGACATATACTCATAATAGATCACATAGGGGAGTATTAGTTAGCCATTGCTTTATAATTAGCTATCCCAAAATATAGCGACTTAAAACAACAAACTACAATTGCGTAAGTGGACTGGGCAGTTGTGCCGATCTGGGTTGGGTTTGGTTCATCGCGGAGGCCTTGCTTATGTGTCAGCCTGTGGTCAGATGTTGGTCCAAGGTAGCTTGAGCTGGAATGACTCATCGCTATTCCTTTAGGCTCTCCTCTATGAGCAGGATGGGTTGGGCATGCTCGAAAGGTAGCAGTAGTCTTCCAAGAGACTGAGCAGAAGTATGCAGGAAAGCCTTCTGAGCTCGAGGCCCTGAATTGCCACGATGGCCATTCTGCCATATTCTATTGGCCAAAAATCTTTTCAAAGTCCTGATTCATGGAGAAGGAAAATAGACCTCACTTCCCAAAGAGAAGAGTAGCAAAGCCACATAGAAAAGGGTATGGGTATAGGGAGGAATGAAGAATTGTGGCCATTTTTACTATTAATTTATAACAGCGGGGGTTTCATAAATAAAAATGTTGATTGCATTTGACAATTACGTTGATGTTCTGTAGAACTACATGTGCAAGACCTAAGATTGTCCTGAGGAGTGGGTGGGATGCAAATAGGATCCAAGATTTTTTTAATGGGATTTATTTATTTCTAAAGTTTATTTATCTCTTTTATTTAAGTTGACTCTACACCCAACATGGGACTCAAACTCATGACCCCGAGATGAAGTCATGTGCTCCTCTGACTAAGCCAGCCAGGCACCCCTAAAAATGTAATTCAACCTTAAAGGAAAACAGCAAAGTTTATTGAACAATATCACCCTGGCAGGGTTGTTGGGCTTCACAATGGGATTGCGCATTTTTATAATTTAAAGATGTAATAAACTTAAATGAAAATACTTAGAGAGAGGAAAATGGTTGAAAAGGATTAGAAATCAATTCCCCAAGAAAATTTGAATGTTTTTTTGACTTAAGTAGCATTAATTTTAATTAGAGAAAGAGAGATACAAACAGATATTTATAGGTGGTAGTTCCTACAGGGGCCTTGTGTAGATATCTACAAATGTATATAAATATATATATAATATAAAACACATGTACATGCAGAAATGTATATCCTGCATCATTTTACAAATATAATAGAAAAATAATACATATTTAAGGAAAGCATATAGAGAAAATGGGCTCAATGAAAATGTGTTGCTTTCCACAGAATGTCTATTCCCTTGTAATTTCTTACAAAATCTTTTGCACTGTCCTGCAATGTTCTATTTATTTATAATTGTCTTCAGAACAATAGAAGTTTGCCAAACTAAGAACTAGGTATAATTAAAGAGAGATATTTCTCTCCTGTGATGTGAATCTCCTGTAGAACCCTACTGATTGTTGCATAATAATTGTTAACATTCTTAATTCCATGAAGAGTATCAAACCATGAGAAACCTCTAGATATGTAGAACAAACTGGCCTTGCCATTTGCCTTGCTGGAATACCAGACAAAAATTTTGATGGCTTATGTTCATGCTCCATCAAAATGACACTTCCTGCAAGTGATCTTTTCCTGTGGCTTGAAACCATGTTCCAACTGCCCAGAACCATCAGTGCAAAGTGCAGATGTTGGGCCCCTTGTTCAAGCAGGAAGAAAGCTTTTGTCTTATTCTGTGGTCCATAGGTCCCTCTCCACCTGCTTTGGTATTTTTGATTTGCTATATGATGTCAAGCTCCCCTGGGCACAGGGATACTCACATGGTAAGTGCAGGCTATTACAGATTCCTGGGGTCCTTGCACACCTGACCTTTGCTGTGTTCAGACTCAGTCCCCTGCTGGGGTAGAAAGCAATAGCAGTTACTGGGGAGTAGGTAGCCAAACACCCTCCCAAGGTGGCAGGAATGCAGCAAGGGGCTAGGGGTGATGGTGGCAATAGGGGCTGGAACCATGCATACACTGAGGTTTTACGTCTCTGTTAAATGATTCACTCCCATCAGCTGTCACGTAGAAACACAAATTCAAAGAAAATTGTTAAGAATTTCAAGAACATGATAGTAGGGCATTAAACTAAGAGAAACCCTACTTCTGAGTGTGGGGCCTTGCAGTAGAGCTCCTATCACAAGCTCTGTGAAGCTGGCCCTGTTGCTGCAATTGTCCCACTGTAAAGACAAACCTGGACCTTCTGTCTCTGTCCAAGCCCCAGACATTGGTGTCCCGGCCCTGCAGTTTGACAATGCACTCTAACTAACCTTTGATTCTTGGCTACCACTGCTAGGAATGAGGATGCTCCAGTCCTCCTCCCAACCTCCCCAGGCTGGTATTCTCTAACGTTGGGTTCCTGAGCCCCATCTGTCTGCTGATGGAGGAGACTGGATCTCTGTATCCTGAATTTCCAGGCATCCTGACCTTGTTCTCAGCTGCTCCTCCATCACTGAACAAAATAAAATTCAGAGACCAGCTGGCTCCGATGTCATGCTTTCTCCTTCAGAGTAACTATACCTAAAATTTCCATGCTCAATGGGACACATCTCTCTGCAGCTGCATTGAGTGAATTACATGGAACAAATAATACGTACTTCTCAAGCAAGCTGATTCCAGCAGAGATCAACTTCCCCATTTTTCATTGAAAGCTTCCCATCATTAAGGCCACCTATGTAGCTTATTCCGTCTCTCTAGGGAAGAAAAACATGACTCTCCAAAACAGTCACATTCTGGAACAGCTGAGACAGTCCTGGAAACTTAGTTCAGCCTGGGCTGGGTGGGCTGCTTTATCTGAGTGGATCTATTCTGCCATTTCCCATGAGATCAGCCATAGTGCTGGGTCCACTCATAATAGCAGAGTTCCAGGGGACAGAACATTGTCATGAACACTGAGTGTTCATGAACACCAAGACCATCCAGGTCTGGAGAGGCCAACTGTAGGGAGCTGTGGGCAGATGCCGGGGCTGAGATTCAGCCAAAGTCACATAGTCCTAGAGACACAGATTACAGAAGAAGTCCTGTCTGCAGCAAGAGATTAGTAGAAATTTATCTCTGTTGCAGGGTCTTTCAACTTCAAGGGATTTTGACATGTCCAACCTTCCATCATAGCCAGTCACTCTTCCCCTTTAAAACATTGAATCACCTCATGGAGATTTTTGATAATGGCATTCCAAGTTTTATGCCTTGGTTTTGAAGTATAGCACCATTTTTTTAATCTCAGAATACAAATAGAAAGAGCTGAATAACGTAAGGGATTGCCACAACTTTTCTTCAGGAAACCATGTCTTTGATTTACTTTTCCACATAGTAAGAACATTATTTTATTATTCATGACATTCACATAAAGGCTACATTTTATTCACTACATAGCATTGTCCCTAATTCTTATCAACAATACACACTCTTTATCAACAAAATGTTTGTCTTTCATAGATTATCAAACTACCTCATAGCAAAATGCAATCCAACATTTTCACCCCGGGCTTTTCTAGAGCTTTCGGTTTCATGTCTATCACCCACTTTCCAAAGACCAAAGGCCCCTGGTTCAAAGATACAAGTTTGTGATGAATTCTAACTCCCTTCTAGGCATAAAATCTTACATGACCTTGACTGGAGCCATATTGTTATTTGAGGTTCCTCAAGGTGACAAAATTGATGCACTTCAGGTGAACATTTTTTATGCAAAATTCTATTTCCCATAATTTCCTAGGGGTTCCACATGCCTTTTGTTTCCAAGTAACACTGCTTGCTTAGTGTTTGGGAAGATTCACAAGCTCCAGTCTTCCAGCAGAATACTGCTCTGTCCCTTTAGGGATCACTGGGAACACTCCTAGCAATGAGAGAGGAAGTAATGATTTTTTTAAATTAAGTTGCTCAGGAGAGCAATTATTAGTGTGGGTGAAACCCAATTACAAGTTCATTTTTTTTGGAGATATAAACAGATATGTTTCTGTCATAAGTATAGACACACTAATATAAAAAGGATAAGAAACCCGAAGATCTGAAGGTAGAGAGTGTAGGCATGATAGTGTTGAATGTCACTCATTTGTTCTGAAGATCTATATACTTTTTACCTTTCAGCAAAGTTTAGAACCATCTCTAACAGACTTTTCTTGAGAAAAGCGATCATAATTACATCAGTGTGTAGGGCTGCTGTAACAGAGTACCACAAACTCGGTTCCTTAAACAGAAGAGATGTATTGTCTCATAGTTCTGGACAGTTGGTCCTTCCAAGGGCTGTGAAGGAGAATCTGTTCTTTGCCTCTCTCTTGCTTCTGGTGGTTTGCTGGCAATCTCTGACTTTTCTTTGCTTCTGCTGCATCATCTTGATTTCTGCTTTCATCTTTCATGATGTTCTCTCTATGTGCATGTCTGTGTTCCAATTTTCGCCTTTTATAAGGACTGCATTCATATTGGATTGGGGCCCACCCTACTTTGTATAACCTCATCTAGACTAATACGTCTGCAACAACTCTGTTTCTAAATAAGAGCATATTCCTAGGTACTGGACACTAAGTTTTCAACATATGACTTTGTGAGGGATACAATTCAATCCAAACAATAACCTGTTTGACTCATCTGCACCCAGGAGAAGATGAATCATTAAAACAGCGGTGTCAGTGGTTTCAGATTCCATTTAGTGGATTTTCCCAGGTTTGCTTATGAATCTACTTAAAATATTTCTCAAGGGACATTAAAACCTTTTGTTCTGTAAACCCAGGAAACCTCAAAGTGCTCCATCCACAGGGTCATAGTGGTCTCCAGCAAGAGTTGGTGGTTGCACTTTTGGGACCAACCCAAGGGGCACTGTTCCCCCAAACAATCTTTGTTTCTTTCTTTTTTGTAATATTGTAAACATCTTAACCTAAGCACCCAGGGAAATTCAATGTTTTAAATTTACAAGCTTTATATCTTAAGCCTTGCAAATAGAACTATTCAATTAGAATTTTGTGTGTGCAAACTCTATACCCAATGTGGGACTTGAACTCATGATCCCAAGATCAAGAGTTGTATGCTCCACCGACTGAGCCAGGTGACTCTTCATCTCAACATTGTAAGTTTGAGCTTCACATTGGGTACAGAGATTACTTTAAAGAATTAAAAATCTTTAAAAAAAAAAAGACCTATTCAACTATTATAAGTGGAATACATGGTGTTCCCCTATTTGTTCTAACAAGATTTCATTTACATAAAATGATAAAAAATTTCTATGCATAATACTGTTCTGTTATACCGTGTAAATGAAATATTTCCCCAATATGTATTCTTTTATAATCTGAAAATCAAATTGAAAATGGACCTTGCAGGGCTTTGGAACAAAATAAATCATTTGGCGAAATGAAATGGAGACAGTTTACTTTTTTTTTTTTTTTTAATTTTTTTTTCAACGTTTATTTATTTATTTTTGGGACAGAGAGAGACAGAGCATGAACGGGGGAGGGGCAGAGAGAGAGGGAGACACAGAATCGGAAACAGGCTCCAGGCTCCGAGCCATCAGCCCAGAGCCTGACGCGGGGCTCGAACTCCCGGACCGCGAGATCGTGACCTGGCTGAAGTCGGACGCTTAACCGACTGCGCCACCCAGGCGCCCCGACAGTTTACTTTTAAAGTTAAATATACTCTTTAAAAAAGGATATAAAGAACAAAATACTTTAATCACAGACATTACAACAGCAAAAAAGAGGCATAAAGCGCAGAAGTAAAGAATATCTTGCAATTTTTAAATGTTGCACATTAGGAGAAATGTATTTCATGAGTAAGAATGTCATTAAGTATCACATGCCACTCAATTTCTGTTCACCTTGCTCCTGAAATGACTGTCGACTAGACTTATTTAGTTCCACACTCACTTCTGAAAAGCAAGGTTGATGGGTCAGTTACTGAAATATGTGAGAAGTGAAGCTGGAAGAAGCAAGAGATTGATAAACTGTCAGAATTTTGGCAGTTATATAGCAAGAATGACAAGTCAGGACAGTTGTGAGGCAATGACTGGAAAATGCCCAAAGAAGTAGGTATAGACCTCACCCCAAGGAAAGGGTTGTCAGGCTAAATGTCAAGTCTGTGTGTAGTAAGGCAAATTCAGATACCCTCTGGAAAGCTGTTAATATTCAACTAATGTTTCTGGGAGTCTCAGAACCCATATGTTCCCCCTTTTATGTGAAGACCAGTTTTCCAATAGAGAATATTCTTTGAGAAAATGTAGGGGACATCAAGAGCAGCATCCAGGCCCCTGGGTTTTGGGAAGTGGCAGACATAAGTCAATGCCTTTGATCCTCCAAATCAAGGGTTAGACAGTCCTGGATTCCCAGATCTCAGTGAAAGGTGAAGTAGAGACTGGAAAGTCTTGGGAATCACTAATAGGAGTCAGAAATGAGAAAATCATCCATCAGTGACTCAGATAGAAGGAGCACTTCAATGTTTTACAATAGCTTCTTGATGGGATATGTGGGGCCTAAAGTTTATACAGTCCAGAGAGGTGGTTCTCTTGAAAAAAAAATCATAAATACAAAACCAGGTATGAATGTAAATACTAATTTTATTTTTTTATTTTTTTTATTTTTATTTTTTTTTTTTAATTTTTTTTTTCAACGTTTATTTATTTTTGGGACAGAGAGAGACAGAGCATGAATGGGGGAGGGGCAGAGAGAGAGGGAGACACAGAATGGGAAACAGGCTCCAGGCTCTGAGCCATCAGCCCAGAGCCCGACGCGGGGCTCGAACTCACGGACCACGAGATCGTGACCTGGCTGAAGTCGGACGCTCAACCGACTGCGCCACCCAGGCGCCCCTGTAAATACTAATTTTAGAATGACAAAGGAAAAGACAACCAAGTTCCGGAGTCTGAGAGATTCATCTTCTTTCTGAAATATTTTAAGCCAATTTACCAAAAAATGTTTTCCTAGTTACACTCCCTGATTGCAGCCTGGGACTTCCTCCCATCTGGAATATGTTTACACCTCACAGCAACTCCCAGATCTCAAGGGTTCCATACAAGGAAGGAAACCTGAAGCTTAATCTTCCTTATCTTCACTAGAAATCCATCTTGTTCTGATTCAACATAATACAGATCTTGAATGATCAGACTTGTATTTAAAAATGGCAGTCAGTGTAGTTCTGAGTCCTATTAACATTGTGGGATTCTAAATCTCAGAAACCAGAAACTTATGGATCATCTGGTCTAAACCGAGTATTTGTCATATAAATGTATTTGGAAACTGAAGCCCAGAGAGTTAGAGAAATACTAAGGATGCCAAGCCAGTCTCCTCCTCGCCTGATGCCCTTTCTATTACAGGCCACTCATTGTCCACTGCTAACCTGCCTTCTTTCATATCAGAACCAAAGTATTAGCTTGAAGAATATGTGATTTATTCCATTTTTACTAAACAGCATTCGCTGAGGGTTACCTCAACCTATATTCACAGCTGAATGAAAAGGTTTTGCACTTCCTTCTTCCTAAGCACAATAGTTCAGCTGAGCAGGACAATAAGCTGAGATGACAAATGATTCTAGGTCTGTAAGTCTAGCACCCCAAAATGGAATAATATCTGTTAGTCACTCTTAGACCAAATAGTGTTGGATACATTCTTATTAAGTGCTAAAAATGTTGCTTCTATTAATACGAATCCCTACAAATATAAGTATATTGGAGTTATTTGCATGCTATTATTGATATAAGTGTCATCTAAAAGATGTGACCACTGTCACCGTTCTGTGTCTCACTAGACAGCCCGAGTCAGCTTTATGCCGTTACCGTATTATCTTTCTGTTACGGTTTGATTTTCAACGAGGCTCACACTACCGAGTCCCATCTTCAGGTTTAGTAAACGGGATTTATTTTCGAAACTCTTCAAGTCAAGTGGTTTCACTTCACGCTTGGTTCTGGAAGACCTGTGCCTCATCACTGTCTTCACATCTGCCTTCTATTGACTGTAACAAAGTTGTTTGCTGAGGTCATTTCTCATTTGGCTCATGAATCCCGACCTCTGAAGTGACTTCCTTATACATATTGTCTCAGAAAGAAAGAATTTGACTCAAGTATCTTAATTTGTGGTACTCTGTGCATTTGGAGTATGACTAAGAAACACTACTGCTTTCTAGGCGGGATCACTGGGTCCATGGAGGGTGTCAGCAGAACTGTCTCCCTTCATTATTATTATTATTTTTTTTTACTTTGCCCTCTCCAGCCCCTATGAATATGAACCTCAAATGGGCACCTTCTGTAGATCTGAGCCTGTATTCCCAAGTCCATTATCCAGGGTTCAGAAATGAGTCTCCATGTCCCAGCACTTCTTATCCTGACACAGGGATTGCTAATTCTTGGATCCTACTCTGAACTTTAGTCCCACATTAATGCCATAATCTGCCTACTTACCTGGTTTGCTAGTGCTGATGAATTTCAATAGGGAGTTAGTAGTGGTCTTATTCTGTGTGTGTGTGTGTGTGTGTGTGTGTGTGTGTGGTTTTGATTTTTTTTTTAATTTTAATTTATTTTTTTGAGAGAGAGAGTGCAAGCAGGGTAGGTGCAGAGAGAGAAGGGGAAAGAGGCTCTGAAGGGGGCTCCAAGGCACTGACAGCAGTGAGCCTGATGCAGGACTAGAAATCACCAACCGTGAACCATGAGATCATGACATGAGCTGAAGTTGGATGCTCAACCGACTGAGCCACCCACATGCCTGTCTTTGTGTACTGTTCTATTATATGTCTATTATACATTTTTGTGTGTTCTAGTATATGTCTAAATTATCCACCTATATTCGTTCAACAAATATTAAATACTCATTAAATGTTAGGCACTTACTAAATATTAGGCAGAAATGATGATATACAAAACATACATCGTATATATGAGACTGAAGTCTAGGCTTTCTTCCTATCTGTCGACTATCAGTATGAACTGTGAATTAACAAACACTTGAAGAAGCATGATATGTCTATATTTCCTATTTTCATAGACACTGTGTATTTTGATTGTTTTATGTTCTGATTGGTTTAGGGTTGACAGATGACCTCTTTCATTTAGACTTTCATACTCAAATATTTTAGATCTCGGTAAATTAATTTAAAAAATGTACTGTACATCTGCTCTTGTTTCCATGTGAATTAAAGTGGAGCATGGTTCCATGATCTGAAGAATGATTACTTTAGGTGATTTCAAAGACAGAACAGAGTTTACTCAAGTGAAACATTTTTCTAGGGGAGTAGTTACAAATCCTTTTACAGTTTTGAGATTGAGTTTGATAATGGCAGTCTAGAGAAAAATTAATACAGGTAGACTAGTTTATAACAGAAATCAGTTTTCTAAAGGGACTAAGTTGAATTTTCTTAAGAAATGTAAAGTAACCTGTGAATCTTTCACTTTTCTAGAAACAAGACTAGGAAAATTCTATACCAGAAGAATCCTAATACTCAAGCGTCATGGGAATTTTTTAATCTATTTTAATGGAGAAAATGTTACCTACCAGCTTATCACTGCTAACTACCAAGTAAAATAATGCAAAAAAAAAAAACGAAACAAAACAAAAACAAAAACAAAAACAAAAAGCAACAACAACAAAAAAACCAACAACTGTATTCTACTCACTGATTTATAAATCAGCACATTCTATAATTTTTTCCAGGTATTAGAAAGTGTTGTCAGGGGCACCTGGGTGGCTCAACTGGTTAAGTGTCTGACTTCGGCTCAGGTTATGATCTCAAGGTTGGTGAGTTGGAGCCCCACATCGGGCTGGCTGCTGTCAGCACAGAAACTGCTTCAGATCCTCTATCCCCCTCCACTCCCCCTCATGCTCTCTCTCTCTCAAAAATGAATAAATATTTCAAAAAAAAGAAAAAAGTGTTGTCAGAATTGTGCAGCAATTTTTGAATAAACTCAATGGTATGATTAAAACAATGTGCAGCTTATATTTACAACAGTTTGCAACCAGAAAGGATTATTTTTGTTATATACCTTTGGAGCCCTTTTAAAGTTTGTTTCAGGTGCCTCCTCTGCTCTCAGTTTGCTTCTTCACAGGTCAAGGATAGCACTGGGCCTCAGCTGTCCTTTTAGCCTGTTTGGACAATGTGGATAGTCATCGGTGCCTGAGCTGAGTTATTCAGAATGACTCTCTCAGGAACTGGATTAAGACACAGAGAAGCTTAGCATTAGTCAGTGGTGGTCCTTGGAAATAGGAAAGTCCAGAGACTGGAGAACAGGGGAGGTCACTTGGGGCTGTACTGGTGAAAGAACCCAGAGGGATAGTCTGCAGAGAAATGCATAGTGACAGGGATGAGGGGCAGAAAAAGGATGTGCTTTGGCTCTTAATGAATTATCTCCATACCTTGCCCTTGAGTTCTGGGAGCTTCAGCCAGCCCCATCCCACAACCTATTGACTCTTGATGGTAAGTAAATCCCCCTTTGTATAACAGGAGTGAGAGGAGTGAGTGTGTTTCTGTTTCTTACAAATATGCCTCAGTTAGCTTTTTTGATAAATGATCACATCCTCTTTAGCTCATCAAAGAGCTTAACAAAAAATTCAAAGTTAGGGTGATTGGAATATGAAAATTGCTATTAAATTTTCCTTAGTACTGGCATATTTTGGAGGGATTATTAGAGTACTATTAAATGAATAGGTACTTATGCACATTTTATGATGTATGAGGGTACTCGAAAAAAATCTTCAAAGTTCTCCTGCTGTGTGTGGTATATGAGAGCATCAGGGGCGATATATGGTTCTTCTTCCTCTCAACTGCCTGTCTCCAGTGCACCCTCATCAATGTCTTTTTCAGAGCAGCTGGACGAGCAACGGGGACACAAGGAGATTAGTGAATATTCGTGCATTTTAGCTGCTGCCAAGGTGAATCTTTCCAAATCCTGATTATGTTTATTTAAGTGAAACATCTGCCAGTGAAAACAAGACATGTTTATGGGTAACGGCAGTCCTATGGCTTCTGTTTTCTGAATAATGATAATACTGACACTGGCTGGACAGCCTCGTCCTTGGGGATTTTCTTTTGTTTTTATTATTATTACTAAGTAATACACTCTTTAGAGTGAACTTCTTGTGCCACTGGGATTGCTAGCAGCTACCGCAATAAAAGAGCTGTTTGTGGCCTTTCCTGTTGAAAAATGGCCGACGGGGGAAGGGAAGCACTCAGGAAGCAACTGAGTTTGTGAACATAAACAAAGGGGGACGTTTCTTTCCAGAATTTAGACACTAACCAGTGATGAACCAGCTGAGAACTGCGAGAACACAGTACATTCTCACAGATACGAGTGGCCCAAGTGTGAATTGTTTTGGGTTCCCCCCGCCAGGATTCTGGGAATAGGAATAAATACGAAGTTGTCTACTATCTGGGGATAAAATTACAGAAGATAATGTAGTCTATGTAAATAATAGTAGAAGTAATAATAGAATTACAGAAGATGATAAAGTCTATGTAAATAAATAGACTTAAATTGCATTTCCTGAGTATAAATATTTCCATTATCCTACCCGTGACTTTATTTGAAAACAAAACAAAAAAATGGACTATTAGAAAACTATCAAACTTGAGACCACATTGAACAAATCCTTCAGGGTGAAGTGAAGAACGGTTTCTCTAGGGCTAAGACAGATCAGGCATAGTCCCTGGCCTCATGGATGTTCAGACTAGTAGAAGTGGCAGAAAGGCAGGCATATATGTACTTGCTTGTACCATGTACTGACTGGATGGGAATCATAGGGCTGGCAGTGAGGTTACAATAGCAAATGTAGCAACATATCCCTGCTTTTGTGGACTGCATTCATTTCCTAGGGCTGCCCTAACCAAGTACCACACATTACATGACATAAAACAACAGATGTTCCTTCTCTCACAGTATGGAGGCTAGGAGCCGGAAGTCGAGGTGTGGGCAAGGTCATGCTGTCTCCAAAGCATCCAGTGGGGAATCCTTGTCTAAGTAGGTTCTGGTGGCCCTCTGGCATTCCTTGACTGTAGCAGTTTCAACTCCAATCTCTGTTTCTGTCTTCAATGGCTGTCTTCCCTCTGTGTCTGTCTTCACCTCATCTTTTTGTTGTTGTTGTTTATTTATTTTAAGAGTCAGATAGAGAGAGAGAGAGCACATGAGCACAGGTGAGTGGGGGCAGAGAGAGAGGGAGAGAGAAAATTCCAAGCAGACTCTGCAAGATCAGTACAGAGCCTGATGCAGGGCTCAAACTCAGGAACCGTGAGATCATGACCTGAGCTTATCTGACTGAGCCACTCAGGCGCCCCCCCTCTTTATCTCATCCTCTTATAAGGATCCTGTCATGTTGAATGAGGGGCCCACCCTACTCCAATATAACCTCATCTTAACTAATTATATCAGCAATGACCTATTTCCAAATAAGGTTACATTCTGAGATACTGAGAATTAAGTCTTAAATATGTCTTTTTTGGAGACAAGATTTAATCCATAACATGGAGCATCTTAGGGAATCATAAAAGTGAAACAATCACGACTCTAGAAAATCATGAGATATAAAGATAAAGGAAGAACTGATAAAGAATTGCTGACCCATTTGAGCCTGAGCCAGACGAAGATGATGAAGAGGTTTATTATCCTAGTTCTCTGGTTCATTACCATCTTCAAACCAACCTTGTTCTAAACTGAGAATATTGCTCTCACCTCCCTCACCAAACACTTCTGCAAACTAAACGCTGTAGGTGCAATTTTTCACCTGGAATCTACTGTGACAGGACCTGGATTCCCTGCCACCTATTATCAGACATCCCACATCAGAGAATTCACCTTGGCGACCCCCTGGCAAACCTCTGTCACCAGGATTCCCTAGTTGGCTACTTCAATAAGGACAGAACTAAAATCCAAGTCATAACTATGCTCAGACCTCATCTTAAAATGCTGAAATCACATTACTCCAAAATTTATTTCTTGGTCCTCTGTCCCTATGTGAAAATCTTTCAAAAATCTTCCTATGATGGTGCCCCCATGTTCCTTCTGCAGCCTTTCCCCATATGTGTGGGTCAGCCAATGCTTGGCCTCGCCTTCTACCATTGAGTCCCAATTACGACATATTGATGCATGGAAGAAAACAAGCATGGGGCGCCTGGGTGACTCAGTCACTTTAAGCGTCTGACTCCTGATCTCAGCTCAGGTCATAATCTCCCAGTTTGTGAGTTTGAACCCCGCATTGGGCTCTACACTGGTGGTGCAGAGCCTGTTTGGGATTCTGTCTCTCCTTTTCTTGTTCCTTCCCCACTTGTGCTCTTTCTCTAAAATAAATAAGTAAATAAATAAACTTAAAAAAATAATACAAGCAGGTTGGCAAGAGTAGCAAGAGGATATATGCTACTATTACCTGGGGAACAATGGATAGTGTCTAGAATACATGAGGAATTGTGAGCCTGCAGTATGATTATTATACTAAACACAGACTGGACTGAAGGAAGCCAGCTCCATAAAGAATCTGGGGCTTGAAGGTGTTGCAAGGGATTCTTATTATCAAAATGAATCAATCTAACTGTTAAGGTTACTAATGAAGGTTTCAAGTATATAGAAACCAAACCAAGAAAACTGTTTGCAGAGTATATAAGTATAGTTTTATCTTTCCCATTGTTAAAGGAAAATACCCTAACACAAAATACATTATTTGCAGTTTTTCAGAACAAAAAGCGAGTTTATTTTGAAAATGGAGCACACTATTGATTTTCCAGCACTTTATCTAGACAGCATTTTCAGGGAAAGGAGTATACATTGACATTCACAATGGCCCATTCAATACAAACCTTGTCCCAGAACAGGTATTTCCAGTGGTGCACTTGCATGAATAAATACAATAACTACTGCTTGAAAGAATGACACATTGTGTGAGCCGAGATTTCAATAGCACCAAAGGAGTTCAAAGTCACTGTGACATTACTAGGCACAAAGAATAGGCTTGGCCAAAGGCACCTCTGTGGTTTGGTCAAGGAGCTTGTGATTATTTCCTGAGGTGTTTACCCATCAAACTTCTGGTTCTTATTTTGAAAGACTGAAAAACACACACCCTGGGGCACGTGGGTGGCTCAGTTGGTTAGGGGTCAGACTCTTGATGTTTTGGCTAGGTCATTGTCTCACTGTTCATTGAGTTCAAGCCCCAAGTCAGGCTCTGCACTGGTGGCGCAGAGCCTGTTTGGGATTCTCTCTCTCCTCTCTCTCTGTCCCTACCCCACTCATGTTCTCTCTCTCTCTCTCTCTGTCTCTCAAAATAAATGAACACACACACACACACACACACACACACACCCCTTATCCTGTTACATTCTTCTAAAAAGTTCTAACCTTTTTTGTTTGTGAAAATAGTACAATCTCCCCACTCCAGAACATCTATTATTTTCCTAAATAAAGGAAAGTACTCAATAGAACTAGTTCTCTTTGATTCAGCTTGTTTATAAGGTTTTTCTTTCCTGCTTTAATTCTGAAACATTAAATTACTGTACAAAATGACAGATAGAATCTGGCCTGTTGTTTTATGTGGATATCTTCCAGATTAGAGAATATTTATAGAAGTTTTTGTAATAAAACGTGTCTTCTGGAATTGTACTTCCTAGTAAGAGCTGCATTTTACCCAACCACTTCCCTATTCTTTTACTACTAATAAAAATATACTGACTATGATCAGAGAATTTTTTCCTGCAAATTGACCAAAAATTGCAAAAGTTCCCTTAATTTGGGTGTTCAAAAAGTCTGTCTGGAAAAAATAAATTTCAAGAACTATGAGAGATATAATGAAAACACACACAAAAAATAACTTTGGAGAGTAGTTAGGAAAAATTATTCCAGGTATAAGGAAAAGCTTGGAGGTCTGCATGATTCATGATGGCAACAATAAATAAATCCACCTAAGATACAGGCAGAATGCTAAGAAGAATCTCAAAAGTAAGGACATTCTTATTAGAGCCTAAAATTAGTAGCTGACATTTACTGAGGGGTCACTATATGCCAAGTCCTGTGCATGAATTATTTGATGTAACTTCCTTCCAGTTTTATAAAGTAGACACTACGATTGTGCTTATTTCATAGTGATTAAATTGGGGAATAGAGTAATTTGCCTCAATGACCACAGCTTATAAACCAAGGCTCTATGGCCGCCCAGAGGATGGCTGTGCCACAGGGCCAGCTGGCAAAAGGAGGTCCGGACCCAGATTAGAAGAACTGTAATACTGTTTAAAATGTTTGCAACTTTTGGTTTGTGGGGAAATTGACCAGTTCACACAGATATTAATAGTTTATTTTCCTTGGAGAAAATCAGAGGTAACACAATTAGATCATTACTTTGGTCATTACTTTGATTTCTTTCTAAACGTAACTTGTCCCTATAAGACGTATAAGAAAGCTTGTAAATAGAATTCTTTTTTTTTTTCTATGTTTTTCCCTTTCTCACCTGCCCCTAAGGTGCAGAAAGTGGATGGAGTTAATGGTACTTTACCACTCAGGGCGCTTTGGCATCATTGGTCTTCATAAAGCCCTTTTGTTTTTCTCTTCATCCCATCCTCACTCTCATTGTACTACAAATGTGTTCAATGACCACCCCAGGTTCTAGACATATCCTGATGAGTTGTGTGGAATTTTTTCTGACTGAATCCGTCACTGGGCAGACCCCATTCCTTTTTCTGAGTAAGGCCGAATGGAGCTCCAGAATGAACTCACACTGTCTTCTCACCAAGCCTGCATGAGGATTCCCATTTTTTCTGTCCTCGTCAAATTTTGCTGTTTTTGTACTTTCCACATTGGTCTCATTTGAAGAGCCCTAAAGAATCCTGTCACTGTGCTCATTACTAGTGTGAGCATTTTTCTTGTCATACACTTGGCCATTCAAGCTTCCCCTTTGGAACTGTCTACGTAGTGAACTTACTTATTTTCCTAGGGGGTGTCTTCTTTTACTCAGTGAGATATTTCCCAACTCTGACATCATAAATATATTCTCCTTTATTTTCGTCTAGTATCTGTTCATTTTAACTGCCAAATTGAGGACTTAAATTCATCTGGAGATTATTTTTTGTTTACATGTTCCACAATTTTATTTTACTCCATATAATGAAGCCTCATGAAATTATCTACCAAATATTCTTTCATTGTTATTGTTGATGATGACAATAGAGATTGAATCCACCTTTATTATGTACCAAATTTCCAAACAAACTAGACTCTGGGGTTTGTATTGCATTTCGCTGGTCATTTTGTTCCTAGGCTAGAAACATGCTATATTATTTTAATTTAACTTCATTACAATGGAATTATGGAAAGTCTTCATACATGTTAGGGTGAGTCTCCTTTGCTCTTCTTATTCTCAATCTTTATTATTCATACAGTCTTGTATTTCCATATAATTTTTAAATTTAATTTTGGTCAATCCTTTAAAAAATTCTGCTGACATACTTCCAAAAAATGCACTGAATTTATAACCTGATTTGAGAAGAATGGCATCTTTACAATGTTAGATTATGCCAAGCATGAACAGCATTTAGGTTTATTTAGGATTTTGTGTGTGTGTGTCTTTTGATAAAGTTTTTCATATAGATTTTGCTATTTGCTTATTATATATTGTAACATACAACAGAGAAGAGTGCACATGCTGTGGGAATAGCTCCATGAATTATCAAAGTGATCCCATCCATGTAATTGCCACCTACATAAAAAATAGGAAAATTTATCAGCACCCCAGGAGTTTCCCTTATTCCTGTTCCCAAGAAAATTTCCTTCTCCTCAAAGTAAATGCTATTTTGATATCTAATATTCTGGTTTAGCTTTTCTAATTTTTAGGTTCTATATAAGTGGAATCATACAGAATAGTGTTTTCTGTGTCTTATCACTTACCATTAAGTTGGTGAAATTCATCTATGGTGTTTTATACAATAGTAGTTAACGGCTATAATTTTGCCCAATTTTTTTTGCCTTTTCTCTCTCTTTTTTTTTTTTTTTTAGTTTTTAATATTAATTCCAGTATAGTTAACCTAGAGTGTTCTATTAGTTTCAGGTATACAATATAGTGATTCAACAATTCTATACATTATTCAGTGCTCATCATAAGTGTACTCTTCACCCCCTATACCTATTTCACCCACCCTGCTACCCACCTCCCCTCTGATATGCTTCATTTTAAACTTTTTTTTTTTTTAGAGAAAAAGATCATGCAAGTGGGGGAGAGGTGTAGAGGGAGAGAGAGAATCTTAAGCAGGCTTCATGCTCAGTGCAGAACCTAACATGGGGCTCGATCTCACGAGCATGAGATCATGACCTGAACTGAAATCAAGATTTGGATGCTCAGTGGACTGAGCCAGCTAGGCATCCCATGATAATGCTTCATTTTAAACAAGTACCCTCTGTTAAAATAATTTTTTTCAACAAAACATTTTTACTTGACTTAGAATACATGGCTCTAAAAGATATATATAAAACATTTCATCCAAGAAATATAGATTACACATTGTCTTCAAGTACATGCAGAAGAATTCCCTGGTTAAATTGCATTAAAAAAAAAGACATGACAAATATCACAAATTTATGAGGACTGAAATCATACCAAGTATATTTTCCAACCACAATGCTACAAAACTAAAGATCAACAATATAACAAAGCTGGAAAACATATAATGTAAATATTAAATATTTAATATGTAAATATTAAACACACTACTGCACAAGCAATGGGCCAAAAAGAAATCAAATGGCAAGTCAAATTATGTCTCAAAAGAAAAGAAAAAGAAAACACGATATTCCAAAACCTATGGGATGCAGAGCAAAAGCAAATGTTAGAATGAATTTGTGCTATAAATGCTTGTATTAAGAAAAAAAAAATTCAAATACACAACTTGATATTATACCACAAGGAATTAGAAAAAGAAGAAACTTAGCTGTAATTTAGTAGAAGCAGGAGATAACAAAGACAAATCAAAAATAAACTAGAGACCAGAATAAACAATAACATAACACTGAAAGTAATGACCAGTTTTTGCAAAAAAATAAACAAAATTGGCAATGCTTTAGCTACATTAACTAAGAAAAAAAGAGAGAGAGACAACTCAAAAGCCAAAATGAGAAACGCAAGAGACAACAATACAACAGATAACTACAGAAATACATAGTGTGATAACAGAGTACTATAAAGAATTATATATTAACAAATCAGATAACCTATTTAAAAAACCAGATAATTCCTAACAATGCTTGTAACCAAGATTGAATCATGAATCCTGAGTCCAAGAAATAGGAAGTCTTCTTAGACCAATAATAAGAGTGAAAGTTGAATTAGGAATCAAAACAGTTTTGCCTATATTTTTTTTTTTTAATTTTTTTTTTCAACGTTTATTTATTTTTGGGACAGAGAGAGACAGAGCATGAACGGGGGAGGGGCAGAGAGAGAAGGAGACACAGAATCGGAAACAGGCTCCAGGCTCTGAGCCATCAGCCCAGAGCCTGACGCGGGGCTCGAAGTCACGGACCGCGAGATCGTGACCTGGCTGAAGTCGGACGCTTAACCGACTGCGCCACCCAGGCGCCCCAGTTTTGCCTATATTTATTTATGCATTTGGAAATTTGGGTTATTTCCAGTGTGGGCTGTTATAAAAAAAAAAATCTATGAACATACATTTTGGCAGATACCTACCAAGGAGTGAAATTGCTGGGATGTAAGTATTCATATGTTCAGCTTTAGTCAATAGTGCCATGAGATTTTCCCAAGTAATTGTAACAATTTACTTTCCTACCACCAGCAAAAAATTCCATTTACTCCATCTTCTCAACTCAGGGTACAGCCTGCCTTTCTTTTTTGTTGTGTCCTTAGTGCATCACAATGGGAGGAACATGGTGTTGTTTTGCCCCCTTAATTAGGCATGTTAACTTTGCTGACTTGATTAATGTGGTATCTGCCACTTTAAATTTAAGAGTTTTCCTTTGTAATTAATACATAATTTGGGGGAGACAATCTGAAGCTGTGTAAATACTTTGTTCCTCTTCTTCCTTTCACCCACTGATGATATTCTAACTATATCTTTCTCCTTCCTCTCTCTCTACCGATACGGATATAGATGATATAGATTTAGATATAGATGATATAGATATAGATATAGATATAGATATAGATATAGATATAGATATATAGACATAGATATATTTGGCTTTGTGTTGTAAAGTAGCCTCTGTCCTTTTAGAACATACCTTAAAAAGTTCAGTCATCTGAAATATGCTATGACTTGTTTCATGGCTCAGCATGTGATTTATCTTGGTGAACACTCTATGTGTGCTTGAACTTTATACAATGAATATTTATGTTTTGATAGAGTAGTATTTTGAAGATTTCATTCATAATTTTTAAATTAGAATGAAAGAAGGCCTAAATTCTAATTTGAAAGGTAATTTAGACTCCTGGAAATATATAATTTAGTTATTGGAAATGTACTCTATTATTTTTAATAAATTAAAATGAAATTCTCCTCAAGATCTAAGTGAGTAAAGTACTATTCTTTCATCTTCTAGCACGTTAAGAGCTTAGAGGCACTTGGGTGGCTCAGTCTGTTGAGTGTACGACTTTGACTCAGGTCATCAAGATTTCACAGTTTGGTTTGTGAGTTTGAGTCCCGCAACCAGCTCTACATTGACAGCATAGAGTCTGCTTTGGATTCTCTGTCTCCCTCACTCTCTGACTCTCTCTCATAAATAAATAAATAAATAAATAAATAAATAAGCCCTTATAATAGAACCACAACACAGGAGCTGCTGGGTCCATTTTGTGATCCTTCACTCACCAGAAACATCTTCCATCTCAGTGTGTGTCATGAAAGGTCATCTACAATTATGGAGTCTCTCCTCACTTGCCTTTCTGCCTTTTCACCATACTGCGGTATTCCTCACTTTTTATGTTTATAGGATTCCTACAATGTTTTTGTTAAAACTACATATTCTTGGTACCTGCTATCATATATTCTGATTCTTCAGATTTTGGGTAGGGCCCAGGAATTAGCATTAAAAACAAACAAAATCCAAGCATATTTGAATACAGGTGGTTGGGGTCTACATTTGAGAATACTGCCTGTATAATGTCTTCACTCATCCTGATGTTTAGGCAGATATTGATGAATCTACCCTTTTTCAATCCTTTGTCTTTTGGCATCAAAGGGCACAAGAAGTGGGCTCCTGGAATATAAATAAGTACATTGACTCACAATAGCAACAACAGGTGTTTTATTGTAGTCCCAAATCTTTTTATTTTAAGTTTATTCATTGGCACAAAAACACACATAGACCAATGCGATAGAATAGAGACTCCAGAACTGGACCCACAAACGTATGGCCAACTAATCTTTGACAAAGCAGGAAAGAATATCTAAGGGAAAAAAAGACAGTCTCTTTAACAAATGGTGCTAGAAGAACTGGACAGTGACATGCATAAAAATGAAACTAGGCCACTTTCTTACACCATTCACAAAAATAAACTCAAAATGGATGAAGTACCTGAATGTGAGACAGGAAACCATCAAAACCCTAGAGGAGAAAGTGGGAAAAAACCTCTCTGACTTCAGCTGCAGCAATTTCTTACTTGACACATCCCCAAAGGCAAGGGAATTAAAAGCAAAAATGAACTATTGGGACCTCATAAAGATAAAAAGTTCCTGCACTGCAAAGGAAACAATCAACAAAACTAAAAGGCAACCAACAGAATGGGGAAAGATATTTGCAAATGACATATCAGGCAAAAGGCTAGTATCCAACATCTATAAAGAACTCACCAAACTCCACACCCAAAAAACAAATAATCCAGTGAAGAAATGGGCAGAAAACATGAATAGACACTTTTCTAAAGAAGACATCTAGATGCCCAACAGGCACATGAAAAGATGCTCAACGTCACTCCTCATCAGAGAAATACAAATCATAACCACACTAAGATACCACCTCATGTTGGTCTGAGTGGCTAAAATGAACAAATGAGGAGACTATAGATGCTGGAGAGGATGTGGAGAAACGGGAACCCTCTTGCACTGTTGGGAATGCAAACTGCTGCAGCAGCCCTGGAAAACATGTAGAGGTTCCTCAGAAAATTAAAAATAGATCTACCTTATGAACCAGCAATAGCACTGCTAGGAATTTACTCAAGGGATAGAGGAGTGCTGATGCATAAGAGCACTTGTACCCCAATGTTTATAGCAGCACTTTCAACAATAGCCAAATTATGGAAAGAGCCTAAATGTCCATCAACTGATGAATGGCTAAAGAAATTGTGGTTTATATACACAATGGAATACTATGGCAGTGAGAAAGAATGAAATCTGGCCATTTGTAGCAACATGGATGGAACTGGAGGGTATTATGCTAAATGAAATAAGTCAGGCAGAGAAAGACAGATACCATATGTTTTCACTCATATGTGGATCCTGAGGAACTTAACACAAGACCATGGAGGAGGGGAAGGGGGAGAATAAAAGTTACAGAGAGGGAAGGAGGCAAAACATAAGAGACTCTTAAATACTGAGAACAAACTGAGGGTTGATGGAGGGTGGGGGAGAGAGGAAAGTGGGTGATGGACATTGAGGAGGGCACCTGTTGGGATGAGCACTGGGTGTTGTATGGAAACCAATTTGACAATCAATTGTATAAAAATAAATTTTAAAAAAAGTTTATTTATCTTGAAAGAGGATGAGAGCATGTGCAAATGGGGGAGGGCAGAGAGAAGGAGAAAGAAAGAATCCTAAGCAGCCCCACACCATGAGTGCAAAGCCAGACACGGGGCTCAATCTCACAAACTGAGAGATCATGACCTAAGCCAAAACCAAGAGTTGGACGCTTAACTGACTGAGCCACCCAGGCACTCTTGTAATCCCTAACCTTAAGTTTTGAATATAAATTCACAAAGGCGTTTTTCTTGATTTAAGCTTAAATACAATAAAAGGCTAGACTATCTAACAATCAGAAATTGCAAAGCATATCATTCACAAAGTAATAAATTATCTACACAGAAGGAAGATCTACTAGATAAAAAATATAGAGTATTCTCAACCTAGATACCCTATTACATGGTGCTAATCATTCCTATTGCTGAGTATATAGTATAAACAATAGAAAGCCAGGACTCTGTGTTTCCCCTATGAAGCATCCTCTCTGTGGTGGAAAGTTAGTAGAGCCAATGTGAAGGCATCTACTCTCTGCCAGGGATGTTAATATTCTCATATATACCAAGTAAGGAAAGTTAAATCACTGCTTTTTAGTTCTTCATAAAGTTTTTAATTCTTCACCCATCTCTTTCAGTTGCTGTGAAAATGTGTATTTCTGTGATAAATTGCACAGGTCTTTGAAGAGCTCTACTTTCCAGCACAGCATAGTATTAATAGCTCTATTTTAATTGGATAGAACTTTCATTTTCTTTTTTTTTTTTTTGAGAAAACCAATCTGTGCTAGTTGTGGAAACAATTATCCAACATTCAGCTTAAAACATCTATTAGAACAATCTCTTGGGAAAGTCAAAAGCCAGGCAGGATTAGTTCTCCAAGAGGGAGGACAGTTGTTTACTCTCAAATGTCATGCAATCCAGCAAATCTGTAAGGTTTATTTTTAGCAGAAATTTAGCTATTTCATTTTCCCCTACAACTGAGTGAGAACATTAAAATGATTAACATGGTCCTAAATCACTGAACAACCTCATGTTAGAAAGACGGGAATTAGACAATGTACATAAGGAAATTGAGAAAGGCTGTGAAATTCTAATTTTCACCTCATTTTTCTTGTAATATTTTCCAAACATTTTTTCTCTAATATTTTATGTGATCTAATAGTAAAAAATAGAATAGACAGTTTCAAAGAAGAGTAAAATTGACACTGTCTTTAGAGAAATCATTCTGAAGACTTTGGTGTCTTTTTAAATTCCTTATTATAAAATAATAACTGCAAATTTAACAACAATAATAATTATACTAATAAGCTCCTGCTTAAGTTCCAAGATCACTGAAACAGGAAGGCAAAATAGTTAAAGAGACTCTCTTTGAAAATACGTCTTCTTAGATAACTGACGTACAGAAGGCCAGTTAACCTCTGGGCATATGGTTTTCTTAACTTTATTGAATTTAATGTCATTATAGATGTATTCATAAATAAAGAAGCAGAAATAATATTCAAACATATTTTTAAAATGACAAAACACAATCTATTACAGTAAGGAAGTAAGTGTTCTGTTAATAGATAGCTTGATTTCTAGGCCTAAGCAATTAGATTCTCAAGTAAATCGGTAGTTTCTATGAGCTTCATCAAAAATGAAAAGAATTGGACTGAATCAAGTGTTCTTTACCTGGGTTATGATTTGTGACCTCAGAGGAAGAAAGCAAGCCTAACACAATATGAAAACATTTGAAGAGGGCCCACAGCTTTCTGTTTGAATTCTCAAAACAGTCCAAAGCTAGGAACACACTAGAAAATCCCCATGTCCCAGTTGCTCTGAAATCCTAAGCTTTGTATGACTTTCAATTCCATTTGGGTTCTGATTAAGGAAGATTCCCTTTTTTGGTGAACTTATAGTCCAAGTGATTATATATTATAAAATCTAAATTGCCCTTTGTCCATCAGAAATATTTTCTTATAAATAAAAATATAGAATGATTAGCCTTCATCAGCATAATATTCTGCAAATTAATTGTCATGAAGTTCCTGAAACATTTTTGTTGTGTACAAAGATGGCCCAAGTTAATTACAAATTCCATTTACAAGGAGAAATAATGTCCATAAAAAGAAAAAGAAAAGTTGTTTTTATATGTAATAGGATTTGTCTTGAAGAACAGATGGAAAGTAACCCAGAAGCAGGTGGGTTATGTACACATTGGTTATGTAAGAAGATGCAAAAGCTTTGGCTTAATGAGAAAGTCATCTTCAGTTAAAAGCGTGGGAAGACATTTTTCCATTGAAACAAAGGCATAATGATGAAATACTAAAGCTGTCAAAATAGAAGTTGCTTTAGCAACTGTGTTGAGTTTTTGTCTTGGTGTCTAAAGAAGGGAAAACTGCAGAGATGGAGCAGGTACAAAATAAGGTGAACCTGAGCTGGGTATTGACAGAATGGGGTAATGCGTTGACATCTGGTGGAACATGTTTCTGGCTTAGTCTGTTTTATTCTCCTAAATCTCTCTTCTCCTTGTGAATTGCCTCATGTGACAACATGCAGACCTTAGACATATAATAAACTCAGCCACTGATTTTTAATTCCCAGAATATAAAGACTTTTGTTTGGACATCCTGGGGCTAATCTGTGGTGAGATTCCTAGGAAATTGCTTGAGTTCTTTAGACTCTTAAAAGCATACATTACTTATGTGAGTTTTTTTTTTTTTTTCTTTTCCTAGTCTGTTTTAATACTTTTGACTTTGGAACCGCATGCATGTTAAGTAGAGATGGTATAGGAGAAAACAATGGAAGGATATTCCTTCTGGCTGGATTTGAATTATGAATGAACTAGAGGTGTGTTGTAAGTGTCTCACATCAAACAGGATGAAACACAGTCTATTGACTATTGATAAGAATGCATATGCTTTAATATGAATTCAAGTGTTTTCCAGAAAAAGGAAAAAAAATCCCTAAAGTGATGTTGGAAGAAGATGCTAACACTAGAAGGTACAGAGGCTGGGCTAGAAGTGATTGAGAGCTTTTAGAAGTGCATTCATTCACTTTCTCCCTGTGCTATGCATTGGAAATTCAGATAAGAAAGCAAAGTTGCTGCCCCAAGGAGCTATCAGGGATTAAGGAATTAAGAAAGGTAGAAAGATTTCATTCTTTTTCATTGCTGAGAAAGAAGATGTGGTTTATATATACGATGGAATACTACTCGGCAATGAGAAAGAATGAAATATTGCCATTTGCAACAACGTGGATGGAACTGGAGGGTATTATGCTAAGTGAAATAGGCCTGACAGAAAAAAGACAGAAATTATGTTTTCACTCATATGTGGAATTTGAGAAACTTAACAGAAGACCATAGGAGAAGGGAAGGAAAAATAAGTTACAAACAGAGAGGGAGGCAAACCATAAAAGACTCTTAAAATACAGAAAACAAACTGGGGGTTGATAAGGGTGGAAAGTTGGGGGGTAGGGAAAATGGCACGGGGCACTGAGGAGGGCACTTGGTGGGATGAGCCCTAGGTGTTGTATGTAAGTGATGAATCACGGGAATCTACTCCTGAAGTCAAGACCACATTGTAAACACTATATGTTAGCTAATGGGACAGTAATTTAAAAAGAAGAAGAAGGAGAAGGAGAAGAAGAAGAAGAAAGAAAGAAAGAAAGAAAGAAAGAAAGAAAGAAAGAAAGAAAGAAAGAAAGAAAGAAAGAAAGAAAAAGAAAGAAAGGTGGAAAGAACAGAAATAAAATTGGGATGGCAAATTTTCAGAATGCAATGACTGAGAGTAGAAGTAGCCTACAGAAGACTGATTAGAATGTTATGTTTTTAAAAAAACAGAGAAAAGTAATAGTAAAATTATTGATGGAAAGATCTCAGGGACTCTCTCCTTAGTGACTACTGAAGTGACTGTGGAGAGTGGTTTTGCCGTGAACTTAAGGGGCTGCCCTGGGTTTCAAGACACTGATAGAACTTTATTCTTCTGGAGCCTTGAAGAAAACAGAAAGAAAAATTGAGTCTTGCACCATAGGGTGAAAAGTTCAAATGAACTAGCAAAAAAAATGAAGTCAAGGAGTCAACAATTGGAAGTAGAGGGAAAGGGAACCTAGAAGAGCTTTAACATATGTAAACCTTTTAAGCTGAGGCAGTAACCAGAGTCTTTGTGCCTATCATTCAACTCTTGCATATGAATTATATCCTGAGAATCCTGCCTCTGAGGTAAAAATAGTCATGCAGGTGAACAGTCAGGACCTGCACCATACCTCATAGTGCCTAGTGAGGGAGGGATACCATCAGAGAAGAGAAAGGAGACAGACTACTGACATCTGGGCCCTCATACCGAAGGGACAAATATACTGTAACCCTGACATGTTAGCACTCAATAAATGTCACAGTAATGGAACAAGGAAAGAGAGGTACAGATGTCCAGTTTTCCAAAGGAAAAGTATTCAAGAGCTCTGTTGCAAGAACTCAGACAGGGGAAATTTCTTTGGGAATTTGTATAGGGACATTGGTTGGAGACAACTGAAGATCAAGGTTATAAGGCTCCAAACTCTAGGAAACAGAAAAGTTAAGCTGTGATTTATTTTCTGTGTAAGAAAGTAAGTTTGGAGGATACCACAGATTACCTTCAGGAAGATTTAAAGTTCTTTGTTTTTCACTTCACCCTTCGACAATTTTTGGAACAGTTTCCCCTTTCAGAGGTAGTAGTCTTTGTTGTTGTTGTTGTTGTTGTTATTTTTTTTAAAAGTCATTTTTTATTTCATATTTTTGAAAGAGTGAGTGGGGAAGAGGCAGAGAGAGGGGAGGGGATAGAGGATCTGAAGCAGGCTCTGTGCTGACAGCAGAGAGCCCAATGCGAGGCTGGAACTCATGAACCATGAGATCACGACCTGGGCTGAAGTTGGACACTTAACTTATTAGCCACCCAGGCACTGCGATAGGTAGCAGTCTTATTTATTCCTGGATTCTCAGTGGAAAATAAATGTCACTAGTAGATAGGGTGAAGGAAGACACATATGGATTCTTGATCACTACACTATGACATTACTGATCTTGCAGTAGTCGCTTGTTGTTGATTATCCAGCTTTATCCCTTACCTCTTCAAATCCATGTCTTTATCCCCTGATGATCTTATCCTCATTATGAATTTATCCCCTTCATACTTAACCAGATGGCCAGCATGTGGAAAGGAATTTATTCTATGTAATTTAAAATGGGGAATCAGAACCGTTCTGTGGAGGTTTCCAGGGAACAATTTAAGATAAATAAAAGTAAGAAGTCTCTAGGAAGTCTTCAAGTTTTATGAAGTTGTCATGACTTGGCTGGTGACATAGTGAATTCGGTACCACCAATGTTATTCACAATGAGGCTGGATGGCCCCTTAGCAGGAAGTAAGGGAGAAATGTCTTGCATTGAATAGGAAGGTTGTTAGATGACATCTTTGGCTTTACTTCCTTAATAGGAGCTAGATGGTGGAGCCCCGGGTGAACAGAGGGAAAGAGGCAAAGCTCTTTAAGCTGTGGTGTAAACTCATTGCTCACACCAAGTATGTAAACAAACCCACACAATGTTTATAAACAAAGTAATTTGGAATTCAAGAAAGTTGTCCAAATTTCATGAACCAGACAGTTAAGCTCAAGAGCTCAATTTACAAAGCCAAGAAAGATTTAAAAAAAAAAAAAAAAAATCAAACAAGTCCAAACACAGGAGGGAATAAAAAAAAAAAAGAAAAGCTGGCATTGTCATTTGCAGAATTCTAAGAAAGGGACAGTCCACACACACACACACACACACGCACACACACAAATAATAAATAAATAAATAAATAAATAAATAAATAAACATAAAAATATTTTTCTTAAAGCAAGTCTCTGGCTTGCCTCTGATTTATGTGAGAAAGGAAGAACAGGAATCAGGGCCAGGATTGGTGATTACTGTACCTATAGTGGTGAGTGAAGACAAAAGCTGAGGTCTGAATGTTGAGAAGAGGTGGCCACGTGAAAGTCTAAAAATGGAGCATTTCCAGAAGAAGACATGGTGAGAGTAGAGTCCTAAAGTTGAAAACAAGCTTGATGGGTTCTGGCAACCAAAAAGAAGATCAGAGGGGCTGGAGTGTAGTGAATAGGGGGAAAATGGAGGCAGATAGGTTGAAGAGATAGGCAGGGACCTCGTCGTGTAGGGTTTTGTAGAGTTTATTTAAAAATTTGGAGTTTATCTTGTTCCTAAAGAACACCACAAACTTTTTGGCCTAGGTAACTAGCAGTGAGGGGAAAACAATATTCATGGTATGAGACACATACTCTTTACCTCAGACCATCATGGAAGACAGACAGAGAAAGTTGAAACAAGGGCCTTAATCATATTTCTAGGAATGAATGCCATTAGGGTTTTGAAATGCAGGACCTGCATTCATCTTGGTTATGGGAAAGAGCTCCAGTCTTCAGGAAGGCCTAGCCATGAATATAAGGCAGCAATGAAACCTTCGGTCTGAGGGAAATTGGAGAAGTACTTCAGATCCAGAGTGGTTAATGGGAGGTTGTAAATTTTAGGAATAGGGGATATTGATGGTATATAATTCCATGAGTAAGTCAATGTGAGAAGATAGAATGAGCCCAAATGCAAAAAAAAAAAAAAAAAAAAAAAAAAAAAAAAGGCCCCTTGGTGGCTAACTTTGAAATCCAGGATCCTGGGTCAGATCTATCATGAAAGAGAAAAAACTGAGGAGAGGACAGCTGACTAGCCAATGATATTTTGAAGTCCTCACAAGTTTGTGGTGCTCATGGTTCTTATGGAGCTGCCTATGTCCACCAGTAAGTGTGACAAGTGAAGGCTCCAGGTAGGAAAATCTTTGAGGCTTGGAAAGCTATAAACAGAGACATTCAACAGGGCAGATAAGAAAGTTTTGTTTTAAGGAAATGGAACCTACTCAAACCACTATATTCATAAGTCATACAACCAAATGAATGTTTCTCCAAAAGAATCTTGGGAGCCAGACACCAATTCCAAAAATGCTTTTATTTCTTATGGAAACTTCAGAGCTCTTTTACAAAACATGTCCATCTGCATACCTGCATGAATATACGTTTCTTTCTTTAGTAACATTTCTCTTTCTCTGATCTATGACTGAAGGCTGGTTCTCAAGCCAAACCTACTTAAAAGAATAAATATGTGACACCATTTGTGATTTTTCAAAAAAAATGTTCTTTTAAGTTTTAAGGCATTTTCAAAATTGTTTTGAGCATGACACTGTCATAAAACATGGGATTCCACAGAAACTACAGGATTATTTTGCCTTTATCCATAATGAGTTCTTAAAAGTTCATCTGAAAAATTCAGTATACAAAAGTCAAACCATAAACAGTCTCATATAAGCTGGCTTGAAGATGATGTTTTAAAATGTATTTAAGTACTGCATAGTTATACATATTTCTTTCTTTCATAATTAATGGCATGTATCTAATGGGTAGACAAAGCAAAGGATTTGCTCCTGTCTAGAATTTTCTCAATTGTATTAAGTTTTATCATTTGTATCACGCTTTTGTTTATTCATGTTTTAGTCTTTTTTGAATAAGGAAGGCAAGAAGCAATCAAATGTTTAAATAATTGCATAAACACTGCTGTACAGATAAAGATAGCAGATATTAATTAGCACAGTAAGTTTGGAAAGAAACTGTCCAGAGCTAGTCCATTAATACCAATTATTGTTCCCACCCTCATGGTCCAGAATAACTGCTGACACTGAACTACCATGTCTGAGTTATAGACCTGACAGAAAAGATAAGAGAAATAAAGAGGTGTCCGTTCTAGAAGTAGACCCTCTATACGCAGATTTTCCAGAAATCTCGAATCCTGTATGTCTACTTATATCTCACCGGCTGGAACTTAGTCATATTATCACAAGCTAGCAAGGAGCCCAGTTAAAACCTGATTTCTAATACTATGGAGATAAATGCGGGGCCGTGGATATTAGAAAGCCATCGAGGAGTCTCTGCCAAGATTGATTTAATTTCCTTAAAGTACTGCTTATGCTGAACTGTCCACCTTCAGTTTCCTTCCATCATCTAGACAGGACCAATCATTTTCTCCATTACGTGGCTACTCATTCTCTCACTTTTGAATGAAACCTGAGTACAGTTTAGGACACCAACATTTAATTTACAAAATTATTATATTTGAAGCCTGACTCTTAAGTAACTATCAATTATTTGAATGGACAGATTCTAGCTTTTTTCTTACTAAAGAACTTCTTTGTATAATATAACCAAACATCTAGCTCACTAGAGAGAACACCATAGGGAATGTAATTGAAAATGATATTTTAGGGGCGCCTGGGTGGCTCAGTCGGTTGAGCGGCCGACTTCGGCTCAGGTCACGATCTTGCGGTCCGTGAGTTCGAGCCCCGCGTCAGGCTCTGGGCTGATGGCTCAAAGCCTGGAGCCTGTTTCCGATTCTGTGTCTCCCTCTCTCTCTGCCCCTCCCCCGTTCATGCTCTGTCTCTGTCCCAAAAATAAATAAACGTTGAAAAAAAAAATTTAGAAAATGATATTTTAAAGCTAAAATTGGTTAAATCTCAATCAAACTAGTTTGCTGTTTTAGTTCTGTTTAACATATGCTTGCATTGGAGAAATTAAAAAATATATATACGAGTAAAAATTGGTTAAAATGACTTGAGAAACACAAACTCTCTTTCTTTGTGGCTTTACCTAGCAAAGATGCTTTTTGGAGAATTTGTCTGACTAATAGTATTCCAAATGCACATCTTGGCTATTGTGAATAATGCTGTAAGGAACGTGGACTGCACATATCTCATTCCCAAATCCTGATTTTGGATAAATACAAATACATAGAATTGCTCAATCATATGGTGGTTTTATTTTCTAGTTTTTTTTTTTGTTTTTGTTTTTGTTTTTTTTTTTTAAGAAACCTCTATACTGCTTTCAATAGCACTGCACTGTTTTACATTCCCACCAACAGTGTTTCAATTTCCTCACATCCTTACCAATACTTGTTAACTTTTCTTTTTTGTTTGTTCAGTAATGATCTTTCTAACAGGTGCAAAATGGTATCTCATTGTGGTTTTAAGTGCATTTTCTTGATGATTAATGATGTTGAGCATCTTTCATATACCTATTGGCCATTTGTATATCTTCTTGGAAGAAATATTTATTCAAGTTCTTCATGCAATTTTAAAATGGGGTCATTTGGTTTCCTATTTGTTAGTTTGTTTATTATTATTGGGTTGTAGAAGTTCCTTAAATATTTTGGAGATTAACCTCTTATCAAATATATTGTTTGGGAATATTTTCTCCCATTTTGTAGATTTCCTTTGTTGTGTGGAAGCTTTTTAATTTGGTATAGTCCCACTGATCTATTTTTGCTGTTATTTTTACCTATTCTCTTGGTGTCATATGCATAGAAACATTGCCAAGACCAATGTCATAAAGCTTTTCCCCTATGTTTTATTCTATGAGTTTTATAATTTCAGGTATTAATATTAAATCTTTAATATATTTAGGGTTGATTTTTGTGTATGAGTTAAGATAAAGTTCCAGTTCTACTTTTTTGGCATGTGGATATCTTGCCTTCTTAACACTATCTGTTGAAGAGATCATCCTATTTCCACTGAGTACTTTTGTCAAAGATCAATTGACCATATACGCATGGGTTTATTTCCAGGACTGTCCATTCTTCCGCAGAGTTATTCACAATAGCTGTGATGTGGACATAATCTAAATGTTCATCAACAGATGAAAGGATAAAGAAAATATGATACACACACACACAGGAATATTATTTGGCCATAGAAAAGAAGGAAATCCTGCCATATGCAACAACATACAAAAACTTGAGGGCATTATGCAAAGTGCAATAAGCCATTCACAGAAGGACAAATACTGCATAATTCCACTTATATGAGCTATCTAAAATAGTCAAAGTCCTAGAAGTAGAAGGTAGAATGGTGGTTGCCAAGCCCTGGGGAAAGAGGAAAATGAGGAGTTGCTTTTCAATGGGTATAAAGTTTTAGTTATATAAGATATAAATAAGTTTTAGAGATCTGCTGTACAACATTGTGATTATGTTAACTATACTGTACCTTTGGGGCACCTGGGTGGCTCAGTCGGTTGAGCGTCTGACTTCGGCTCAGGTCATGATCTCCCGGTCTGTGAGTTCGAGCCCCGCGTCGGGGTCTGTGCTGACAGCTCGGAGCCCGGAGCCTGCTTCACATTCTGTGTCTCCCTTCTCTCTGCCCCTTCCCCTACTCATGCTCGCTTGCTCTCTCTCTCTCTCTCTCTCTCTGTTAAAAATAAATAGACATTAAAAAAATTTAAAAAACAATACTGTACTGTGTACTTAAAAATTTGTTAGGGGAGTAGATTTCACAGTAAAAAATAAAAAGGAAATAGATGGGGCACCTGGGTGACTCAGTTGATTTAGCGGCCAGCTTCTGTTCAGGTCATGATCTCGTGGTTCACACGAGAACCACGTTCAAGCCCCACATCAGGCTCTGTGCTGATCACTCAGAGCCTGGAGGCTGCTTCAGATTCTTTGTCTCCCTCTCTCTCTCTGCTCCTTTCCCGCTCACACTTTGTCTCTCTTTCTCTCAAGAATAAACATTAAAAAGAACTTAAAACAATAAACATTAAAAAAATAAAAAAATTTAAAAAGAAATAAATAAAAAAGAAATAGAAAATGCACGTTAGTATTTGAATTCAGAACTTACTGAGATTAATTTCTAATCATTGTATGTTACTTCCAAAGAGCCAATTACCTATAAATATGAGAAATAATTACATTTAAATATGTGTTGTGAATTTAAGTTCCCTTCAGAAGTCACACCTTCAAAAATGTCTTTCTAAATAGGCAATCATAATAACTTAATATGATAATGGAAAACATCAAACAAAACAGATATTAGAGCAATTAGAAAATAATGAAATAATCTTGTTTTTTAAGTTAATAAAATTTAGGCAAAATAAAATATAAACGTACATTAAAGTTTATATACACTTTCTGATTGTAAAAATAATGCTGTTTGCTAAAACTATGCAAACTATGACAGGGTAAAGGAATCTTTATCTAAAATTTTAGCTGCTTGAAACCGGGACATAGGTTTCTATCCCTACAATTTTCCCTTTGGTTCAGGTTTTAAGTCTCCTTGTACCTAAAGAAAATTAGCAAAAGGAAAGTATTTGGGATTGAGTACTGAATTGTGTTTTCTGTAGACTTCTAATGCCAATGTGAATAAAAATGCTAATGTGTAATGTCTGGCAATAAATGAAATTAGCGAAGCTCCCATGGGAAAAATAACCTCACTCACATAATATCATGCATTGTAAGGAATCATTAGAAAAGAATTGGTATTTGTCTCAAGAATTTTTCCTTAATCACATAAAAAAAGCACTGAAATATAAAAGTGCTATGTCACATGCAAAATTTAACAGCAAATTACATCTAGCAGAAATAAATTACATTTCTAATCATCAAAAAATGATAAAAGAAAAATAATAGAATAGAAGTATGATTTGAATGATTTCTCATTTAATATCCTCTTTAACGTTTCTAGCTGTGTTCTTGGGCAAGTTGTTGAGCCTGTCTGCTTCCTCACCTACAAAGTGGGGAAAATATAAGCCTTGCTGACAGGACCGTTGGGTAGACTAAGTTTACACATTAAAAGAACCTGGAGTGATAAATGACTCACGGTAAGTGCTCAGTGAATATTAATTATAGTTATTATTATTTTTTAAATCTTATTTTCCAAAGAATTTTCCCTGACTGTGCAGTAATTGCCTCACAGCCCTTCTCTATACAACTACCTTTTGCCGAAAATAGATTATTTACAAGAATCCAGCTTTCGTGGTAGCAATTATCATTAGTATGCAAATAAGACATCTCTGTACCAGGTCATTCTCCACCACTGTGTGTGTGTGTGTTCAGAATTTTTAATGTTTAGTTTTGAGAGAGAGAGAGAGGGAGGGAGGTGAGGAGGAGAAGAAGAGACAGAAGGAAACAGAATCTGAAGCAGGCTCAGTGCTGACATCAGAGATCCTGATGCAGGGCTCGAACTCATGAACCACAAGATCATGACCTGAGCGGATGTCTGATGCTTAACTAACTGAGCCACCCAGACGCGTCTGATTTTTTTTTTTTTTTGATTGAAGTGTAATTAACATTCAATGTTATATTAGTTTCAAGTAGACAACATAGGGACTCAGCAAGTCTATACATTATTCAATACTCACCTCACAGTAGTTACCATCTGACACCATACAACGTTCTTACAATATTATTGACTATATTTGCTAAGTTATAATTTTCATCTCCATAACTTACTTATTTTATGACTCAAAGTTTATGCCTCTTAATCCCCTCTATTTCACCCATTCCGCCACCCACCTCTCCTCTGGCAACCACCAGTTTGTTCTCCGTATTTAAGGGTGTTTGCTTTGTGTGTGTGCTGTTGTAACAGTGAGTCCTACTGCGATTCAATCACTAGGACAGAGCTCTGGTGAAGAGGGAGCTGAGGCAAAACGAAACACAACAAGACACTGCATTCCCTCATAGGATTGCATGATTTCTCCACAGTGAGTGGGGAGTAAATCTCTGGATTAAGCGAACAACAAAAAAAATACTGACGTTTTCTTTTTTCGATTAGCCTTTTCTGTAGCATTATTTTTCACTCTCTTACATAAATTGTGCTAGTATTTAACTTGTGTATGGTATGTTGGAGTCAAAGTTGTTCATTTTTTGTTCGTACAGAAAGCACTTCATAAGATCATAATCTCTGAACCAGACTGTCTAACTTCAAATCTCTGCCACTCACCAGCTGTTTAACTCCGGGTAAAATACTTATAATCTGTGGGTGTTGGTTTTCTCATCTGTAAAATGAAGATGAGAACAGTCCCTGCTCCACAAGGCTGTAGCGAGGATTAAATAAGTTACTATATGTAAGGCACTTAAAATAGTGCCCAGGCCTCATAATGCTCAACAAACATTATTACTACTGTCAGTGCTATAGCTGTTCTACCACCTAGCTTATCTATATAAAATAGCTTGCGAATTTTGGAATATTTTACTTTATTTTCAAGCCAACGCAATTTTTGTTATTGTCTTCACAGCACTTAAATTTATCACTTACATGAGCAACCACTTAATATCAGTCTCTAGAAGTTTCTTTACACTAAGGAGGCTATTGTTCGATTCTAGGAAGCTGCTAACTCTGTGCCCTCTCCAGCTTGCAAGGAAGATGAGCAGACCTCTGCTCCCTTCCCAGAGCCCCACACCCCATTCAGAATCCAGAGTAAAACAGAGAATGGCCTGACACTTAACTGCAGAGAACAAGCTCTAATGGTTGGTGGTACTAGGTAGGGAAATAATTACACGCGATTTTGATGCTAATATTATCCCCACAGAAAAGTAGTGTTAAGCTGTGATTATTATCTTCCTTAGGGGGAATCACGTAAGTTCATTCTTTGAGGGCTGACTAGACAATTCTTCTAAGTTTTACATTTATATATTTAACTTTCAACTGGTCATCTCCATTTAGGTATCCAACAGACACTTCACTTTCAATGTGTTGCAAATTACCTCATCATCATCTCTCTGAGAATACCTTGTGGGCACTCAGCTGAGTTTGTAGACTATGAATTTGCAACAAGCCATTAAGCAGAGCCGTGGGCTTTTTAAAAAATTTGTTCTGTTCAAAAAATATAGATTCTGATATTTAGCCATGGGTTTTGTTTTATGATATGATGCAGAAATTGATCAATTAATGAACAGAAAAATACAGTGTGGAAATCTAAGTGGTAAGAAACCTAGTACCCAGAAATCAATAGTTCATGGTTAAAGTGAAGTCAGATTTACATGTTAATGACATCTGGTAAAACTTTTATTGGTTTATCTGTTCAATAAGGAAGGTCATGTGAAAAAGACAGTTGCCAGAATACTGAGTTTATACTTCATAAACTTTTTTGTATATCCTTTGGTCTCTCCTTTGTTCTTTGATGGTGTAAATTACCAAGAAGCTAAAACAAAACAAAAGAAAACAAAAACTTTAAATAACACTTTAAAATTTCAATTAATTACCATGTAAAAGACCAAAAAGTCTGATATTTTCTAGTAACACAAGGGCAGTTAAGTTAAAAAAAAAAAAATAGTAATGCCGAAAGTCCATGTTGTAGATGAGAAATTTGGGCCAACCGTAGCTTTTCATTTACTGGGACGAAGACAAAACTTACTGTGATAGTTAATTTTACGTGTCCAACTTGATAGGGCTAAGAGATGCCCAGATAGGTGGTAAAACATTGTTTCTGGGTATGTCTGTGAGGATGTGTCCAGAAGAAATCTCCATCACCAATATAAGTGGGCATCATTTGATCCACTGAAGGCTTAAATAGAAGAAGAAGAAGGGCAAATTTGTTTTCTCTGTTTGAGCTGAGATATACATGTTCCTCTGCCCTTGGACATTGGTGTCCCTGGTTTCCAGGCCTTTGGACTTTGGACTGAATTGTACCACTGTTTTACCTGCTACTCCAACTTTTAGACAGCAAATCTTGGGGCTTTTCTGCCTCCATAATCACACAGGCTAATTCTTATAATAAATCTCATATTATCTCTTTCTCTCTCTCTCTCTCTCTCTGTATGTATGTATGTGTCTGTGTACGTATCTCCTATTGGTTCTGTTTCTCTGGAGAACTCTAATACATATAGTGAGCCCGATTTATTATTGTTATTGCTTTCATATTAAGCATTTATAACTAGAGACAAAGCAATATTTTAACATGTTATCTTTGTCATTTTAAAGTTAGTAAATGAGCTTTATTATGCATTTAAGAAGTTGACAACAGTAATAGACCAAGTCCCTCTTTTCTTTCTTTCTTTCTTTTTTTTTTTTTTTCAACGTTTTTATTTATTTTTGGGACAGAGAGAGACAGAGCATGAACGGGGGAGGGGCGGAGAGAGAGGGAGACACAGAATCGTAAACAGTCTCCAGGCTCCGAGCCATCCGCCCAGAGCCTGACGCGGGGCTCGAACTCACGGACCGCGAGATCGTGACCTGGCTGAAGTAGGACGCTTAACCGACTGCGCCACCCAGGCGCCCCTCTTTTTTTTTTTTAAGTATCAGTAGTGGGTGTAAGGTGCAGCTTTGATGGGTGGGCAGAGTTGCTCCCCCTGGCCTTATCTTATTTGGGAGGACATAAGGAAACTCAAGTGCTCCATATTTCTAATCATATTCTCATATTTACAAAAGAGTAGCTTTTGTAAAAATACAATAAAATAAATGTAAGATACATGTAAAAATAAATTAAAATAAATTTAATTTTAAAATGAATGTAGATGTGCTTAGTGGCAAGAAGAGTTTTGTCTGTTATGTGTGGTGTGTGTTTAACCTCTCTACTAATGTGAGAGCTGGACAGTCAATCCAGCTCTCTTGTACCATTTCCTTTACAGATGGGAAAAAAATGCATGTTAATTTAAGAGAATTTAGCATTATTGTTTAGAGTGAAATAGAACTCTCAAAGTTTTTAGTAGCTTTTTTTTTATCATGACTCCTTCTATGAGGCAATCAAATCATCATCAACAACATGTTTCCAGTGAGGAAACCAGATCAAAGAGGTCAAATAATTCCTCCTCAGTCACATAACTCTGAAGCAGAGCATTGGATCAAGATCAGAAAACCTGGCTCCAAGTCTTTCCATATCTTCCACACAAGCGTCTTGTGTTTTGGAAGCAACAACATTTGACCTCATATGAATCACCACCAAAGTGCTTAAAACCTGGAGGAAGATAAGGGCTAGCAAAATTTACATAAATCATAGCCCAGAAAAATAGCGATAGTTTTGTCCAGCTATCAAATACTTGACCGCTCTTTCTTTCCTGCTGGAGTTTACTTTTGGGTTATGAGTAAAGATTCTAAAGTGATTATTTAGATTTTGCCTGCTGGAGTTTACTTTTGGGTTAAGAGTAAAGATTCTAAAGCGATTATACTCATAAAACCTTGTTCTTACTCAGAACTAGTGTCAATAGAATCATTCCAAAAATTCTAGTCAGTGCAATTCTAGTTGAGAACCAAGGATACCTAAAGGTGTGAAGTATTCTAGTTGGGTTCAGTGCTACAGGCTTGAGGTAAATTCACATCCTAGCTCCACCAGAAGATGACCCTCGTTTAGAATTAGTTATGCTCCCCACTGCAATTTCAAGGTCTACTGCAATTCCTGACATGATAATTTTAAGTGAATACTCTGCTACTGAAGCAGGCCAAGCCTGGGAATGCAGTTCTTGGGGAAATATTCCCTACTTTCCATATCACACCCTGACATCAAGACTTATGGGGGAGGTAAGTCCACTTTAAGACCCTCTTGGTGTTTAGGTCCATATCCAACTAGCCTGGATGTCTGAGTAATCTAATTGTGTAATGATCCTGCAGAGCAAGCAGCCAGCCAGTAAACCTCAGGGGTACGCCACAGCAAACATTTGTTTTGGTTATGTGTCTATAGGTTGTCTGGATAGTTCTAAGGACTTAAACTAGATTCCACAAAGTTCACTCACTTATCTGTGGTTGGTTGCAGGGGCGTTCTTACCTAATGAGGGTCTGAGATATCTGACTAGTTCTCATCTTCCAGCAAGCTGGTCTGGAAGGATATTTTTTCTGGCAGGAACCGAAAAGAGAGAGAATGAGAGAAGGAGAAAGTGGAGTGATGTCTGGGGACTTAACCTCGACACTGGCGCGCTGTCACTTCTGCCACATTCAACTGGCCAAAGCAAATCGTAAGTTCGGGCCAGATTTAAGATGTATAGAAATATTTTTCTTTTATGATTGGAAAAGCTGAAAAATCACATTGCAAAGAATATGGATGCAGCAGGGAGTGGGGGTGGAGTGGGGAACTGAGGCCATTTTTACGATCAATATAGGACGTCTGGGAACCTGAAATCTAGCATGTTAACACACATTTCTTCTAAGAGTGAGTCCTGGCTGCAAAGCTGGCTCTCCGTGCTATTCCCCAGTAGACCAAGAGTAGTGACACGCTCTCTAATTTCCTTTCCATCTCATGGTACCCACCACATTCTCTCATCCTTGGCCCTTCTCCCTGGCATATTTACCCAGAGATGTTTCCTGCTTACAAGGGCAAAATTAACACCCATAATGAGAAAGAGGCACAGGCACTCTCTTATCTGAATGGGTACTTAGCAGCCAAAACAGGCACTGATGCTGACAGCCAGCGCGGCTTTGTGGTTGAACAAAGCTCTCCATTTCCCATGAGAGAAACTTGCCGGAACTTCTGTCTTAGACCCAAGTTCACCACGCCTCTGAAATATCTCAGGTAGAGTTTCTTTCGAATTCTAAGATAGACTCTAGGTAGTCCATTGGTAATGTGAAATTCGGCACAAAACTCTCTATCTGTGTATGTGCATTCTTCTGAAGAGAAGATCTGTAATTTCCTCCAGATCCTTAAAAAAAAGAGTCCATGACTCAGAAAAGTTAAGAACTGCTACTTATTTGGGTTAAGCTAATAAATAAATCAGCACACAAGAATGCCACAGAACAGAGCAGATGTCACTGTCCAACAGAGCACTTTTATATCCCCAACAGGATATATAATTGATGTAGTTTAGGGGCATTTTAAGGACTGAAGGGAGCAGCCTCAAGGCAGGTAAATTTGTAAGACTGGATCTTGCACTTCTGAAGGGCTGCTTAACCAGGAGAGTTCCAGAACGCTTAAAAGTATCCCCAACCAGAATATGTTTCAAATGATTGCAATTTAACAGGAATTTGATGATATATAAAGGCAATGTCACCCTCCCATCCCAGAGTTTTATTTGTCACTGAGCAGGAGGGCACTGAGAACATCATAGAGAAAAGAAAGAACCCTGAAAAAACTGGAATCTGCTAATCAGGTAATCACCATCACTTCTGTTCCATATGGAGAACTTCAACAATGATTACGATCGCTGTCACCGCAATCACGTGCATCCATGGTCCTCCTGTCTTTTATTAATCATATAATAACAAAGGAAATGATTGGGATTTTTGTGAAGAATGTTATTTACTTCTTAGTCAAGAATGAATCCTTTCTTCTGGAAACCTGGAGTAGACAAGTCTGTTTGGGCTGAGATCAGAGCATATACACTGCTGCCTGGTCCTGCTTTTGGAATAAAGACAGAAAACACAGCGAGGGAAGAAGCATTTTTTGGTGATGAAAAACATTAGCAGAAGGATAGAATGCCTTGAAAATTAGTCTGAGAACTTACAGTCATAAGTAAGTAGAGTTTACAAAACATCACTTGGCACCAGCGTCTAACTTATCTCTCAAGACTCAGAAAGAAGGGACTTTTCGCATATTCTTAACCTTTCCTTAGAAACCTCACTGAGGGGCAATCGTGGGCTCTGCCATTTCAGGACATTAACTAAACAGTATAAACATCCCGGTGGGCAACTCTTCTTCTCTCTTCTTCACCCCCACAAACGGAACCAGAAAGAGCCAGGGCCATTTCTACTTCCCAAGAGGGTTGCATCAATGACTGGTTCATGCCCACCGTCATCACACACAGCCACTGTCCTTACTAATAACCCCTTTGATAAATCCTGTTGTTTTCCTCCGTCCACGTAGAGGGTCTTTTATTTCTATGAAATGCTTTAAAAGAGTCTCCAAGTCATTTCAATATTAGTAGACCTCTAGGTCAGACGGAATCTCTTTTTAATTTTTAAAGGAATTGATTTCTTAATTTTCTTCATGTCACCAGAAGCAAAATCCAATGAACAAGTGACAATAACAAAACGGATATAAACTTCTAACAAAAGTGGACCAGATGCTATTGCGACCTTAAACTGAGTGTTCACTAACATTATCGTAAGACTGAAAACATTTTTCTACAAGTAAACAAATCTGGTTCATCTATCTGTCTGAGTGGGTGGGAGGTGGGGAATAGCAGGAGAGAGTATTGGGAAAATGCTTGAACCTAGAAAGGAAAGATGAAAATTTGCAAATACTGCAATGCACACAGGACACCATCAGGTGCTTTCTATGTGTGATTTTATTTTCTGCTCACAGAAAAGCCATCTTACAGAGAGAAAATGTAAGTTCCGGGAACTTAAAACAACCTGCCCAGAGTGTCCCCTGAGGGGTTTTGAAGTAAGGATTTAAACCCAGGGATGGTTGAATACACAAACAGCACAAAACCTCTGCTTTCACACAGTAGCTTTGGAATCCTCAGGCAAAAGCAGAGGAAACTAACTAAATCAAGACTACAGGTAAGATTCTTTAATTAACGTCACTAAAATACATACAACCTTTTAAAAATGCTGAAAGCTGGATCTGAAAAACAAAAACCAGACCTTTCCCTGGGGGTCTGCCTGAATCCCAGAGGATTTGGGGTTTTTTTCTGTACTTTTTCCTCTGTGAAGCACAAATTGCCGGGAGGCCAGCATTTACATCTTATTTTGAATCTATCCACAACAGCTTGTCTTTTTACACTTCTGTCCTTGAGAATGTTCTTCAAGCCCCAGCATCTTTTTCAAAGTCTGTCTCTTAATTTGTAGCTCAAATGCAGAAGCAGAATTTACCCTTGAGAAAACATTTGGAGCCATCTCTTAATATAGGGTATGAGTCAGAATCCAGCAGAGCCAACCCATGATTCTATAGTATACAATTCACTTTTTGGCATCAGACCAGGAAGACAGATGCATAAAAATAATAAGAAATAATAATTCTTCTAAAATCCCGTAACACTGAAAGGGGAAAGACCACTTAAAAATTCATATTATGTTTATAGGCATCAATGGATTCAACTCACCACTGTACTGGGAACCTTTAGTATTTCTCCAAACATTTTCAATAATTAAATCATATTTTTTTTTCATGTTGCCTAACATTTTCTGGCACCAACAGCGCGCTAATCTCCATGGAGGGCCAAAGAAATCAAGATAATGATCTCCTACTGCCAATCCACAGGAAGGTTTGCAAGTTTTACTGTAGCGTATTGTACGATGTCAATTGCAGATTCGCCATTACCAAACAGACAGCTTGAAGTGATAACTGTAACGAAGAAGATGAACTTAGGAAGAAACGTGTGGATGAATACATAGCCCTGAATCTAGCCCACGACAACTTCGGCACAAACACAGAGTGGGGAAAAGTAGTCTAAGAGTAGGGCTTGTGACAAAGAATTGAAGGCATTTTATTGTAGGTTTAAATTAAGTTACTGTAAGGAGGAAGCTCTCAGACAAGCAAATGCTATTTCGAGTTTTATCAATAAATGGATAGACTTAAAATAAGTGACAGTTCTACCTATTGTTGAGCGACTCACCTGCTAAACGGGCTGTTCTCTGGAAGGAGACAGTGACAGTTTGGAAAATTCCCAAATGGGGAATGAAGAAAGGAAATAAGAATGCTTTCATTTAATTTATGTGAGTGGATTTCACATGAAAATAGAGGATCACTGTCTTCAAACATTTCACAGGAGGTCATCCAGAAAGGGGACTAAAATGATATTCCTTGGCTTTGGCAAGCAAAACAAGGCCCTGAACACAGAAATTATAGCCAGGGTCATTTTGACTCAAAATAAGGAAAAGTTTCTAACATCAGTCATACAAGTGATCAAATTGTCCCCAAAGTACTGACTACTGTCTTTGGTGTCTGGGGCTAAAGAGGGAGATATGGTAAGAAAGGGTAAGGATGCCGTGTCCAGTGAGAAGTTGCTTCCAAATGACTTCTGTGTTCCTACACTGTGTAGAGAACTGACCTAGGTATCTTTACAAAAATAAGCTAAAGGGAGAAAATGATAATTTTTTTTTTTTTTTACAAATGTAACTTAATATGTATGGGAATTGATCCTCAATCAAAATACAAATATCCTATGACAGATGTCTTCGCGGTATTCTGAAAGCTCTCTTTGGTTCCGTGTTTATTTGCTTGTCACTTAATGTATTTTGATGTTCTTTTTGAAGATAATTCTGAAACTACAAAGTGAAGTTCTGCCTCACTCTTTCCTTTGCCTTGGTAAAATTCTCTAGTGGTGGTGGGTAGGGTTAATTGAACAACCATGATCTCTCTTTGGACACATACACACCCAACCCTTTGTAAATTAGTAATCCCAAATCACTCTGGACTTTTCTCTTTGTCTAGTCTTCTATAATATCTACAAGTTAATGCTATCAAATCCACACAAGTCTAGGTAATGGGGCTGATTCTCTGGGGGATAGAGATTATGGGTATCCTTTCCTCTTCCCTCAAAAGCTAATTGATACCAACACAATGCCATCAAAATGTGGTTCTAAAGTAAATCATGCAATTCTGGATTACTTAAAGTTTAATATGGGTGTACCCACTCTGTGAGCTACAAATAATAACAAACCTCTATGTTACAGAGCATAGGTACCTTCATGAAAAGAGGCATGATTATAAACAACATCAGTTGAAAAATATACCTGAGTATGTTCTGAGACATTTAGAGACAACGACAGAGGAAAAGGTGGTTTTCCACAATTCCCTTTTGCACTTCCCTAAGATTGAAGAATGTAGCTATATGCCTGCCCATTACTGAGACTTCCAGAATGCATTTATTTCCCTAGGACTACAGCCTCCTTGTGCCATTCTTACTATATATTCTTAAATATTATCAGTCTTCCCTTTCTTTCCTCTTTTCCTTTCTTCTCCTTTTCCCTCTACCTGTCCTTCCTTCACCCGCCGTTTCCTTCAGTGATAATCAAAGGCTATTTCTCTGGCTTGTCTTTAGGCAATCTGTGTAGAAAAATAAGAGAGCTAGGGCCACTTATTTCTCCAAAACAAGTGACATTCAAAGGTCCTAGAGAAGTTGTTGAAATATATATATATATATATACACACACATATATGCATATGTATACATATATATACATATATATATTCTAATTATTCCAATAATTCACATACACATATTTTAACTAAAACTGGTATGAAAATTAATGAATACTGTTTCTGCAAAACAGTATGTGCTTTCACCAGGCTAGGAAGCATTGTTTATTTATTTATCTATTTTTTATCATGAAAATGGAGCCTGGGGCTCCTGGGTGGCTCTGTCTGTTAAGCCACCAACTTCAGCTCAGGTCCCGATCTCACTATTCCTGGGTTTGAGCCCCGTATTGGGGCTCTGCATTAACAGCATGGAGCCTGCTTGGGATTCTTTCTCTCTCTCTCTCTCTCTCTCTCTCTCTCTCTCGGCCCCTCCCCAACACGCACTTTCTCTCTCTCAAAATAAATAAATAAACTTAAAAAAGAAAGAAGAAAGAAAGAAAAAGAAAGAGAAGAAAGAAAAGAAAGAGAAAGAAAGAAAGAAGAAAGAAAGAAAGAAAGAGAAGAGAGAGAAAGAAAGAGCCTAATAGTTCCCAGCTCTCCAAACCCTCCAGCCCCAGGGGTACACGGCACTGCTTATCACAATGCTAGCTGTAGACATTAGATTACCAGCTGAGGGAGCGTGGCCTGTGGATCATAGCCTTCTCCCTGTCAATTTGAGTATTGAAATAACCTCTGAGGACAGTGAGTTTCAAAAATGAAGTCAGTGACAAAGGAAAGGAACTGTACTCAGAAAAGCTACCATCTGAAAAATTAAATTCTCCTGGGAACAAGTTAGAGAAACCTTCCCCGAGATTAAAAATAATAATAATAAACAAGGAACCAACAAATTAGTTTCAAGACAACTGACACTTAGTCATTCTTATAGGTTTCACAAATGCTAGGCTGAGAGTAAAAGCTTATAATTTTGGTACCAGCTCTCCACAGGAGAGACTAAACACAATTACAAATGATAAAAACTATATACACAGAATCCATTTCTTTGTTTAAAAATATGTGTATTCAAAGTAGTGGGAAAGCTAGCAAGAGAGAAATAGTCTGTCTAGAAAGCCTCCCAGAAGAATGTAAGCAGTGCAGAAAGAGAGCTACTTACAAATCAAATTTAGAACTTAAAGGTATCTTAAAATTATTTAATCCACACTTTTATTTTTCAGATATGGAATTAAAGAGAGGTTTAAAAAAAAAAAGGTTGCAAAATTCACGCAGGGAAAAACCACACCAACACTCGGATTTCTTGAGGACTTATTCAGAGTTGTCTCTATCCAACAAACATTCTATTCTGTAAGCACTTACTCAGGCCCTAACACATAGATGATGGTTGTTGACTTTGGGTACCACATAAAGATAAATATTCATCCAAACTGCTTATGATATAGGAGGAGGTATACAATATAAAGAGATTTTTCTAACACAGAATATAAAGAGCTATGTGCCATAAAGGAAAAACAATTTGAGTTCTACTTTATTAAACACGGCCTTTGAGAACTAGCAAATACTCAGCAAGTTTATAAACAAAGACCATGACCCGACAAATTTGTTGTTGTTGATGATGATACTATTAAAATATAAAGAAATCGGGGCACCTGGGTGGCTTGGTCGGTTAAGCGTCCGATTTCCGCTCAGGTCATGATCTCACAGCCCGTGAGTTCGAGCCCCGCGTCGGGCTCTGTGCTGACCGCTCAGAGCCTGGAGCCTGTTTCGGATTCTGTGTCTCCCTCTCTCTCTGCCCCTCCCTTGTTCATGCTCTGTCTCTCTCTGTCTCAAAAATAAATAAACGTTTAAAATTTTTTTTTTAAAAATTAAAAAAAAATATGAAGAAATCAATATTCTATGGTTCTGTGAAAACTACTTTTGAATACAATAATTGGGCCATAGTGTTTCCTTAACATTTAAAAATTATTTGTTTTTCTTTTATCTTACTTATTGACCTCTCGATACATTAATGTTCTGATTATGAATAAATTTACAGAATGATTTTTATTTTTCTAGATATTGTTCTGATACAGCCCCATTGAAAAGTGATTCTGATACAACAATTATGAGACTCCTAAAATGATGCAGTGCTATTGAAGGCCAAGCACAGTGCAGTACATTTCTTCCAACTAAAAATTAGTTAAGTTAGTCATATACATTAAGGATATATCGCCTTTGAAATGAATCTATGCATGTTTTATTTGCATATAAGTTTTACTAGGATTTGGCTCTTACATTGTCCATGAAAGTCTTTTCTGGGGGAGGAAAGTCAAAATGTGACCTTGATAAAGACAATGAAGACAGTTGAGTGTATGGCAAGAAGTTTAGGAATTATTTGGAATGATCACTTAATTGTTTTCCTTTGTTATCGAAAAGAAACAATGGAGATAGGAAATCTCCATAGTTTCATTACAATATAAATTCCTTTGACAATAAATAAATCCCATATTTAATTTTGTGAACATTTCAAAAAATGTAAGAGAAAATTAGTTCTTCCTTTCTTTCTCTTCCTGTTATCAACAATATGTTTCTTCCTCTTTTCTTCCTGATTGTCACAAATTATCACCGTCAAGTTTTCCTAAAAGCTCAAGCCCCTAGAAAATCCTGGAAGCTGTTTGTTGTAAAGCATTTTCCTAAAATAAATCCTTTTCACAAATGAGCTTTATAGATGAAAACAATTCTTGATTACATAAGTGAAGACAACCGTTATGTCCCCTATTATATGGAATGGCAAGCCATTCCAGGATATTTATAAAATCCTACTAATCCAAAATCTGAAAACCACACAAAAAAACAACAATAAAGAAATAAGAAACAACAACAAAAAATAACTAAAAGCAACTTAAAAATAAATACCGATATAAGATCTTTCTTTCAGTTTTTTAATTATTTTTTTAAATTACTTTTATTTTTCAGAGATAGAGATATAGAATGTGAGCAAGGGAGGGGAGAGAGGGAGACACAGAACTTAAAGCAGACTCCCGGCTCTGAGCTGTCAGCACAGAGCATAGTGTGGTGCTTCAACTCGGGAACCATGAGATCATGACCTGAACTGAAGTCAGATGCTTAACCCACTGAGCCACCCTGGCGCCCCAAAATATCTTTCTTTTAAATTGAGTCTTCTCTTGTCCTTCCCACAAACCGTAACTGATTTAGGAAAAAAACCACCAATCTAATTTTTCAAAGTAGGGTAGAAGCCACCAGAAACTTTCTGGTTGCTTTCTGTAGGTTAAGGGCCAAAAGCCTATTTTAAGACTCTACGTTTTGCAGTTTCTGTGAAACTATCTGGGATTCTGCAGCCTGAATTAATAAGACTACATAAAGCGCAAATATAAAACAGATGCTTCCAAAATATGTCTGAGAGAAGCTTAATGGTATTTTTTTCCAGTTTTAATGAGAAATGATTGACATACATCACTGTGTATCTTTAAGATGTGTAGTGGGATCGTGTGATTTACATATATTGTAAAATGATTACCACAATAGGTCCAGCTAACATCCATCACCTCTGCATGTATCATTACTATGTTGACATCACTCCCTAATGGCGCTTTTTTAATGGTACCAATGACGGTACTTGACCTTTTCCAGTTTAGTATACTGAGTGTTATTATACTCTATGAATCATAAACATGGAGAAACAATTTCATCTCCCTTAATTCCCGGGTTAGTATTCTAGGGCTGCCAGAACAAAGTACCACAAACTGGGTAGCTTAAATAACAGAAATTTATGGCCACAGAGTTCTAGAGGCCAGGAGTTCAAGATCAGATGTCAGCAGGGCTGGTCCCTTGTAAGGAAAAATTTGTTCTGTGTCTCTTGCCTAACTTGTGGTGGTGTGCTGGCAATCTTTGACTTTCTTTGGCTCGTACAAGCATCATCCAGATTTCTGCCTTCATATTCACATGAACTTCTTCTTGTGTGCGTGTCTCTGTCCAAATGTATCTATTTAATAAGGATGCAGTCATATTGGATTAGGGGTCCTTGCTACTCAAGTATGACTTCATTTTTACTTTACGAATTACATTTTTAAAAGACCTAGCCATTTCCAAATCAGGTTACATTTAAGCTACTGAGGTTTGGGACTTCAATACATAAATGTGGGGCAGGGGGGCACAGTTCAATCCATAATAATTCCCAATAGACAAGGACAGAAACATGAAAATTAATACTGTAACATCAAAATAATAGTTTGCAATTTAATTTCAGCTGAAATTCCAGTCGGGTGATCACGTTTGCAATGTAGAAGCCAAAATAATGAGATGTACTCTTTCATCTAAAGAAACTTAGGTTTTGATATTGATTGTATGCAATTGATTAGACGGTTAAATAAATGGTTAATCTGTTTGCAGATTTCTCTATATTTTGGGAGGTGCTTAGGTGGTTTGGTTGATTGAGCATCTGACTCTTGATTTTGGCTCAGGTCATGATCCCAGGGTTGTGAGATGGAACCCTGTGGGGGGGGCTCCACACTGGGCATAGAGCCTGCTTAAGTCTCTCTCTCTCTCTCTCTCTCTCTCTCTCTCTCTCTCTCGGGGCCTGGGTGGCTCAGTCAGTTAAGTGTCCGACTTTGGCTCAGGTCATGATCTCGTGGTTCCTGAGTTAAAGCCCCACATCAGGCTTTGTGCTGACAACTCAGAGCCTTGAGTCTGCTTGGGATTCTCTCTCTCCCTCTCTCTGTGTCCCTTCCCCCCCCGCCTCTCTCTCTGTCTCTCTCAAAGTAAGTAAATAAGAATTTATAAATAAATAAATAGATAGATAAATAAATAAATAAACATTAAATAAAAGATTCTCTATCTCCCTCTGACCTTCCTCTGCTCACACACACTCTGTCTCTCAAAAATTCAATTAATTTAAAAAATTAAAAAATATATCTTTTAAATTTGTAGATAAAGAAATTTTTTTCAAAACTTTTTCTCTTCTTTCAATCTTATTCTTTTTTCTCTTTTTAAAATTAGATATTATGTAGCTAATTATAATATAGTTTTAATGCCAGAGATATTCATAATGTGTTCGGTGCAGTTAGGTCTCGATTTGTTATTGTGTTCTTAGTAAAAGCAGAAATTCATTTTTTTGTAACATGTATGTTTTGCCAAAGTTTACTTATCAAATTAAAAATCAGCACCTAGTACAATTTAAAAATATGCATATGAACTAAATACACTTTGGGAAATCCCTTCTTAAAGGATCCAGTTGCTTATAAGGAGTTTACTGCAGTATTATTTATAATAGCAAAAATCTGGAAGATGTGAATTGCCACTTAAAAAGGACTTCTTAAATAAAGGTATATTCACTCTATGTAATATTACAGTTATTACAGATAAAGATTTATATCCACATTTGTTGATGGAGGAGTGATGCTCAATGTATATTTTAAAGTTAAAAAAGAAAAAACAAGAAAATTTCCAAGAAATGTATATCATATGATGCTACTTTTACTTTAAAATGTATGTATGCATATGCTCTCAGATTCTTACTTTATTTAGTGGGCTAAAATTCATTCTTCTCAATAAGGTCAAGATGGTTAGTAGGGTTTTTCACATCTCCTATATCCTTAGCGATTTCCTACTGATATATTTTTAGTTCAATTTTCTTTTAATTAGTGAGGAAGGAGCATAAAATATTCAAAAATGTTTGCAGGTTTCTCTATTTCTCCCTTTGTTTGGTCCACTTGCTTTTGTGTTTTGAAGTTCTTTTATTAGGAGCATACGTATCTATAACAGTTATGTCTTCTTGACAAACTACCCTTTTATCACTGAAATTTTCTTATTTATCTTTTATAAGTCTTTGTCTTGATTTTTCTGATATTAATAATAAGATCCCACTTTCTTATGCTTACTGTTCCATGGCATATATTTTCCATTCCTTTCTTTTAAACTGTTTTTTTTAACATACAAAGTTTATCATTTGTGATAACATAAAGTTGAGTGTTGCTTTGTATCCAGTCCAATAATCTTGCTTTTTAATTGTCATATTTGTTCTATGTACATTTAATGTACTTATTCATTAGTTAGAATTCAGTTTACCATTTTGCTATTGTGGCCTAGGTGTCCTATTTGGTTTTTGTTCCTGTGTTCTTCCTTTCTTGCTGGTTTTGAGTTAACCAATATTTTTGTATTCTAATTTAATTCTTTGGCCTTTAGCAAAAATAATAGTATTTTTTACAGTTAACATCATACTACTTCATAAAAAATATAAAAATATTGAACCAGTGTAACTCCATTTACATGTTTCCAATTTGCATGCTATCATTGTCATATATGACTCACCTGCATATTATAAATCCCACCAAACAGTGTTATACATTTTTATTTTTATTTTATAGTAAGTTTATTTTTTAAAAAAGTTATAAAGTATAAGAGATATTTGTGTATACATATATTTTTACCATTGTAGTGCTCTTAATTTCTTCTTGTCGATTTAAATATCCTGTGAGTATCATATTTTCTTTTGAGACTGAAAAACTTGCTGAAGCATTTCTTGTGTTTTTACTTCTATGAAAATGACCATTGGTCACACTCTGTTCATAATTTTAGTATTTTTCCTTTCTTTTCTTCAGCTTGGATTAATCTCTATTCATTTATCTTAAGTTCACTGGTCCTTTTTTATGCTCTCTTCCATCCTATCCAGAAAATGTTTTATTTGAACATCTCAATATTCAGTTCTAGAATTTCGATTAGATCATTCTTTATATTTTCCATTTTTCGGATGATATTTTATACCTGTTAATTCATTACAATTATAATCATATTCTTCTTTTTTTGTGCTTGATCATATTTACAATAGTTATAGTAGTCTTTTCTGCTAAGTCAACATCTAAATTGCCTCAATGTTAAATTCTATTTACTATTTCTCTTGAATATGGTTATCATTTTCCTGTTCCTTTGTACGTCTGGTAATACTTTATTTTTATACTGAATATTTTGGATGACCATGCAATAGAGAATCTGGGTTCAATTTTCCTCTGATGAATGTTGATTTTCGTTATTGGAGGCAGTTAACTCTGCTGTATTCAAGGAAATATTTGAGTGCAGTTTATACATTGCTATCTCCTTTCTCAGATTTCCTCTCTCTATTTTCAGCTATTTTGACATTCCTGCACTCAGCCCTCTGGATCCTAAAACCAATTAGAAAGTAGAGCTTTCTAATTGAGCTGTAGCCACCCAATGCTATAGGAACTAAAGTATCATTAAATAAAAAAGCAAATAAATGAAAAACTCACCTAGTCTTTCCTTTTTCAAGGCTTGAATCATTTTGTCCAGTTTCTATCTGCTTTTAGTTTCCCTCCAGTGCTTTAAAGATAATTGTTGTTTTTTAAATATATCTTGTTGATAGTTTATAATTATGAATTTTCAGAGATTAATCTTATATAATCTATCATTAAGAGAACTTGGATTTCATGTATTCATTTTAAATTAAAAAGAAACAGATAAATAATGATGTTTAACAAAATTTGAAAATACATAGTTTAAAAATATTTGATTGGATTGAGCCTGTCTTGCTTTTTGTGTTTTTTTTGTTTTTTGCCTTTTGGTTTTTTGTTTTTGTTTTTGAAGTATAATTGACATATAAAATATATTAGTTTTAGGCCATACTTATGGCCTGAAACTAATATATATATGTAAGGCATACACACACACACACGCACACACACACATACACACACGCACACACATGTATCTTGTCTCTGGTGACAGCAAGGGCTTAAATCACTCTAAGCATTTTAAATTAATCTTACAGAGCTAGAATTCCTTGAGTAACAACAAATCTTTTTCTTCGCTTTATATGGGGAACAAATTCATATAAATGTTATTCTTTATTCCTCTAAACAAATCATAAACCAACAGCATATCAAAACATATCCCACTGGGAAACAGGAACTTCTCAGGCATTGTATGTGAGTTCAAACTGGTGAAAATCTTCCGAAAGGCAATCTGGCAGTGCTGGTCAAATTAAGAATGCATGTACCCAGTGATCTAGCCTACTGATTCACAGATGTATAAATCCGTTAGAAATTCTCAAAGAGACTCATGACTGTTGTGGTCACTGACCTGGTAGTTGAGAGATAAAGTATTGCTGAGGAAAACACAAGCACCGTTCATGGTGGTAGAGTTTTAGATGTAAACAAAGTGCTCATTACTAAATGAAGTAAGGTAAATGTGGTAGGCATACATTATGATTTACAGATATTGGTTAGAACTAGTAAATCTGATGCACATACATAAAATGCATAGATATTTTTAAACATAGAGTTGAATGAAGAACAGATGAAAGTGAGATAGATACCTCTTGGGCAATAATATTTATATACAATAAATACTTGATAAATCAATTAAATTAATAAAATATATTGCCAGATAGGCACCAAAACAAAGATTATTTTTAAACAATACATATGTATTTAAAGGCATGTATATCGGACCAGAAGAGGAGGTATCTATGGAGAATGGAAATGGAATGAGACCTTGGATGAAGAATGGACCAAGAGGAATGAATTGGCTTCACAAGGACCAATGATAACAATAGTGTAACAAACAGAAGAGTAGGTTCACTTACCTCTGCCATTAAATGTATTCAAAGGGATCCTTTTTTTTTTAAGTTTATTTATTTGTTTTGAGAGAGAGAGATTTCAAGCAGGGAGGGACAGCGAGAGGGGAGAGAGAAAGAATCCCAAGCAGGCTCAACACTGTCACTTTGGAGCCCAATGTGGGGCTAAAATTCACAAACTGTGAGATCATGACCTGAGCCGAAATCAAGAGTCAGATGCTTAACTGACTCAGCCACCCAGGTTCCCCTGCCATTAAATATATTTTAGAAAAGAAAATAACTCCCATTTGAGCAAAAACAAACAAAAAAGGATAATTTCTTGTACGTTTTAGCTTTTTTAACTTTTTTCTGATGTGCAATTTGCAATGCACTACTGAAAGTAAATTGAATGCTGAGTAATAGTAAATGGTTAAATAAATTATAAGAATATTAGTCATTAAAATCACATGACATTAAAGATTAATTAAAGAGACAGTTATTACATTGAATAAAGAAATGCATGCAAAACAGTAGGAATATTACAATTCTAATTTTGTTGGAAATGTACATATAAATAAAAAGAGAATGAAAAGATTCCCCCCCCAAATATTTACAGTAGTGAGTACTACTTTTTTCTTTGTGGTTTTCTGTATCTCAAGCATAGTGAAATTTCTCTAAAAATCTTTTTCAAATTCTTCTTATTAATCATTTGTATTATATCTTCTTTGAGATGTTCTTATCTTCTTTCAATTTTTTACAGAGATATTTGTCTTTTTCTAATAACTTTATAGCTGTTCTTATGAATTCTTGGGACTAATGTTTTGTGGATTATGTGTGGCAAATATTTCCTCTTAGCCCTTGATTCCCCCATTGTACGTATTTTCATAGTGTTTTCTACTATATATAAATTTTTTTAGTTATTTATTTATTTTTAAGGCGGAGGGATGGAGACAGAGAAAGAGAGAGAATCCCCAAGCAGACTCTACACTCAGCATGGAGCCCAACACAGGGCTCAATGCCGTGAACTATGAGATCATGACCTGAGCTGAGATCAAGAATCAGATGCTCAACGGACTGAGCCAGCCGGACTCCTCTGCTTATTAGTTGTACTTCATTCTCTTTTGCTTCCTGGTTAAGTAATTTACTTACAACTACAGGGGCATAAGGATACAATTTATTTTGGGTGTATAGATAGCTTTTTTCACATTAGATACAATTGACTTATTTTGTTTGCTTGTTTTTTAATAGTCTGAATTCATGGTCTAATATTATTTTCTGCATGAATGAACAGTGGTTCCAGCATGCAACAGTCCATTTCATTACATAGTTGGTAATGTCACTTTTTTCAGGTATGAAATTTTTATAAATGCCTATGTGGTCTGTTTTTAGACGGCTTATCCTTTCTATTGATTATCCTTATACTAATAACACATTATTTTCACTCACTAGAGCTTTGTAACAGGTCTTACTATCTTTTGGAGCAAGCACCTCCATTCATCTTTTAAAGAATTGTGTCATGTACGTTTAGGTATTTTTGTCTAATATACATTTTAGCTTAAACAGTATTTTTTAATGAAAAACCACTTATTTAGAGGTTTTATTGAAACTTTATTCAGTGTTTAAATTAATTTGAGATAGGGGGTGCCTGGGTGGCTCGGTTGAGCATCGGACTTCGGCTCAGGTCATGATCTCTCTGTCTGTGAGTTCAAGCCCCTTGTCGGCCTCTGTGCTGACAGCTCAGAGCCTGGGGCCTGCTTCAGATTCTGTGTCTCCCTCCCTCTCTGCCCCTCCCCCACTCATGCTCTGTCTGTCTCTCTCTGTCAAAAATAAATTCACATTAAAAAATTTTAAATTAATTCGAGGTAGACCAGATATCTTTGTGATTTTCAGATTAACTGCCTACGAATACGGTATGCCTGCCCATTTATTCAGGTGTCATTTATGTCCACAACTACGTTTTTTAACGTTTATTTATTTTTTAGAGACAGAGAGAGAGAGAGAGAGGCAGGGAGGGGAGAGGGGCAGAGAGAGAGAGAGAGGGAGACACAGAATCCAAAGCAGGCTCCAGGCTCTGAGCTGTCAGTACAGAGCCCAACGTGGGGCTCGAACTCAGGAACCTTGAGACCATGACCTAAGCCAAAGTCAGACGCTTAACCGACTGAGCCACCCAGGCGCCCCTCCCACAACTATTTTTTTAAATCTCCCAATATCTAACAGATGTATTCTTAGACACCTTATTATGCGGCATAATTAATGAAATAATTTTTTTCCCTAACATTATCTTAGGGTATGGGAAGATACAGAGTTTTCTATATTTTCTTGAATCTATTGATTCTGCTGAAGTTTGTCATTAAATAGGGGAGTTTCTATGTATATAGTCATATTTGCTACTATTAAAATGAATGTTTTCTTTCTCTTAAAAGACTCCATTTCTGGTATAGCATTAAAAATGCTCACTCTGAACCCAACTGTCTGGGTTTGTTTCCAAATTTGCCACTTTCAAGTTGTGTGAATGTGGGAAATTTATATAACTCCCTCATGCTCCAGCTTTCTCATCTACAAGATGAAGACTATAATAACACCTATCTCCTGGATTGTGATGTGGAATATATAAGTTAATATATGTAAAAATCTTAGAAAAGAGCCTGATACATGTTAAGCACTAAAATAAAATTTATTGTTACTGAGTTGGCTTGGATACTTAAAATAATGGTGAACAGAAGTTCTGTAGTAGCAGAATACTTGTCTTTGATCTGATTTTAACATATTTTAATGGCTTATAAAATTTCACTATTAAGATTTTATTGTCTTCTTTTTTCATAGATGTCTGGCAAATTGCAAAAATGTCTATTAATTCTCCACCCTTTGTGACTTTGAATTTCCTTCCATCAGGATGTGGAATTGATATCCTTATCTGTTAAATTTGGACAGGTCTAGGGGTGCCTGAGTGGCTCAGTTGGTGAAGTATCCCACTTCAGCTCAGGTCATGATCTCAAGGTTCATGGGTTCAAGTCCCACATCAGGCTCCGTGCTGACAGCTCAAAACCTTGAGCCTGCTTTGGATTCTGTGTCTCCCTCTCTCTTTCTGCTTTTCCCCTGCTTGTGCACTCTCTCTCTCTCTCTCAAAAATAAAGAAATAACTTTATAAACAGGCATTGTGATTTGCCTTGAAAAACAGAATGGCATGCTTCTATTATCTCTTACAACTCTGCCAGCTGTCAGGTGAACAACCTGGAGTTAGTTTGCTGTAAGATAAGTGATCAATTGTATGGACTGGAGACAAGGCTTCCAGGCTGAGGCCACCATAAACCAACTAACCTGACAGCTGACTGCAGATGCATAAGCAGGCCCAGCCCAAACCCGAACACTCACCAGCTGTGCTCTGCCAGATTTGTAACACAAAGAATTGTGAGGTAGGGCTAGCCAAAGGTCTTCTGTGCCCACTCAATGCTTCACATGCCCAACCATGTGGCCGGGATCTCAATAGGTTCAGAACCCATAGCTCTCTCTCCCAAGCAACTTGAGCTTGCGTGACTTCGAATGAATGAATGAAATACATAACTAAATAAATTTAATTCTATGTAAACAGATGACTATTGGAGTAAGCCACTATTTTTTGTACCTACTTGACACAATATTCTTAATTTTATCTCTTAACATTTTTATCATAAAGATTCCAGCATAGGATAAGTGTAAATATCCATTATAAAACACTCTGCTTCAAAGATTATCAATGTTATGTCATTTCTGTTTCATCTACCCAATTTTCCTGGCAATTTTTTAATGGAATATTTTAAAACAACATTTTAGGGCGCCTGGGTGGCGCAGTCGGTTAAGCGTCCGACTTCAGCCAGGTCACGATCTCGCGGTCTGTGAGTTCGAGCCCCGCGTCAGGCTCTGGGCTGATGGCTCAGAGCCTGGAGCCTGTTTCCGATTCTGTGTCTCCCTCTCTCTGCCCTCCCCTGTTCATGCTCTGTCTCTCTCTGTCTCAAAAATAAATAAAAAAAAAATTAAAAAAAAAAAAAAAAACAAAAAACAACATTTTAAAGTAAATTCCAGACAAGCTACCATTTCAATTGTATAATCTCTATATATTTTATATCGTTTACCAATAGGGATTTAAACAAATTTACTATACCCCTACCTCATTCAGCAACATTAATAATAAATTCTTGGTATTATCTTGTACTTACTTAATGTTTATCTTTCTTGACTGACCCATAAAATATATTTTAAAGATATTTGTGCAAATTGGAATCCAACTAAGTTTTACAAATTGTACTTGGTTATCTCTTAAGACTCTCTCTTTCTCTCTCTCTTAAGACTCCTTTAATCTTAACAGTGGCCCCAACTTTTTAAACATGCAAATACTGTTGATGAAACTGGGTCGCTTGTTATGTAGAATATCCCGCATTCTAGAACTGGCAGATTGTATTTTTATGGTGTCATTTAATATGTTTCTCTATTTTTTTGCATTTCCTGTAACTCTTTTCATAATATTGAACTCAATTTTTAACCATCTTCTGTAAGAGTATCATTGAACATTTAATTATACTTGAAGAAAATGTTTTCATAAGTATTCAAAGAAAGCACAGCTGTTTTTTTCATATTCTCTAGACTTTTTTTCAGCTAAACATTCCATGCATGTCTTTCTAGAACTTATTATATAAAGAAGATAACTTGAGAGTGACCTCAAATTGTGGGAAATCATGTTTTAAAAATAAGTTGACTTATCACTTCAACTAGAATACTCCATTTACATTGGCCAAGAATACTTTTGATAACACTCACTTAAAACAGAGAAAAACTCTACTTAAGGAAAGGAAAATAAAAGTTCACTATATTACAATGAAATTTTTGATAATATGGACATGTATTTTTTTTGAGTTAACTGTCAAAGATGTTAGCCCAAAGTTAAGATGTGGTTACCATACAAAATCAAACCATTTCATTTGTTTATAAATTAAATTCTTCCTCTCCAAAAACCTGTAAGAATTAAGAAGATTTTCATCAGGTGATAGATTTGCATATAGTTATTTGGTAGAAGAGAAGAAAAAGCCCGGAAGAAAATTTTACAATAGTTTATCACGTATTTTGCCAGAGTAAAATTATACAGGACAACTCATTGAAGTGGGCCAAAATTACATTTTGTGGCTGTTATTCTGGCCAAAGTTGTCCCAGAATAGGGAACACATAGGGTTTTGTGATAAACGTTTATGTAATTTCTGACACTGGAGACCAAAAAATGGTATAGAAGCCAAGAGAAAAGTTTTGTTTGGTTAGTGCTGACTTGGGCACTTAAAATCCACACATATCCTTACAAATGTTTATGCATAGAACACACACACACACACACACACACACACACACACACACGCACTCTTTGGCTGTTTGCTTTCAGACAACATTGCTAAGTAGATATGCTTTGTAATGAATACACTAAATGATTGTGAGTTAGTTAGATGGCTCATTTCATATTCACCTTGAAATACATTAAATCTCAGGCATATATGATTTTAATGGGTTTCAGCATGTCTCCTGTATAGTCCAGGATCCTAAACTGCGGAGGTGTTTTTATTCCACGTGTAATATGGCCTGAAAAAAAATGCTGCTTGCCCATCAATTCTTCCCTATGCACACAGGAAAGAAACATGCAACTGACTGAGCATTTCCACTAGCTTTTCTCAGAAATTATAGACCTTAACATGTCTATGATCTAATTACTTTGTTGGCTTCTCTGGGTACTACTATAGACATTTATTTTTTTAAGAAAAACATAATGGAAAAAATTTCATGCAGTCACTGGAAATAAAAAAATTAAGAAACGTTGTGATTTTTATATTTTTCACCCATCTTTTGACATTACCTACCTTGTTTTATTGTCTTCTTTTAAATAATAATGTAAACAGATTTCAAATTAATACATGAAAACAATTTTAGTAAAATGACCTCCTCAGGTCATTATGAAAATCAGAATTTTGCAAGGAAAATTGTTGGTTTTATTCCAAGTTCATATGGAAATTTAAGACTTAAAATAATTTTTTACAGGTACTCTTCTCTAGACATATCCACTCATAGCAGCCTAGAAATTATATGATGTTTTGGAGGGTAGGACAAATACTACATTTCATGTAGTAAAAAATCAATAAAATAATTATGTAAAATGTGTTTACTTTGGGATAGCAAATATGTTTGCTTTGAAGATTACAGAAACTTCCAAGTGAATAAAAATTAAGCTTGTTTTAATAGTCTAAACTTCTGTCAGAATCAAGTAATCTGAAAACACTGAATCTCTATTCATTAATCTTATGTGTGAACAGTATGCCAGGACACCAATCTGCTAAAAGGATTCTTTTTGTATTGGGGAAATAGTGCATGAAAGGTAGTCAAATAGACTATATGCTTCCATTGGCCTGAAAAAGGTACTGTAGTTTGGGGCACAGGAGTTGTTTTTTTCTTGCGTTTTCTTCTGATTGGCAGCATGAAAAAGGGGGTGAAGAGTCAGATGGGGATGTCGGATTCACCTTTGCAACTTCCTTCTGAAAATGTCAGAAGTTGCTTTACTTCTCTGGATCTGTTTCTTCATGGGTAAGTTTAAGGAGTAACCAACTTACCTATATTATTAATATTCTATGATTTTAAGAAATGACCACTGCGTTAAGGGAAATCTTCCTTTTATGTATGAAAAATCATTACCTCTTAGATTATGTATGAGAAAGAATTATGCCCTTCTAACTATTAATCTTCATATATTGAGCAACTACTTTGCAAACTATTGCCCTGGATGTCCTTAAAATTGGAGCTACAACTCTAAAAGAACATTTTGTCATTTATTATTATCATTATTATTTTATCTCAGCAAAAACTAGTTAGATGAGTTGTTCTTAAAGATATTTAAAAGTTGACTAAAAATTTACCTTTCAACTAGTGGTGCTAGGATATAACTTAAATAGCCATATGAAAGTAACTCAAACAATTAAAAACAAGAAAAAAGAGAAAGAAAACACCTCATTTAAATAGAACAAGATCCCTCATGTAGGAAGAGGATAGAGATTTTGAGGTTACTACAAGTGTATTAAACACCAAATGTCTTTTCATTTACACCTGGTAAATAATTTCAGCATGTTATGTTTGGTTTTAGCCTTTTAAAATATAAATAAGCAAAACTAATGGCAAAAAGCGGATGGAAAATAAATACAGAATATATAACATAAAAATACATACTTCTCCATCAAAATAAGTGCCTCCTTAAGTCTTTTAAGCTTCCAGTATTAACTTATAGCATATCATATTTCTCTAGGTGTACATTTTCTTATATAAAAACATACACATAGATACATTAATTTTTATGGTTCTATAGTTTTTAAAATAATTATCAAGGCTATGTATGTGCCGATTTTATTTTATTGTTTAGAGCTTATTTATTTATTTTGAGAGAGAGAAGAGGGAGGGGAGGGGCAGAAAGAGAGAGGGAGAGAGAGAAAATCCAACGCAGACTCTGCGTTGTCATTGCAGAGCCCAACAGGAAGATAGAACTTTAGGTCATGACCTCAGCAGAAACCAAGAGTTGGAAGCTTAAGTGACTGGGCCACCCAGATGCCCCCCCCCCCCTTTTTTTAAGTTTATTCATTTATTTTGAGACAGCGTGTGCGTGTGTGTGTGTGTGTGTGTGTGTGTGTGTGTATGTGTGATTAGGGGAGAGGGAGAGGAGAGAGAGAAGCACCTGTTTTTAAAGTTGAACTCCTACCCAGAATACAGTTTATGCATTGGTTGGTATATAGCTCTAGAATAAATTGCTAAAGTTGAAATTGTTAAAGAATATGTGGATTTTAATGTAATTTTGCCAGACTGCTCTCCAAAATTGTACTCCCGCCAGCAGAAGGAAGTCCTAATTTCATCACATTCCCACCAACACTGTGGTTATGTATCTTTTATTCTAATTTGGTTACTCAAATCTGATGTCACAACTTTAATCCTGATAATACACACACTTGAAAAAAATCCTGCTAGCCTTTTATCTTTTTATGCCATTTAAAAAGCGAATTTATTTCTTTGACCAGTTGGGTCTATACTGTAAACAATAAAATGCCTAAATTTATATATTGTAAATATAAACTTTTCTTATTTTTTCTGTATTTCTGTCACAAGTGTGGTATTTAACAATAAAAACTTATGTTTCTTTTCTATGCTATGTTATAATTTACATAATTATTTGAATAAGGAATTTGACGGGGCACCTGGGTGGCGCAGTCGGTTAAGCGTCCGACTTCAGCCAGGTCACGATCTCGCGGTCCGCGGGTTCGAGCCCCGCGTCAGGCTCTGGGCTGATGGCTCAGAGCCTGGAGCCTGTTTCCGATTCTGTGTCTCCCTCTCTCTCTGCCCCTCCCCCGTTCATGCTCTGTCTCTCTCTGTCCCAAAAATAAATAAACGTTGAATAAGGAATTTGACATTGTGGGTTTCCATTTTTAATATGTTAATTTGTATTTTGGCAAAATAATTTAAGTTAAATTATAACTTCTTACTTGCACATAAGTATAAACCATATTGATTATTTCATGGAATATGTACTTTATTTAATTTCTCATTAATGGAAAAGAGTAAATCAAATTTTTAATACCTTTTTTTTTTCTCTTTTTCTTACTTATTGTTTTTTACACACACTCACACACACTTTACACTGGGTCAAGAATGAAAAATGAACATTATCATGCACATAACTTTCTTTATCTGTAATTATATTCTTGCTGTTAAGTATTATCCCCTCTTGAGGAGGAGGCCTTCTGAGGCCCTCTTGAGGCATGAAGTGTTTTGTTTTATTTTGTTTTGCTCCCCCAACCCCCTCCACTTGCTCCTCATTGGGACTTTCAGATGATTACTCTTCCCTTTTCTGTAAACCACCCCCCTTCCCCCCCCCCCACCAATTCCTCACCAAGGCTGTTATCTGTGGAAACTCCATGACAAAGCCCATATATCTCAAATATTTGTTCCTGGTTTCCTAATCCCATCTGAGCCTTAGCTACTGATTTACACATAGATACTTCTTCCAATTCCCTGGACTCTCAGGTCTTAAAACCCTTATCCTCTGAAGACCTTGTCTTCCATCTGTCTCAACCACTCTACCTGTGTGATTACCAACAAACACAACCCTTCTGTAATTTTAATCCCCTTTACCAATTCTTTTAATACCACTTTCTTTCCTTCCTGCACATTCTCTTTGGTTCTCTTGCTTCAGCATTCCTCTAAACCTACTGAAATTTCCAATTCTATGATCTTATCTCTTTTCATATATATATGTGTGTGTTTGTGCGTGTGTATTTTTTTTTTTTTTTTTTGCTCCTTATCTAGCTTAAATTCCATGGTCCTTACAACACTCCCATGAAATCATCCTCAGCTTTCATGCTTTTCTCTTACTTGGCAAATCACAACCTGATTAATCCAACTCTCCACCTATTCCACACCTACACCAGAGCGCTTGAACATGGTGGATTGTAAGTATGAAAGCACTGGGGCACCTGGGTGGCTCAGTCTGTTAAGCGTCTGACTTCAGCTCAGGTCATGATCTCGCGTTTCAGGAGTGCAAGCCCCGTGTCGGGCTCTGTGCTGTCAGCTCAGAGCCTGGAGACTGTTTCAGATTCATTGTCTCCCTCACTCTCTGCCCTCCTCTGCTTGCACTCTGTCTCTGTCTCTCAGTAATAAATTAAAAAAAAAAAAAAAATTAAAAAAAAAAAAAAAAGTATGAAAGCACACTGCCATGGACCTGAAAGGAGCCATCAGCTGCCTGGTGCTCACCTCTGCCATTCATTCTCTCCACACCTCTTCTCTTCCAACTTCCAACACTCCCTCTTTCATTATTGCTCTCAGGTGAGGAACTTCTTCCTTTATAATGGAGAAAATGGAAGCTATTAGAAAAGAATTTCTAGATTCCCTTTCTATATCTCCAACTTACTGGCATTTGCACCCATGAACTTGCTTTTAGTGAGCTATCTGTATTTTTATCTAACGCTGACTCCTCTACGTGTGCCTTAGATCTTATTCAGCAGCAATTCTTCCCTCTATTTCCTAAGTCACCAAATTTTCTCCCTCAACTGGATTATTTCCAGCATCATACAAGCATCTAGTCCTTTGCCTCATTAAAAAAAAAAAAAAAGCAAAAACAGGGGCACCTGGGTGACTCGGTTGATTAAACGTCTTACTCGATTTCGTCTCAGGTCATGATCTCTCACTTGGTGAGATCCAGCCCCGCATCAGAGCCTGCTTGGGATTTTCCCTCTCCATCTCTTTCTTCCCCTCCCACTCTCTCACTCTTTGAAAATAAACTTAAAAACAAAACAGTAAAACCTTTTGATCCCACCTTCCCCACCAACCACCATTCATTTTTTCTATTCCCCTTTGTGCCAAAACTTCTCAAAAAAGAATTTATATTGGATATGTCTAGTTTCTTTCCCTGAACTTTTTAAATAAAAAAAAATATTTTTAAAGCAACTTGAAGTTATTTGTGTAATATTAAAAACCATGTAGGACTAAATGTTGGGGGAAAAAAACAATTGGAACATTGATAGCAATTCCTGAATTACCCAGATGGTGATATTGTGACTTCTACAAAGATAGAAGAAAATTAGAAGTATTATTTCCTTGTAATATTTGAAATAAAATGACCATACAAATAGGACTGAGAGGCACTGATGCTCTCATGCATTAATGATAATTGTGTTTATCTTATTTTTTATTTTGTACTTATACAGGGCTATACTTAATCTGGTCTCTCAACATCCATCAAGATGTAATCTATACTTTAGGGACATACTTTTATTAATGTAACAGTCAAGAGTAACCATTAATCCAATAGAAAACTCTACTTTTTATAATGAAATTGAAATTTGTTCAATTTTGAACTGGGTTGTATTTAGATTTGTATGGAGAATAAGCAAATTCGTTTCCTGAGATAAGTATTTCAAAACCAGTTTCTAGCCGCAGGTTAAAAGCTTTTAATACAAAACGTTAAAAGGTCTATTCGTGAGAACATTTCCTGCTATGTTTGATTGCATTTCAAGGTAAATGAGAAGTGAAGTCTGAAGCCACATTCTTAAACCATTTAGCCTTTCCAGTCATGCCCAGTGACGCCAAACTTGAATGTTTTGAGGAAAGTGAGTGCTCCCAGTGCCAACACTAGGGAAATATTTGCACAGTTCTCCTTCGGTGCATATCAATTTGAGTGCTGCTTTTATTTACTCTTCATAAAGCATTAGATTAAAAAATTAGTTCCAGAACGGATGGCATTTCTAAATATTCAGTTAAACTATAAACCACCTAGTGTTCAGTCATAATACCTAGGTCAGTTTACTTCCCTTAAGTCCAAGTCGAGAACTGATGATTTCATGGAAATAAATTCTGAAAGAAGTGTGTTCACATAAACAGGAATTAAATGCTAGATGTAGAGATTGTACACTCCTTTGTCTTTATAGTTACTGAGCAAAGGATTTATCAGTAAAAGGAATACATCATCTTCATTATTTCTATATTAAAAATATTTAATTATGTTGCTTCCAGTTATTTACTGCTTAATAAACTATAGTTCTGCTCTTGTGTGGTCAGTTCATGGTGGAAAAAGAAAGTAATTATGGTAACATATTTGAATAACACCATCTGCTTTTTAAAATTTGCCTTTGCCCTATACAAAGTGTGCACAAAATCTGATTAGAGCTTTTACTAAAGAACGTCATTAAGAATGGAGAGAAGCAGTGGAGGAGAATGAGAACAGTGGTAATTCTAAGGCTAATTAATCTGTTTTATGAAGACAGGAGCAGACTGAAATACTGTGTCAGTGAAAGAAAAGGGGGGAATTCAAGATGACATCATAGTTTCTAGCTTGGGTGACTAGATAGATGGTAAAGCCATCAAAAAAGATAATAAAGAAAGAGAAGCTGGTTTGGGGGGAAAACCCATGAATTCACTTTTGGATTAAGTTTCACTTAAAGTGTCCCCAAAATGTAGACTGACACATTTTTTTAAGAGAACGGTCACAATGTAAATTCTGGAGTCATAAGAATATGGTTGATAGGCGAAGCCCTGTGGTAATACCTGAATGAGCGAAAAGAATCTGCCTGAGGAGAGCGTCTTAGAACATATGAATCTTGAAGAAACAGGCAGAAGAAAACTAGCCAGGATAAGGGAGAATATGAAGACCAGAGAGGTAGTGGGGGTCTGTGACATAAAATGATGAACTTAGAGCGTTCTTCAGATGGGACTTGGAGGTGAGATTTGTGGGGACTCATTTCCACGGCCATTCAACCATTCAAATGGCTGCATAAACCATTCAAATGGCTTCCCCTTCCTCTCTGCTCATGAAACTTATCTATCCTGCCTGATACTCGCCTTCCTTCTCCCAAGCTCAGAGTACTCTCACCCCACAGCTTTCTACACACCTAAAAGCATTTTATCCGAAAGTATCCTTCTGGCAGCTTACCATTCTTAAGTACTGCTTAAAATTTCAATCTTAAAAAATAAAAATGTCAATCTTATCCCCTCCTCATATTTCTAACTCTCCCTATTCCATGTTATTTTTTCCATGATACTTAACCATGCTCTAGGATACCATAAATTTTATTTTATTTTATTTTATTTTATTTTATTTTATTTTATTTTATTTTATTTTATTTTATTTTGGTATGCTTACTATTTATTAAGTGCTTTCCCCCACAAGGGTAGGACTTTTAATATTCTTTTTTTCATTGATGTATTTCAAGTGTCTGGAGTAGTCCTGAGTACATATCAGGTGCTTGTTCAATTAATGAATAAAGGCACATTTCTTCTACAGTCATTTCTAGTAGTGGTTGTTTTTCTCTCTTACCACAAGACTCCTTGTTCCTCATTGTCTCTTCCAGACCGTTCTCTTTGCTTGACTATGCAATCAGTAGTGTTGGACTCCATATAATCAAAGTCCAGTCCCTCCATATCTTCCTGTTACCATCATCTATCTGCTTCACTCCCAGGGAACTCACCCTTCCCCACACTTCCCCATAAATCTGTCCTTCCAGGTTTCAGTTATTGGATCACTGTCAGTCTCCTCAACCCTATATACTTGGCAATTTCTGTTTGCTCCCCAGATCCACTTCCCATTCTTCTCCACTTTGCTCTGTGTCCTATGTGGATTGCATCAAAAATCTCCCTTGACTGCCGGCTTCCTCATGGTTGGGCGAATAGGAGTGATTATAGGACACTAGAGGGCAGGAGGAGAGTGAAGAATCCCCTCCCACCCAGTAATGGAGGGTTGGCTTGCAGTCTTTTCAGATGACCAGCTCCATGTCGCTTCCTATCTAGGTTCCAGCTTCCTCTTCTTCACCCTTAAGGTTTAGGATTGTTAACCCATTGGTAATCACAGGGTACTGTATGGCTATTCCATGTGGGATCCTTAAACCTGGATCCCCATCTGTAGTCGTTTTGTCAAACTTTTCTCAAATTGCTCAGTTTGAATATGCCATTGGTTTTCTGCTAGATTCCCTGACAGATGTCACCTCCTATTTTTCTACCTTATTTTTTCTGGTATTCATAGTATTCACTTTCAGAAAATTTCCCCTGATTGCAATCTTTAGTCCATTGCTCTTACTATCTTTCACCGTCCTTCATTCTCCTTATGTCCTCTCTTCCCTCCATATTCAGCTCACATCTCATCATCAATCCTGATAATCCCACTCTTGATTCCATTCTCATCCCGCTCTAGCTGAGTTGTACTGGCATAGTGAAAATACACTCATTAAATCAGCTTTCTGTCTATTCTGTGCCTGCACCCAAGCAGGTGAATATAGCAGAAAGAGTGCGTATAATCATGCTGAATTCATAATCACACCCAAAACCACACCCTTAACAGCACCTGGCAGTCATACTGTACTCCCCCATTCATTCCCTTCCTCTTATCTCTTCTAGATAAGATTTTTTACTTCTCCCTTCTTTTCTCAAGCTGCCAAAATCTCCTCTCTAATCTTCCTTCTCAACTGATGACTGTTTCTTTTTTCACTAAGGAACTTGTAGCAATCAGAAGAGCTCTGATCATCATATGTATCCTTAGATTATGTTTTGTGCTGCATTTTCTAACTTCTCTCCTGCTCCTATAGATGAATTATCTAGCTAAAGCTGACCCTTCCATTTGTCCATTACATTCCTTTCTCTATTTCTTATTCTCCCCACTCTTTGTGTATTACTATTTCCTATGCAAATAATTATTCTCCTGAATATACAAAAATGTGGTTATTTCCCCCATCTGAAACAAATAAAATCTTATTTGAATCCATTTCCCCATCCAGCTACCTGCCCGTTTCTCACTTTTTCTTACGGCAAAATTTCTTGATAAAGTTTGCAATAGTTACTGGCTCCAATTCCCCTCTCCCTATTGTGTCCTGAACCTGTGTCAACTGTCTTTTTGCCCTCTACTAATCCACAAACAATGATCAAGTCACCAGTAATCTCCACATTGCTAAATCCTATGGTCAACTCTCAGTCCTTATCATAGTTGATCCATCCAGCTTGTGGCACAGGGAGTATTTCTCTTCCTTGAGATGCTTTTTCACATGGCTTCCAGGACATCGTACTCTCCTGGTTTTGCAGCTACGTATCTGGCTGCTCCTTCTCATGCTCCTTTGGTAGTTCCTTTTCACTTGTCCAACCCTGAAATTTGGGACTTCTTTTAAATTTAGTTCTTTTTGGGGCGCCTGGGTGGCTCAGTCGGTTAAGCGTCCGACTTCAGCCAGGTCACGATCTCGCGGTCCGGGAGTTCGAGCCCCGCGTCGGGCTCTGGGCTGATGGCTCGGAGCCTGGAGCCTGTTTCCGATTCTGTGTCTCCCTCTCTCTCTGCCCCTCCCCCGTTCATGCTCTGTCTCTCTCTGTCTCAAAAATAAAAATAAAAAAAATAAAAAAAACGTTAAAAAATAAAAAAAAATAATAAAAAAAAAAACATTTAAAAAAAAAATAAATTTAGTTCTTTTTTCTGGTACTGTTTCTTCCTTTGTTTTATTCGTGCATTATAAGTTTTCAATATTTATGTTGATTATTAAATTTAATTTATATAATTAATAATGCAATAATTTAATATATTAAAATAATTTTAATATGATTATAATATTACATTGTAGGAAATTGTTTTTAGTATCAGTCTTTGACAATAACCTCAGTTGAAAACATTTGACCAGTTTCCTTCAACATCTTAGATGTTTGATTTCCTTCTAAATTTTTTTCAGCTTTATTGAGGTTTAAATGGCAAATAAAATTACAATATATTTAAAGTATACAACATGAAGATTTGATATAAATATACATTGTGCAAGTATTTCCAGAATCAAGTTAATTAACATGTCCATCACCTCACATATTTACTTTGGTTTTTTGGTAAGAACATTTAAGTTTCTCAATCATACAATAAAGTATTATCAACTATAGTCACCAGCTCAGACATTAGACCCTCAGACCTTATTAATTTTATAACTGAAAGTTTGTCTGTGTTCACCAGTGTCTTCCTATTCCTCCCCCCACCCCCAGATGCTGGCAACCATCATTCTACTCTGTGTAAGTTTGATTTTTATATTTTTAAAGACTGCATGTAAGTCATATTATGCAGTATTTTTCTTTCTCTGTCTGGCTTATTAACTTCACATAATGTTCTCCAGTTCCATCCATACTGTTGCAAATGACAGGATTTCCTTATTCTATACCTTGGCTATCATGAATAATGCTATAGTGAACATGATAAGATAGATATCTCTTTGAGATGGTAATTTCATTTTCTTTGGATATCTACCCAAAAGTGGAATTGCTGGTCATACTGTAGTTCTATTTTTAGGTTTTTGAGAAAACTTCCATATTATTTTCCACAGTGGCTGCATCAGTTTGCATTCCTACATACAGTGTGCAAGGGTTCTCTTTTCTTCTATACCTTCACCAGCATTTGTAATATCTTTTTTTTTATTTTTTTTTTTTTAATTTTTTTTTCAACGTTTATTATTTTTTTGGGACAGAGAGAGACAGAGCATGAACGGGGGAGGGGCAGAAGAGAGGGAAACACAGAATGGGAAACAGGCTCCAGGCTCCGAGCCATCAGCCCAGAGCGCGACGCGGGGCTCAAACTCACGCACCGCGAGATCGTGACCTGGCTGAAGTCGGACGCTTAACCGACTGCGCCACCCAGGCGCCCCTGTAATATCTTTTTTTAATATTAAACACCCTAACAGGTGTGCAGTGATACCTCATTATGGTTGTGGTTTGCATTTCCTATATAATTAGTGATGTTGAACACTTTTTTATGTATCTGTTGGGTATTTGGGAGTCTTCTTTGGAAAAAAAAGTTTATTCGGGTCCTCTGCCCATTTTTTTTTTTAATTACAAATAATTTTTTTAACGTTTATTTATTTTTGAGAGAGACAAAGCATGAGCGGGGTCGGGGCAGAGAGAGAGGGAGACACAGAATCTGAAGCAGGCTTCAGGCTCTGAGTTGTCAGCACAGAGCCTGATGTGGGGCTCAAACCCACGAACCATGAGATCATGATCCGCTGGATGCTTAGCTTAACCAACTGAGCCATGCAGGCGTCCCTGCCCATTTTTTAATTGGATTACTTTGGTGTTTTTGCTATTGACTTGTATGAGTTCCTTGACTATGTTCGATATTAACGTCTTATTAGATATGTTGTTTGCAAATAAATACTTCATCTTATTTAGCTTGTCTTTTTATTTTGTTGATGGTTTCCTCTGCTGTGTAGCTGTTTTAAATGTGACGTAGTCTCATTTGTTTATTTTCTTTTGTTGCCTTTGCCCGTGTCACCTTATTAAAAAAATTGTTGTCAAAAGCTTACTCTCCATGTTTTCTTCTAGGATTTTTATGGCTCAGATCTTACATTAAGTCTTTAATCTGTATTGGGTTGTTTTTTTGTGTATGGTGTAAGATGGGTAATCCTGTTCCATTCTGTTGCATGTGGTTGTCCAGTTTCCCTATACATTTATTGAAGAAACTATTCTTTCCCCATTGTATATTCTGGGCTCCTTTGCCAAAAATTAATTGCTCATATATGCATGAATTTATTTTGGGCTTTCTATTCCATTCTTTATCTATGTGTCTCTTCATATGCCAAATACCTTTATTTTTTTTCATTACCATAGCTTTGTAATATAGTTGGAAATCAGGAAGAGTGATGTCTCCACCTATGTTCTTCTTTCTCAAGAAGCATTGTTTTGTCTATTTCTGTGAAAAAATGCCATTGGAATTTTGATAGCAATTGCATTGAATCTGTTGATCATTCTGGGTAGTATGGGCATCGTAACGATTATTTCTTCCAATCCATGGGCACGAGATCTCTTTTCATTTATTCGTGTCTTCTTCAATAACTTTCATCAATGTTTTATAGGTTTCAGTGTACAAATCATTTACCTCCCTGTTTAAATTTACCCCTTGGTGTTTTATTCTTTTCTTAATTTTGTAATGAGGATTAATTTCTTAATTTTCTTTTTAATTGTTTATTGTTAGTGTATAGAAACACAACTGATTTTTGTACTTCTATTTGTACTCATGTCCCATACTCACCTAATCTCATAGCTTTAAATGGTAATTACTGTCAAATGTATATTTCCAATCTGGACCTCTTCCTTGAAACCCAGACCTATTTATCTAACTTTCTACTCTCTACTTTTCCCCTGTAATATTCAACAGGCAAGTCAAACTTCATGGGAAGAATACTAGAGAATGCAAGGAGAAAGCATTAAAAAATAAATCTTTAGGTTTATTTACAGCTGGGATTTTCTATTGCAAAGTCATACAAAAAAAAAAAATCTGCCCATCTACTCAGAAACAATTATTTTACATTTAGTCCTCATTCTCCTAAAATGGGTTGAAATGATTCTGTGTTACTCATGAGAACCAAGGCTCAGAATGGCTAAGCAGATTGAGATCACAAAGCTAATGAGCACCAGAGCTGGGCTTGAACCCAAATCATCAAAATCCACTCCACCAAGCTGTTCCAGTGTGTAGATTTCTGAATCAACCCAGATAACATACTCTAATCAAGATCTTGATGCTGAAAAGAAGCAAAGGTTTACAGAATGAAGTTAGGACAGCTGTAATAAATTGTTTTAAGGATCTTAAAAATGTGTTTGTGTTATTTGAGTTTTTTTCATTATCCACATCCCAAGGGAAATACTTGATTCAATTTTGGAATTTATCTCTGAAAAACTGTATTTTGAGTATTGTTTAAAGTTTATCACTTATAGGGGCGCCTGGGTGGCTCAGTCGGTTAAGCGGCCGACTTCGGCTCAGGTCATGATCTCGCGGTCCATGAGTTTGAGCCCCGCGTCAGGCTCTGTGCTGACAGCTCAGAGCCTGGAGCCTGTTTCAGATTCTGTGTCTCCCTCTCTCTGACCCTCCCCCATTCATGCTCTGTCTCTCTCTGTCTCAAAACAAATTAAAATAAACTTTAAAAAAAAAAAATAAAAAATTAAAAAAAATAAAGTTTATCACTTATAAATCACTCCCATTAAAAATTACGTTCCTTGGATATTTATCAATGGCCTTAATTTCCCTTCAACTGTATTTTAAGGCTTGCTTCAATCACAACCAAATAACAAAAATCCATCCATGCATGGAAATTTTTAATAATATATCATCGAGTACCTAGTCAAAGAAGGAAAGGGAGTTTTGTGGAAATCTTTTCTCTATATTCTACAAATACAATTGATTCCTTTCTTAAGAGAAACAAGAGACACTTCTTGAGGTATGTAACACTTTTCGGGGCGCCTGGGTGGCTCAGTCAGTTGCATCCGACTTCGGCTGAGGTCATGATCTCACAGTTTGTGGGTTCGAGCCCCACATCAGGCTCTGTGCTGACCGCTTGCTCAGAACCTGGAGCCTGCTTCAGATTCTGTGTCTCCTTCTCTCTCTGTCCCTTCCCCGCTCATGCTTTGTCTCACTCTGTTTCTCAAAAATATATAAATGTAAAAAAATTTAAAAAAATATGTAACACTTTTCAAAAAAAAAAATAATTACATGATAGAATATGGCAGGATTGTTGACCCAGGGATCTTCCTCAAAACTAATCATTTTGATTTTATCATGTCACATAAATATGAGAAAATGTTTCTAGCATTACTTGAACCCAAGCTGCCATCAGTTCCCACCTGTCAAGGTCCAGCAAGCTGGGAAAACAGAAACCACTTGAGGCCTTTCACATGTAGTCTGTGGTTACCTGTGTAACAGAAGACCTGAGAAGCCAAACAAGAAAAAGCCAGGCAACTCCAAGGTTAACAGCATCAGGGAGCATCCACCATCCCCAAAAGATGAATGGCAAGATGTGGGTTACCAGAGTCTCGAGGCTAGGGTTGTGTGGTAGGGTCTGAGACCATGGTGGAGTCTACGTGTCAGGAACACAGACCCCACCAAGAGGAGACTTCTGACTGGGACTGGAGCCAGAATGAGCTGGATGAGTGAGAGGGGTGTATGGTAGGAAGAGTGATGTCCCCCTATGAATGTCTACAACTCAATCCCCAGAACCTGTGCATATGTTACTTGACACATCAAAAAGGACTCCACAGACATGATTGAATTAAGGATCTTGAGATGGGGATATTACCCTGAATTATCTAGATGGTCCAATGAAATCACAAAGGTCCTTATAAGTAAAAGAGACAGGAGAGTCAGTGATGTGAGCACAGAAGACAGAGAGATATATTTAAAGATGCTACTCTTCTGGCTTTGAAGTTGAGGAAAGGGTCACAATCCAAGGAACACAGGTGACTTCTTCCAGCCAGAAAAATCAAAGAAACAAATTCTTCCTTAGACACTCCAGAAAAAACACAGTCTTGCTAACACCTGATTTTAGGCCACTGAGACTTTCTTCAGACTCCTGTAAGATAATAAAATTATGTTGTTTTAAGCAATTAAATAGACACTAATGTATTGTAGCAGCAAATAGAAAACTAATACAGGATGAAAATAGCCAGATTTCTACCAATCTCCTACTCTCCAGTCTTCTACCAGTAGCTCAAAATGGTAAATGCCACCGAAAAGGAAGAGAAGCAATAGTTCTCTGCTAGACAGGGGAGAGATGGGAACAAGGCAGGGATCTTCCTTCATCCATTCCTAACCCCTACAAACCATTTTCTTCTTCTGGCCACTATATTTTAAAGTATGGAGTTTATTTGGTTCTCTGACACTCCTATATTCTTACTCTATACTCTCCTTATTTCTTCAATTCCATTAAGCAGCAGTGACCACAAACATAGATCTTTTTTCCCTGACCTCTCCATTAAGCTCCAGACCAGTATACTAACTGCCTGTCCAAAATTCATCACTTAAATGTTTCAAGGTTAACTCAGAATCGACGTGTCAAAAATGAACCTCTAATGTTACCCCAAATCTGCTTCTGTGTTCGGCCTATAAGGGATTATATAAGGATTTGGATAAGGCAAGTTTGAAGGTTTATATACTGTTTCATGTCTTTCATCCTTCTCTCCAATCCTGTTCCTTGTTCAGGATTCCCTCCTCCATGAATTCAACTGTGCAAGGAAGAAACAAGAGAATCCTTCCTGGCCCTTGTCCAATTCCTCACCATCCCCATCTTGCATCCCCAGTCTGCTTGGCAGTCAGACTGATCTTTCCACAATGCAAATGTGTCAAGACATGAGCTCTTCAATGGTTACCCGACGCTTTTAGGATAAGCAGTCATATTCCCAAAGCTGGTCCCAGACTGTGCATGAACTGGCTCTACCTGGATCCTCAGCCTCGTTTCAAACCCCACTCCCTCTTGCACTCTGCCTAATTACCACACTGGCCTTCTGTCTCTTCAAAAGGCCAAGTCATCTTCTTGTACAGAAGGTTTATATATGCCTATCTAGTCAGCTCAGGCTGCAGGATTGTTGTAACTAACAGAGATTGTGGCATAAACAGCAAAAATTGATTTTCTCACAGTTTTGGAGGCTAACCCTCCAGCATGGAAGTTTTTGCTGAGGTCCCTCTTCATGACTAACTTCTTTTTTTGTGTGCATGCAGGGAGAGAAAAAGAAAGAAAAGTCTCCCATGTTTCTTCCCCTAAGGGCACCAATCGTATCATGGGAGCTCCATCCACATTGACCTCATCTAAAACTGATTTCCCAGAAAGCCATATCTCCAAATATCATCACGGTGGAGATTAGGGTGTCAGCATATGGATGGGGAAGAGAAGTAGCGGGTATACAATTCAGTCTGTAATAATGCCTGTGTCTTGAACACACTGCACACCTCCTTGTAGCTGAGCTGTAATGAATGTTTCCAAGGCAGCCTCGTAGGACCCCCTTCCTACGAATATAACCAATCTTACTATAACACAAATTATCATGTCTCTTTCTTCGTAATAAACTTTAAAGGTGAAATTTACATTTATTTAGGTGGTTGCCTCAATAACACGTCATCTCCCATATTCTGTTGTTGTCTCTGTGGAGGAAGAGACATTATTTTTTTCTGCTTACCTCTGTACCTTCACTGTCGAAAACAGTGCTGATGTAGAGTAAGTATTCAATGCCATATGCCAGATGAACTAATGAATGGGCAAGCTAGTTCCAAATTTCATTTCACCACCTGTACGACCTTGCACAGGTTACTTAATGTCTATGATCCTCGATATTCTCATCTTTAACATAAGAATAACACCTACCTCCAGCACTGGATCTAAAACATCTGGTGCAGTGTGCAGCCAGCATTAAGTGTCAGCAAGTGTGGTTGATGAAAGATTTTACCACATAGTTTAAATGCCCTCATAAGCGTTCAAAAATGAGAAAGATCCTCTCTTTGATGAAACTTTGGTCAGCCTCCCCTGAGCCCTGCTTTTACTTCTGTCTCTGTTCCTGTGGAATCCAGTCTTAGCAAGAATCCTAAGTCCGTTTAGTCAGGATCCTCCAACTTTGGTATCTGACGCCCTCCATATGTAACTGAATTCCTCCTTCCCCATCCTGGATATCTTATCACCCTGGCTTGTCTTCCTCAAGAATCTTATCAAGTCTCTTTAGCCAGAACCCTCCCCGCCCCCGCCAAGCCTTGATGCTTCCTCTTCTTAACTGCTCATCCACTGACTCCCACCTTGCTCCTTGGCTATACATCCCTGCTTTTCCTTATTCAGACTTGAGCCTGATTTCTCTCCCCAAACCCCTAGTGCAGGAATCCTCTTGAATAAAATCTTCCTTACTATCTTCAATAAGGGTCATG